>NW_021320057.1:767104-773152 GCF_001605985.2 Dendrobium catenatum
AGAAACAACTATCATCCTCAAGAATCTTAAGCAATTCCTTAGGAATGTTACAATTAAATCTATCTCCTATATCCCACACAAATGTATCCTCTATAGCTCTTTTAGCAAAAAAATGTGCTGCTCTGTTGAACTTCCTATGAGTATGTACAAATAAAATTTGCTGGAAGGATTCCATCCACTACCAATCTGCCCAATTACCAATCTGATACTTCCACATCTTCTTCGCCTTAAACTTCTGCATATAGTCAATAACAGAGGCATTATCTCCTTCCACAATAATGCCTTTGAACTCATACATCCACTCCACTAATACTTTACCAATGTATTTGATTGCCAACATTTCAACTTGAGTGCTATCCCAATGGAAAATACTCCAGCCCGCAGCAACAATCAACTTCCCCAAGCTGTCTTTAATAACAATCCCAACTACTGCAGCATTGGATCTAAGAAGAGCACCATCAACGTTCACGTTTAACCAACCTGAAGGTGGGGGGGGTTTAACCAACCTGAAGGGGGGGACACCAAGGAGGATCTGAAGACAATCCAAAGGATTTATGAATGCCCCATTGCTCCAAGTGTAAAGGAACAAAACTTTGATTGAAAACATCCCGAATACTCGCAGCCATGAACACTGCCGAACATCTTCCCTTACCATGCTTAATAGCATTTCTATTCATCCAACAGTGAAAAACCGCAAGACAATACACAAGCAACCTCATATCCTTGTTTTTCACATTATCCTCCAACGCCAATTGAAGATCCAGAAATGAAGAAAAACGTGGAGTAAACCACCCCCAACCATCCAGCACATTTAAAACCTCCAAAAGCTGCTGACAGCTGGTAGTAACATGATCCCTATCTTCAATCACTCCACAGCCAATTGGACAATCAATATTTACCTCAAACCCACGAGACAGTAGCCAACCATTAGTTGGAATGATATCCTTGAAGATCCTCCACCAAAACATCCATTCCCGAGGCCTCAAACCAATTTTCAAGCTGGAAAAACAAACATCATCATCTTCCTGGAACTTCCGGTTATAAACATTTGCTGAAATAGTGGAACAAAGAGGAAAATTAATCAGCTCCAGGGAGTCTGCATCAATATCATTCCAGATAGTAATATCTGAAATCCTATCAGCTAACTGTACTCCAAAACATGTCAACAGTCTTTGCCTATTCCAGGTACCAGCTGTGGTAAGAAGATCTGCTACCATCATATCTTCAATAACTCCAACATCACAAAATGTATGCCAAGCTGAAAGAGCCAAATCCTAGATCCAGATATGGTTCAGGACCTCAATATTCCGACCATTGCATATCTTCCAACGAACACAACTGCTAAGACAATTGGCTCCATCACATATAAGCTTCCATACAGCTGAATCCCCACGTTTAAACTCCACATTCAATGGCCACTTCCCATATGTCCAGATCATACATCTCTGAAAGAGCTCTGTCGGTTTACTAATAAAATCCCAAGCAATCCGTGACCTGAGAGGTCCCATCCAATCTACACTCGCATGAAAACCAAGGCCCCCTTTCCTTCTTGGCTTGGTAATACATTCCCAGGAGGCATAATGTATACTTCGATGAGAAGCATCATAATCCCATTAGAAACTTCTACAGATCTTCTCAATTTCATTAAGCACAGATTTAGGGACTAACATATGAGACACCATGTACACAGATGAGGGAAGCAAGACAGCATTAATCAAAGTCACTCTACCTGCCAAAGACGGATGTCTGACTCCCCATAATAACGTTTTGGCACGAGCATACTGCACCAAAGCACCAAAGTCCAGCTTGACCAATCTTCTCACTGCTAACTTGATTCCAAGATAATCCATCTCTTCAACTTTCCTGCATCCAGTCATCTTGGCCAGCCGGGATCTAGTAGAAGAGGGAGTCCTTTTGCTAAAGAGAATAGCAGATTTACTCCTGTTGACTCTTTGGCCCGTCCAAGAACAATACTCCTCCAAAATAGAAGAGATCTTCCTTACATTGGGAATAGAAGTACCTGCAAAAAGCAAAATATCGTCAGCATAAAGAAGGTGGGAGACAGGATGTCCCCCACCACAGATTGGAACACCCAACTCCTTGTAGTTCTGATGGATATTGGCAGATAGGAGCTCCGAACAAAGAATGAACAAATAAGGTGACAAAGGGCACCCTTGATGAAATCCACAATCAGCTTTAATATCTTCTGAAAGCTGTCCATTAATAAGGATTGTGAACTTTGGGTCTTTGACACAACTAAGCAACCAAGAACTGAATCTAGGTGGAAATCCCATCTGTCTAAGAACAAGTTCCAATGTCCTCCAACTCATTTTATCATATGCTTGCTCCATGCCTACCTTCAAAGCTAAGAGACCCAAAGATGATTTAGAGACTTTGAATTTGTTCAACAATTCCAGAGCCAATAAACAGTGATTGGAAATTGATCGACCAGGAACAAATGCTGCCTGTTCCTCAGAGACAAGCCGTGGCAAAACTCCTTTCAATCTGTTGACTAAAACCTTCGCTACAATCTTGTAGATTGTCTGGCACAGGCTAATAGGCCTGAATTTGGAAGGATGATTTGGATTCATCACCTTTGGAATCAACACAACGACAGTCTCCTTCCAACTTGGCTCCATAATTCCACCAGCAAAGAATTCCAAGCAAGCACTTACCACTTGTTCAACAACAATCTCCCAAAAAAACTTGAAAAAAGATGCTGTAATCCCATCTCTACCAGGAGCTACCCAAAGATGATTTGGAGACTTTGAATTTGTTCAACAATTCCTGAGCCAATAAATAGTGATTGGAAATTGATTGACAATAACAAATAAGGAACAAATTTGTTCTTTGACACTTCTTATTTAGCTTACAAGCCTCATTTCCCTCATCATCTACTCTCCATTTATCCCAAACCAGTTGCCAAGCTTTAGGAAAGCTAGCCCACACATCTTCAAATTTTATCCAATGAGAATAAGATCTCCTCACTTCACTTTGAAAGGAACATATAATTGGGCAATGATCAAAAGCAAGTCTAGTAAGGTGCCGTACCTTTAAACCTTAAAAGGAATCCAAAATAGAGGAGCTAATAAGAAACTGATCCAGTCTTGAAAAAATCTTACTCATCGCATCTTTGTTATTTGTCCATGTGTAAGCTGGACCCGAAAAACCTGGATCAACCAAGTCATTAGCTGCCATGAAATTCCCCATATCACCTGCAGCCCCAGAAAAATGAAAAGCTTTTCCACCCTTCTTATCCTCTTGAGACATAATGCAATTGAAATCACCCCCAACTAACAAGGGAGCATCCATATTATGAGTTTTGGAAATATCTTCCCAAACTTGGTTCCTTATATATCTGTCTTTATTAGCATAGACAACAACCACCTCCAAACTCAAACCATTAACTCCACTAATCTTCCCCATGATACACTGATTAGTTTTAAAGGAAGAATGAAAGGAGATAAAAGCATTTTTCCATAAAACTAAAATGCCTCCAGCATTACCAATAGCCGGCTCAAAAACAAACTCCCAGTCTTTCCCTACAATTTTATCCACCTCTTTCATGCTAAAGGACTCCATTGTTGTCTCCAACAAACCAATGAAACTAACATCATACTCCCCAATAAGGTGCCGTAAGTAATTGCCCGTCTTCCTCTTACGAGCACCTCTACAGTTCCAGCATAAGATGTTAAACATGATCCACCAAAGGGGAAGCGTCCCTGCCGCCAAAAATTTCAGAATAAACCCCTTGCCACTGTCCAGCAAATTCCTTATCCTGAAATTTACTGTCCACAGATTTATCAACTACATTAACAAAATTCTCACTAGAAGGAATGGATTGCTCCTTCAGCTTATCCCTCCTGACACCCGGCAACTTCTGAAGAGAACCAATATGTGACATTTCCTTAGTATGCCGCAATTTAGTGCCCCTAGCCATCTTATTTGTTCCTTTCAATATTCCAGATTTGGAATCCGAAAACTTCAGCACCTTAGGAACAAGCAATTGAGCAGGTGAAACCTTATTTTTCCTGCTATGATGTGAACCACCCATTCATTTCATTGCACCAGCCCTGGCTTTCCCCAACCCATCTATTGTTGCATTCTGAAATTGAATTCATTCCATGCTACAAGAATTATCCTGAGCCAACATTTCCATATTAACCTTCTGAGCTTGTGGACTCTCCATAATAATAGCTTCATTCTGAACCGAGCCATCCTCAATAACATTCCGGTATTGAGTATAATCCATGCTACTTGACTCCTTTTGTACCTTATCATCCAACTTCTGTCCCACCTCCTGACCACCAGTCTCCTTCTGCAGCACACCCTTCTGTACCTTATCAACAACTCTCCAGACTGAATTAGGAGCAGGATCTGTCTTCTTACTGCCAACAGATTGAGGTCTCTGTCCAGATTTATTAACAGGTCTTTTCCTCCTAGTAACAATTGTCCATTCCCCTTGATCAACATCTACAGCTACAGAGTTTGAAACTCTCCCCTTACCATCACAAGCAGGGTCATGCTTCAATCCTTAACCAGTTGCCTCAGTACCTCCTAGCTTCTGTGACTCCCCAATTTCTAAGCCCTGCTGCTTAGGTAGAACACAAGCCTCCTTACACAGTTCAGCTTTATGGCCAACCCTTCCACATCTTAAACAGATTTGAGGAATGCCTTCATATTCAATTGGTTGGAAAAACATACCTTCCAAACCATGAGCCCAAATACCCTTAGGTAATCTCTTAGATAAATCTAGTCTAATACAGATGCGCGCAAATGCACATCTATTCCAAAGCTTGGTTTGCTCATCCATTAGTAATGGTTCCCCAATGCCCCTAGCCAGCCTAGCTAGATTAGCTTCATCCCAATATTCTAACGGTAAGTTTGGAAGTCTTACCCACACAGGAGACGTAAATCCTCTAAAAGATTTAGATGAAATCCCTGTTGACCACTGCTCCACCCCAATAATCTGACCAGCTACATACCACGGACCTCCAATAAGAACATTGTCCCTAGCCTCCATATTCACAAACCAACAGAGAAAGAAGTCAGATCCCAATGGCGTAATCTGAGTCAAACCAAGATGGCTCCACTTCATTTGCAACTCATTTTGCACAACCCAAAAAGGAAGACGCCTGCCTAATAGGCTGCCAACCAATGTTCTACTCAACTTCTGAATATTACCCCTAGCTTTACCCAAATCCAATTTAACTGAGCCATCTTCCCGCAAAAAACCACCAGCATCTTCATTCAAATTTAGTTTAACAGCAGGAGACTTCTTCCATGCATTCCTACCAGTTCCCATATCAACAAATTCTTTCTTAACTGCCTTCACAGCAGCCGGAGTTTGCCATGCTTGGATTGAAGGAAACTCTTTAGATTGATCATTTCCACAAACACCAGAAGCACATCCTGCAGAATTAAGTTTGATATTGCCTCCAAGACCAGCAATATCACCCCTAATTAGCTGTACACCATTCACCTCAGCTATTTTATCCAGAACACTGAAATTCAGACTACTATTGCCACGTACAGCATTCAGACCTGCATCACTATCAACTGGAGCCATATCCATCTTTGCCAGGTCTCCAATACGACTCATCTGCCCAAACGTGAATAAAGGCTTATCATGTTCAAAAATAGGATGATCCACTACCTTACTTCAATTGATTCCGTAGCAGCAAGCAAATTTACCTTCTCAATTTCCGTCTCTCCCGCCATCTGAGGATCAATAGCCATATCACCTTGATTCATTTGGTCACCAGCAACCAAATTTCCATTGGAAGAATAGTCATTCGCAACCTCCTGCTTAATCTCTTCAGTCACAACGGAAACCACCTCCTCTAATTGATCCGCAGATCCCATACTAGCCGCAACTTCATTAATGAAGTCCTCAGCCTCAGATCCCCCAAGAATCTCCATCGCATCCTCACGATCAGAAGACCCCTGTAATGGCACCACCTGTACATCCATCACCTGATCTCCAGTTAGAGACTCCCTCTCTTTCCCAACATCCAAACCTTCATCAGATCCACCCGATCTAGAAGA
>NW_021320057.1:776777-781321 GCF_001605985.2 Dendrobium catenatum
TAAACAGAAATGCCGGCTTAAAACATGGGAAGGTCGGAAGCCTCTTCCTACGTTCCTTTGGCTGGACTTACCTTGGAAGGACTCAATCCAAGATGTCTTCCTATCTTACCACTTGGAAGACATCGGGACACTTCTCATACCTATTGGCTTGTTTTCTCCGTTCATTCTTGGATGTCCCCCCCACCCCTAAGTTTGTTGAAAGTGAATGTTGATGGTGCTCTGTTAAAGATCTAATGCTCTGTGGAGTTGAGGGAAAATTGTGGATTCAGGATAGTTTTGGAGTTGCTGGTAGCGACTAGATGGATATATTGCATTGGGACAGCTGGTTCAAGTTGAGATGTTGGCCATTCAATATTATAGGGAGGAAGTCGCTTCTCTTGGACTGGATGCAGTCCTGAGCCATGAGGGATCATTTGTGTGAGGGTCGAATAATGCATGTTTATTGGAACTTATGCAGGAATTTTAAACAGCCTAAAAGACTTTGTAGCAAAAAGTATGAAGATGCTGAAGATTGGAGCTAGCATGAGATCATTCCAACACATTATTTTGTCCATACCAATTACAGAAGCGTTTAATATTGGCGCACGCATACTGTGCTCATAGAGCAATAAGAGGACAAATTTCCTTTTGGATATAGGAGATAGCAAATATATGTATTCCTTCAGAATTTTTAGATATTCTTGAGGATGAAAGAGTCTTTTGCTTAGACTAGGGTTTCTTTGCCCGCTTATTATTTTATGCTTTGAATGTAATTTTTATCTGATGAATGCAAATGCGAGAACGTTCAAGCTTCTCCTCTTCTCCCTCACCTTCCGTTGTGCTCTTAATCTCTCTGCTCTCTCTCATCTCTCCTCTCTCTCTCTCGTCTCTCCAACCCCCTCATTCCCTAACTCACTCTCTCTCGCATCAACTCTCTCTCTCTCATCTGTCTGCTCTCTCTCCTCTCACCTCATCCCCCTAATCCCTCTCTCTCCTATTCTCCTCTCCCTCTCTCGCTCTTCCTGGCTCTCTCCCCCACTCTCCTCTCTCTCTTTCTTAGACTTATTCCCCCCTCCTTAACTTCCTCTTCTCTTCTCTCTCTTCTCCTCTCTCCTCTCTCTCCCTCTCTCTCACCTCCATCTCTCGTCTCTCTCTGTATCTCTCTCTCTATACTCACCTCGCTCTGCTCTCTCTCTCTCCCTCTCCCTCTCTCCATCTCTTTCTCTCTCTCTGTCTCTCTCTCTTTCTCTCTCCCTCTCTCTATCTCTCCCTTTCTTTCTCTCTCTCTCTCACTCAATCTAATTACTCTCTCTCCTCTCTCCCTCTCCCTCTCTTGCTCCACACTCTCTTATTACTCTCACTCTCTCTCTATCTCTCCCTCTGCCCTCTCTCTCTATATATATCTATCTATTTATCTATCTATCTCACCCTCTCTCCCTCTCTCTCCTCTTTCCCTCTCCCTCTCTCACTCTGCTCTCTCTTTTATTTCCCTCTCTCTATATCTCTCTCTCTCCCTCCCCCTCCCTCTCTCTCTCTATCCCTCCCTCCCTCCCTCCTTCTCACTCATTTATATACCTCTCTCTCTCCCTCCTATCAGCACATATTCACCAGAAGTACAAGGAGTTGGGTGTTCCAATT
This sequence comes from Dendrobium catenatum, assembly GCF_001605985.2. Taxonomy (NCBI): domain Eukaryota; kingdom Viridiplantae; phylum Streptophyta; class Magnoliopsida; order Asparagales; family Orchidaceae; genus Dendrobium; species Dendrobium catenatum. The sequence goes on from NW_021320057.1 coordinate 778,395, forward strand.
GGTGGTGGGGGACCTCCTGTCTCCCACCTTCTTTATGCTGACGATATTTTACTTTTTGCAGGTGCTACGATTCCAAATGTGAGGAAGATTATGTCCATATTAGAAGACTATTGCTCTTGGACTGGTCAAAGAGTTAATAAGTGCAAGTCAGCTATTCTTTTTAGTAAGAGGACATCTTCTACTACTAAATCAAGGCTTGCAAAGATGATTGGCTGTAAGAAGGTTGAAGGGATGGATTATCATGGTGTGAAGTTTGCATTAAGAAGATTGGTGAAAAAGGATTTTACTCCATTGCTACAGCAAGCTAGGACAAAGATTTTGTCATGGGGAGTTAGACACTTGTCAATGGCTGGCAGAGTAACTTTGATAAATGTTGTTTTGCTTCCATCTTCTGTTTATTTGATGACTCATTCCCTTATTCCAAAATCTGTTTTATTTGAAATTGAGAAGTTATGTAGAAGTTTTCTGTGGGATTATGATACTTCTCATAAAAGTATTCATTATGTTGCATGGGACAAAGTTTCTAAACCAAGATGTATGGGTGGTCTTGGTTTCCATACTAGTTCTGACTGGATTGGTCCTTTAAGATCACGTTTGGCTTGGGATTATATCTGCAACCCGCAAATTTTGTTCCAGAAATGCATGATTCACAAATATGGAGAATGGCCGTGGGTAGATGAAAACAGATGTGAGCTTCGTCTGTGTGGAAAATTATCTGAAATGGGGCGATGAGTTTAAGCAAATGTATTAGATGGAAAGTTTGCAATGGCAAAAGTATTAATGTATTAAATCACATATGGATATGGGATAGATCAATTTCACTTTGGCCTACTTTCTGTGACATTGTGGCCATTGAAGAGCTAATGGTGGCAGATTTTATTCTGGAAGGAAGATGGGATATGCAAAGGCTGAAAAGTTGTTTTGGTGAAATACTTGCTATTAATATATCTGCTGATAAAATTTGGAATGATCTGGACGGTGATTGTTTAGAGCTGATTAAAATCTAGTTAAGCTCTTCTTTAACATCTATTGTTTATAATAGCAGTTTTCATTATGAAGAGGATCCGTGTTTTGCTGTTTTCAAAACTGGAATGAGACCTATAGAATGTTTGTTTTGGTGGCGAATTTTTATGGATCTTGTTCCAACAAATTGCTGGCTACATGCTTGAGGGTTTTAAGTAAATGTTAACTTTCCTGTTGGTTGTACATCAATTGAAGACATGGACCATATTACAACTTCTTGTAAGCAGCTTATGGATATTCTGAAGGTGTTGGATGGTTGGGGATTTTACACTCCTCAGTTTGTCTGCTTTAATGAACTGAAAATGGCTGCGAAGTCTAATATTAGTAGCAGTAATAGTGGTTTGTTGCTTTATTGCCTTGCTGTTTACCATAACTGGATGAATAGAAACGCCATAAAGCATGGGAAGGATAGATGTACGCCTGTTTTTATTACAGCAAGTATTTTGGAGGTTTTCAATCAAGGTTTGCTTTCCTTCAGTTTGGAGCAACGGGATACTCTTCAATCCTCTGGATTGTTTACACCCTCTTCTTGGTATCCCCCCACCCCCCCTACAGGCTGGTTAAAGGTGAATGTTGATGGAGCTCTTATTAAATCAAATGCAGGAGGAATTGGCATAGTTATTCGGGATAGTATGGGCAAACTGGTTGTAGCATCTAGTTGGAGTATATGCCATTGGGATAGCACCCAAGTTGAGAGAATGGCTATTCACTATATTGACAAACTTGTGGTTGAGTGGATGTATGATCTGAAAGGGATTATTGTGGAAGGGGATAATTCCAATGTGAATGAGTACATGCAAAAGTTTAAGTTTAAAGAACTATGGAAGCAGCGGATAGATGATTGGGAGGAATGTAGTTGGATCAAATTTTTTCAGCAAGTACTGTTTGTGCATACTCAGAGAAGATTTAATATGGTGGCCCATTTTTGTGCTCAAAGAGCGTTAGAGGGTTCTTTTACTTAGGATATAGGAGACACAAATATATGTATTCCTCAAGAATTGTTTAATATTCTTGAGGATGATAGTAGTTCTTTTTTTTCACTAGCTTTTAGGGCATGTTAGCCCTATCTTTGCTTTGTTAGTTGTAATTGGTTTTTGTTGAATGCAAATGCAAAAGTTCAGCTCTCACTCTGCTCTCTCTTTTATTTATCCCTCTCTCTCTCTCTCTCTCTCTCTCTCTCTCTCTCTTATTCCTCTCTCTCTCATTCCTATTGTTCTCTCTCTATCACTCCCTCCCTCTCTCTCTCCCTCTCTCTCTCTCTTGCTTTCTCTCTCTCACTCACTCTCTCTCTCCTCTCTCTCTTTCTCTCTCTCTCTTTCCCTCCCTCAATCTCTCCATCTATTTCTCTCTCTTATTCCTCTCTCTCCCTCCCTCTCTTTCTCTCTCTATCTCTCTCTCACTCTCTCTATTTTCTCTCTCCCCCTCTCTCTCTCTCTTTCCCCTCTCTCTCTCATTCACTCATATACCTCTCTCTCCCTCTCTCTCTCCCTCTCCCTCTCTTTCTACCAATCTATCTATCTATCTAACCCTCTCTCCCACTCCCTCCTCTCTCCCTCGCCCTCTCCCTCTCTCATTCTACTCTCTCTCTTATTCATCTCTCTCTCTCCCTCGCTCTCTCTCTCCTCTCTCTCTCTCTCTCTTATTTCTCTCTCTATGTCTCCCTCCTCTCTTATTCTATCTCTTTCTTTTCTCTATCTATCTATCTATCAATCTATCTATCTATCTATCTCTCACTCTCTTTCTTTATCTCTCTCTCTCTTAATATATATATATCCCTTCTATCTTATTCAACCCTCTCTCTCTCTCTTATTTTGCTCCCTCTCTCTTATTCCTCTCTCTCTCTCTCTTTATATCTGTCTCTCCAGACTCCCATTCTCTCTCCCTCTCTAGTCTCCCATTCTCTC
>NW_021320057.1:786542-816873 GCF_001605985.2 Dendrobium catenatum
CCAGCATTAGGAAGTTGTAGGGCGGAAGTCCGACAACAATCGATGGCCAAGTATAAGTCCAGTTACAGTCGATAGCTGAGCGATGGTCAAGAAGGAGCTTGGTGGTAAGAGAGATCTCATATTTGTCTTCCTCTAATCTCTTCTTTTTTTTCTACTTACTCCCCTCCTTCCTCCGCCCTCAATAAAGAACAAGGGATTTATTTATAGTTTTTTGTGAGTGACATGACTAGTAAATAGGGATGAGATCAAGGATATGATGGGAGTGTTTTGAATGGACGATTGATTTTGATTAATTTGATCATGGATCTTTTATAAGTGTTTGAGTGCCATAATTATGTTAGGATTAGATGATCTTGGACTTGTTGGATTCATCTCGTCTTGCCGCTCAATTCAACTATAAGCATGTTATGTTTGGAAACTATTTGTTCATACAATTTATGATTTGATACTTCTAAATGAGCTTCAGGCTTCAATTTGGACTCATTTGGGTTTGAATTGGATTGAATTTCATGTTGTTGGGTTCTTCGTTTTAAGACTTTCAGTTATACTATAAGTTTTCATAAATCAAAGTTCGTAGGATCTCGAATTTAATTTTGAAAGTTTCCAACTTAATTTAACCTTGAGATTTGTGCCCAATCATGATTAATTGTTGAGAATATATCAATTACTTAGTTTTTATTGGCAGAAGAAAATCTGGGTCGTAACTTTGGGCTTGAATCCATTCATATTTTGGATTTAGATTTAAAACTGCTACCATATAAAATGCAAAATGTAATCTAAAATTCATTTGAATAATTAACAACAAGAACTGTGAGGATTTAAATAAAAATTAAAATAAGGCATGACAATGTGATTTTAATGGCACTATACTTAGGATATGATAATAGAGCAAAAATTATTTTATCAATTTTGATCAACTTGTTTTGCATCAATTTTATTAGTGTATGCATAATTAATCTTTTTTTCCCTGTTTTTCTTGTATAATTTTCACAGACAAAAAGTATGTAATATTATAGCTATAACTTTTTTATGCTCAACGTAGGGTTTTTTTTTTGAAAGTGCATCACATGGATCAAAATTCAAAACTTAGATTTCATTTGGGACAACTTTTTTGCTCCTTTATAAAATTAATTTTTTTGTTAAAAATTTTTCAATTAAAAAAAATTATAAAATTTTCAATTCAAACAAAATTTATCTAGAAAACTATTTTAGAAAGCAACAAAGAAGCTGTTCCAAATGATGCCTTAAAATAAGTATGAATATCAAATATTAGGGGATCAACTTTGGCTACAACTTCAAAGTAATATTCATGTATCTCAATACATAATCCTTTCATTTGATATTTATGTATGCATCAAAAGAAAGCTCGCTAGCAATTATCTTTTTATGCTTAACGGTTTGAGCAATAATCCGACAGATGGCCTTAAATAGGTAAAATATCATTGACAGATTTTTCTCGATCTTTTCACATAGATTAAAATCAACGAACAACACTCCAACAAATAACATTGGATATGTCAAACATCCCTAATGTATTTCTCTCAACCACTGTCACACATATTAACACCATAAATTAATATTTAGATAAACAACATCGGATACACAAACTTCTATGATGAATTTTTCTCAATCTCTTCAATGTAGATTGATTTTATTGAATAATGCTCTAACAATCAATTTTGATTATGTGAAATATTTTTTATTTATTCATCTCTACCTCTTCCATATAAATTAATTCAATTGAGTAGTATTCTATTAAATAATCTCAAATATATTAAATATTCTAGTTAGATTTCCATCCAAATCTTCTATCACAATTTAAAATTTGAGATAGTATCTCATTCTAAATGCTAAAAAAGATAAAACTCTAAAAAGAAGTCTTAGTGACCTCCTATATATAAATAATGAGCCAAGTTAAAATTATGGCTTCATTTAGGACAGCTTTCTTAATATTTTTTTAAAGTAGTGTTTAGTATCAAAATTTTTTGAGATTGATATCGAGCATTAATCTCGAGGCATATTCAAGTTGTAAACTTTCAAATTAAAATTGTGACTATCCAAACTCCAATTTTAGCAAACTTATAGTTCAACTGAATGTCTCGAAGAGACGAACCCAACAACATCAAAATCGGTCCAATCCAAACCCAAATGGGTCAAAAATGGGGGTTGAAGCACATTTGGAAGGTTTAAAACATAAATTGGATGATATAGTCAAATCGAGCTGCTCGACAAGACAAATCAAACAAGCTAAAGAACAGTTAATTAAAACATCATTAAGGCAATTAAATCTTGAAAAAGTATTCTATGATCGAGGAAATCAATATAAGACGTCTGATGGAGCAGTACAAAATTATCCTTTATCTTTTTCATATTTATGGAACATTCCACTCACAAAAAAATTTTAAATATTAGTTGACTTATACCAACTATGTCAAGCCTCAAGATTTTTTTTCTTTTAAGGATTTTTCATGTAAAAATATTGATGTCACTTATAACTCTCGTACCTTTCTCTTATTTGTTTGCGTGCTAGATATTTTGTACAAAATTATGATGATACACCCTATATCTCCTTATAGCATTAACTGATGTTGAGAGATAGCAATAAGAACTCTGCTAGGGTTTTTTTGACAAGAAAACTTGTCGCCTTCTTCGCCTCCCTATGGATTTGAAGACGTGGATATTCAAATTGGATTTTGTTTTTAATTTTTATCTTATCGGTCCTATCTACTCGACCCAGAGCTTCAACATTACGTTCAAATTTAGGTTAGGTTTTAGGTAACAATTGATTCAGAGGTGGTTTTGATTACAGGTTGCTCTGAGGGCGGTATTGGATACGCCCTTGCTTGAGAGTTTGCATCGAATGGCTGCCTAGTGACGGCCACTGCTCGGTTTCTATCTTCTATGAGAAGTTTGGAAGGTTACCAAAGGTTCTTCCTCCTTGAGCTCGACGTACTCTGATGAATGCATCCGGAAGGTAGTGGAAGGCACATTGGTGAGGTTTGATCGGATTAATATCTTAGTCAGTAACGTTGACATCCACAATGTAGCCCCTGTCGCGGAGGTCCCTATGTCTACCGTTGAGCATGTGATGAGCACTAATGTGTACGGTAAGTTTCAGTGTTAACTAACACTGGAAAGTTTTTTTTCCCTTTTTTTTTTTTTTTGCTAATTTTATCAAGTAAGGTTTTATTGGAGTTAACATATCTGAAATTGGTCCCCTCCCCCCACCCAAAATATCTGAAATTGGTATCTTGGGATGTTGCAAAGAGTTTCCCATACAATTTAGTCTGCTCTTTATTCTGAATTTGTGGAAATGGGTTTTCCTCTTCATTTGGAATACAAATCTTTCTTTATTTTTAGTTATCTGTGGGATTGTTCACATCCCGTGATCTTGATTTTTACTATATTGATGAAATATTATTTTATTTTCCCCAGCTATTTCTATGTGCGTTAAACTTAAAGGGCTACTTGTAACGGGATTTAAGTAGGATTTCAGCCCAATTTGTTATAAATCATATCAATGGTTTGAGAGCATACAATAAATCTGAACTGACTAGATTTATGGATATATGGCCTAAATTCGGAGTCCTTGGGCGGATTGAACTGGATTTACAGATTTTTGAAGTTCTCCTCCAGCGAGCAAGCAAGCTCCCACCTTAAAGAGGAGTCGAAGATGGTTAACTTCACAGCGAGCAAGCTCCTGACGTGACATCCAATCCAACGTTGTCAAAGGATGAGGAGAAGAAGCTTCTTTAGTGACTCTTTCAACACACTATTGCACGAAGCATGTGTGATCGAAGCAGTAAGGAAGAAATGGATATGAAAAGCAAACCATATGGCCTCGGAAAATTATTTTTTGTGAAGTTTTGACGTAGCTCTTCATCCAAACTTCAATTAAATCAAGACACGTAGTTTGAAGATGTGTATATTCCAATTTGGTTTTTAATTTTTACCTTATCTATTTGATCTACCCGACCTAGAGCTTGAACATTCCGTTCAAATTTAGGTTAGGTTTTAGGCAACAACGGATTCAGAGGGGGGCTAGGGAATGCACCCCCCCGAGGCATTGAACCCGAAGCCCGATACCTATCTGCGATTTCCTCTGGCCTACTCTCCATAAGTAGCAATTTCCCTACAGTAGCAACATAAACGAAGGGCCGATGATTTTAATGATTAGTAATAGTAATAGGTGTTGCAAATATGTTGTTTTATGAATTACACTTTTGATGATTAGCAAACACTATGATTTCCTTTCTTATAACTGACATTTCAGGGCCAAGAAATCAGATGACAAATCAAGCCAGTTCAAAATTGCATAGGTTAGGGTTGAGTCAGTTTGTATTTTTCTTTTTCTCTTCTTGAGTCAATTTGTAATGTTCAAAGAGACTGATGCTAAGTAACCCTACACACACACATACTTGAGAGAGTTAGAATTTCTATTTTTAATCAAATCGACCAGGACAATATTTACATCGGCCTGGATGATCTCGCTCAAAACAGAAGTTCTAATCAGGGGTTCTTAATTAAGGCATCCTTCATTAGCCATTCGTTCTGGACGATACTTGTTTCGACCTGGATGATATGCTCAAAATAGAAAGATATTGCCGCCATAAATAATTAAGGTATTATGTATTTTTGGCAATGGTCCATGACGATCTTGGATCGGCCCGGACAATATTCACAATTATGACTTAATTAATCAGACAAATCAAGGAAGTAATTAAGCATGATTGATACGATCACATCATCCTGGACGATCGCAGGATCGGCCAGGACAATCTATTCAAAAACCTTAGTTACTTCTGGATGACAAATATCGGCCAGCACCAATTCAGGGCGATGTGCTGGTTGATTTTGATCGGACAGCTTGAATTCAGGGTGATGCTTCTGGACGACTTTCCTCTAATTTGAACTTATCGGTCGGGACGATCGTGATATCGTCCTGGACGATCAAGCCAATTTTTAATCGTCCAGTTTTCATTCAAGGCGATGCTCTGGCCGATCTCATGGGATTTGTACTGATCGGCCAGGATGATTTTCATATCGTCCTGGACGATATAGTCGGCAACTTACAATTAAAGATCTCCTTTGAAGCTCTTCTATTTAAGATCTCTTGTTCAACATTTTTGAACATCCTTGGCTGCTGTCTTCACCTAAGAAAACCTAAAGGACGGAGAGAGAGAGGGAGAGAGAGAGAGAGAGAGGATCTTGTGAGGGAAAGCTTGTGAGGGGATTCACAAGGGTTACTCCAAGCATTGCTCCACTTCTTCTTTCCTAGAGTCTCTTATCCTTGGAAGGGTTGGGAGAGGTAAGTTCGAGCAAGTGATCTAGGTTCTCTTCCTGCTTCAGGAGGAAGCAAAAGGAGGAAGGTACTCTGCCTTGCCTGGTGTGGCAAAAAGAGGTACTTGTAAAGGCTTCTCTGCCTAGCTGTGGGGGCTAAAGGGGAGTCACGATTGTAGTGCAATACTCAGAGGGCACCTCTGGGGAGTGGACGTAGGTCGAGTTGACTGAACCACTATAAACCCTTGTGTTCTTATTTTTTACTGCTTCCACATTTATTTTCTTCCGTGCTTATTTTTTTTGGTGATTTGGTTTGTATTCGTGCTTTGCCTAAAGAATTTTTTAAATACCAATTCACCCCCCCTATTGGTTAGCCTTGGGCCAGTTCTATAGGGCTTAACATCCCTAATGAACTTTCAAGTGATATCAGAGCGGGATTAAAAAATTTAAGCTTGAAAACTTTTGAATTTTATCCATGGCTAACTTTGGGAATAGAAACACTACTGAAGGTTATTCAATTACACGACCTCCCTTATTTGATAATCTATCTTTTGATTTTTTGAAAACCCACATGTCAACATTTTTACAATCTACTAATTATCGCATGTGGATGCTTATTAAAGAAGGGTATTCTCCACCTTCTCGTGAAATAAACGGAATTAAAATAGAAATTGCATTTACTGAATGGACTTTTGATGAAAGAGATTTAGCTCAATTAAATGCAAAATGTTTGAACTATTTTTTTTGTGCTTTAAAGTTTGAGGATTACATGCGTGTCTCCACTTGCAAAACTGGTAATGAAATTTGGGATAAATTGTGTATCACTTATGAAGGAACCAATGAAGTAAAATAATCCCGTTTGAACATTCTCTTGCATGACTACGAACTTTTTCGTATGAAACATCATGAATCAAGTTCTAAAATGTATACGAGATTTACTCAGATTTTTACTTCCTTGCATGCCTTAGGAAGAGAGCTTTCGAATTTTGAAAAAGTAAACAAGATTTTACGATGCTTGCCTTCCTCTTTTGATGCAAAATTTACTGCTATAACTGAATCTAAGGATTTAAACACGTATTCGATTGACAACTTACTTGGCTCACTCTTTGCTTACGAGCAAGGGGTGAATCAAAGAAATCTTGATGCAAGTGAGAAAAAGAAAGAGAAAATGGTGGCACTGAAGGCACACAAATCTGACTCCGATTCTTCCGGGTCTGAGAGCGATGAAGTTGCCTTCATCTCAAGGCAATTTAGAAACTTTCTAAGGAAGAAGCAAAAGTATCATTGGAGAAAAGGTAAGGATAACAAGCATTCTAAAAGATCTTCTGATGTTGTTTGTTATGAATGCAGGAAGCCTGGACATGTGAAAGCCGGTTTTTTTACATTTCAAGATCACTCGAGCAAAGAAAAGAAAAATGGTGAGGAGAAATCCAAGTTCAAGAAGGACAAGAAAAAAGTTCAAAAAACATTCTGGGCAGAATCTGCATCAGATTCCTCTGAGACTGAACCGACGGATGAAACAACAAACTTGTGCCTAATGGGAGAAGATCATCTTGAGCAAAGCGATGATGAAGAGGTATGTAAATCAACTTATGATCAATTGTTTGAGATTTGTGAGAAAATCCATGCATCATACAAAAAACTTAAGAAGACTCATGCTAACCTAAAATTGGAACTTATGAATTTATAAAAAGAGTATGAAGTTATTCTTAAAGATCATTCAACGATTGATTCTAATCACATGGCTCTTCTTGATGAATTTGATGATTTGAACAAAAAACATTCAGAATTAATTGATGAGAATGAAGCATTAAAAGTTTCAAACACCTCTCTTCAATCTAATTTCAAGAAATCTAAAGAAAAAGAAAAAAACTTGAGGGTTGAGAACGATGTTCTAAAAAATACAAACTTGAGGATTAAAAATGAATTGGATATACTTAAGGGAAATTGGAAGACTCCCACTTTGAATCCAAAGCCAAAACCTAGAAAAAGGCATTATAACCAAAGTCAGTTAAGAAATCCTTTTCCTGGAGTTAGATATTTTTCATGTGGCATGCTAGGACACATCTCACACACTTGCACTGTTCACCGTAGTACACATTGGGTGTGGAGACCAAAATTACAAAATTCACAGCATAGCACACATACATTACACTCTACTTTTTATGAGAAGGGACCCAAAACTATTTGGGTTCCTAAGTCTGACAGCTGTTGATTCTTGTAGGAGTGCTCTCACCAAAGACCTCGTGGGAGCATAGGATAAATTGGACATACGGAGGCTCGCAGCTCATAATTGCATAAACTTGCTGCTTCATAATTTCTTGAAATGTTTTGTGTTATTTTTTGTTGTGAGATTATTTTGTTTTCGCTTTGCTTTTATGATTAGTTTTCTATATGATTATTTTTTAAGCTTTTAGATTTTGGAGATTTAAAGCCATTGATTATCATATCTAAATCGGTTAAAAGAAGAAACATCGTTGATGGTTTCCCTCCCTCTAACCTCTTTTAGTGACATTATTTTCTTTTTTAGACAAAAGTCTACCTCATATTGACAACTAGTTTTTGAAACTAAGTTTCTTTTTATCTTTCTACAATAATCTATCTTGTGCATAATATCCAAAGTTCTTATTTATCTTTCAAGTTAATTGAAATCATGTCATTGCATTTATCACGTGATTATGATTTTGTTTTGTGGCTTGTTCTTCCCTATGTTAGAGAGAGAGCTCCTATTCTCTAATATTTGGAGGATATCACAACTAAGGTTCTATTTAGGTGTTTTTGTTAAAGAGAATTTAGTTTGAAAGAATTAAGAGGGAAAGTGGAAAAGATGCAAATTTGAAATGAAAAATATATATACACAAATGTGTATAAAAAATCAAGATGCTCGAAGAGCCAAATCAAAGATACAAGAGGCATAAAATGAGACCACTAAATACAAGCTATTATTTCTTTTCTGAACTCTTAAAACTTAGAGAACTCATTGGTTATTTGATGATTTCAAAGGCTTGAATTCAAATTCCATGATTGAGACAAATTACTTTGTTATATTATTTATAAGATATTTTTTTTTGTAGCCAAGTTTTAATGGGATCTTCTTTTTACCCAGTAAAGTTTTTTTGAGTTAGACCTTTTGTTTTTTTAAAAAAAAAGATGATTATTGCCCTAAAAGAAGTTCGAGCTAGGGATTAACAAGATCGGATATTCTACCCTTTTCAGATTTTGACTTGTTAACTCTTGATCTTTTGAATCTTTAAAATTTAATTGTTTGAGAAATTTGTCATATGGATACTTTTCTAAAACAAAAAAACAAGAAATTTTTTTCCTTTCTTTTGTTTTTTTCTTTTTCTTTCTAGCTTTTTAGCCTTTTTATTATTGTTTCTAGCTTTGTATTGTGAGTCATTTATTTTTGAGGGCTTTGATCATCAACATCATTTCCTTAGATTCAAATTTATTTTCACATCGTTCTGGCCGATAACTTTATCGTCCTGGACGATAGGATAATTACTCTTCAAATTTTCATCTGCTGAACTTTTCTGTGCTTGGTGTAACTCTTTGTCTTGGATGATAATTTGTCGTTCTGGACGATTTGATCGAACTTTGTTGCAATCATGTTGATATTCTTGGCCGATAACATATTTCTTCATGGCCGATGCATTTTATGGTCATCGTCCTGGCTAATACACTAGATCTTCCTGGAGGATCCATGTGTCAGCACGTTTAAATCTTTAAAATCGGCCACGGACGATCCATTATTGGACAATCATCTTGGCCGATCCACAGTTCGTCCTGGATGATACACGTGGTATAGATTTAAAACGTTTTAACTTCGGCCGGTACGATCAATTATTGTGCAACGTCCTGGACGATACACCTAATTGGCCCAGACGATCTACTTTTTCAAAGGTCGTCCGGCTTGACTCCTCGGGATAATCGTCTGTGTCTAATCGTCCTGGCAGATATCTGATCAGCCTGGCCGATCGGACCGCCTTTTTGACCAATCAGCCTGTACGTAATAATTGAACCAAATCGTCCTGGACGATTTTGCGATCATCCTGGACGATATGGCCATTTCTTTAAATTTAGGACATTCCAGCAATTGTTTTCACCTCAACCTTCTTCTTCTCTTGTATTTTCTTATCTGATTTCTTACTATGGCTGGTGGCAAGCGAGTCTGACAAGCTTCTGGAAGTTCCTCGAGGGCCACTCTGGACCCTCGATTCAGGGAAGTTGAGGATCAAGCAGCTTACCATCGCTAAAAAGAATGTGGCATCACCCTTTCTAGAACAATCAATCCTATCCACCTTTTATATCCGGTAATTGATCTATTTTCTTACACTTCTCTCTGTTTCATTCTTACCCTCGCTGTATCTTTTTCCTCAGAATTTCTGTTTGAACTTTATGCAAATCATCGTATAAATTCTACTTTCACAGTCCTGACCTCCTATGTGAATCAATGTCCCGTCGAGATTACATATCAGGACTATGCTGAACTTTTGTAGCTATCCACCAATGGGGATAAGCTTCATATAATCATTTCATATCCTAATTTTGACTGGTCCACGGCAAACCATTTTCTTCGCCAAACCAACACACCATTTCATGTTGGAGAGATTAGCTCTTTAGTCAAATTTGCTAGAAAAATTCAGCATGTCCTTCGCACCTCCATCATTCCAAAAGTCGGGGACCGAATCCACATCACTCCTCTCCTTTCTTTGACTACCTTTTTCTTCATGGCCCGAAGAGAATTTAATGCTACTAATCTAATCTTTTGATACATTTATCATTTAACAACTATTCGTGATCCAGACCATAGGAGGAAACCCAACCTTGCTTTAGAACATCTCATTGCCTACATTCTTAAAACCAAATATAATCTTCAATATCCTGCTCGTCACGACCTTCAGCCTCCTTGCTACTCAAACAGCTCTTTCAATATCCTTCACAGTACTCGTCTCCACCTAGAGGATGGGGAACCTCAGGGGGCCGAGGAGGAGGAGGCTCTCGCTCTCGTTCCTGATTCTGCTCCTCTTCGCCAGCACTCACAGTTTGACCAGTTAGTGGAGAGATTTGATCATTGGGAGACCCGTTTTGATGCTTACGTTGTTGCACAGGAGCAGCAACATTCTGAGGATATTGCCCGCTACGAGCAGCACCGTACAGCGGACTTAGCCCGTTCTGACTGCTACATTACACACCAGCAGTAGTAGCATGACCAAGACATCGCCTGGTTCAATGCTCAGTTTACTATGCTAGATGGCTACTTTCAACAGCCACCTCCACCACCTCCATCTGATGATCAGGATCCCTCTTTTTTCTAATTTTTATTTTCTGTTTTTTTTTTCTTTATTTTGTCTTAGTTTCTGTTATGTTTTTTTTTCTTTATGTGTGTCAAGGACTCTCTTTTTGTGATGACAAAAGGGGGAGTAGGATGTGGTAGGAAGAGTTGATGCTCGTAACTTTGAAATTTTTAATGAGCTGTTATTTTTACTGAGATTTTCCTACTTGTGTTTGCCATCATCAAAAAGGGGGAGATTGTTGCAAATCTGTTATTTCATGAATTACACTTTTGATGATTAGCAAACACTATGATTTCCTTTCTTATAATTAACATTTCAGGGCCAAGAAATCAGATGACAAATCAAGCTAGTTCAAGAATGCATAAGTTAGGGTTGAGTCAGTTTGTATTTTGCTTTTTCTCTTCTTGAGTCAATTTGTAATGTTCATAGAGACTGATAATAAGTAACCCTACACACACACTTGAGAGAGTTAGAATTTCTATTTCTAATCAAATCAGCCAGGATGATATTTACATCGGCCTAGACGATTGGGCTCAAAACAGAAGTTCTAATCAGGGGTTCTTAATTAAGGCAGCCGTCATTAGCCAATCATCCTGGACGATACTTGTATCGTCCTGGATGATATGCTCAAAATAGAAAGATATTGTCGCCATAAATAACTAAGGTATTCTGTATTTTTGGAAATCGGCTTGGACGATATTCACAATTATGACTTAATTAATCAGACAAATCAAGGAAGTAATTAAGGTTGATTGATATGATCACATCGTCCTGGACAATTGCAGTTTCAGCCAGGATGATCTATTCAAAAACCTTAGTTATTTCTGGATGATAAATATCGGCCAGCACCAATTCAGGGCGATGTGATGGACGATTTGGATCGGACAGCTTGAATTCAATGCGATGCTCTGGATGATTTTCCTCTGATTTGAATTGATCGATCATGACAATCGTGATATCATCCTGGACGATCAAGCCAATTTTCAATTGTCCAGTTTGCATTCAAAGCGATGCTCTGGCCGATCTCATTGTATTTGTACTGATCAGCCAGGATGATTTCCATATCATCCTGGATGATATAGTCGGCAACTTGTAATTAATGAGCTTCTTTGAAGCTCTTCTATTTAATAGCACTTTTTCAACATTTTTGAACATCCTTGGCTGCTGTCTTGACCTAAGAAAACCTAAAGGAGAGAGAGAAAGGGAGAGAGAGAGAGAGGATCTTATGAGGGGGAGCTTGTGAGGGGATTCATAAGGGTTGCTCCAAGCATTATTCCACTTCTTCTTCCCCAGAGTCTCTTGTCCTTGGAAGGGTTGGGAGAGGTAAGTTCCAGCAAGCGATCGAGGTTATCTGCCTACTTTAGGAGGAATTAAAAGGAGGAAGGTTCTCTGCCTTGCCGGACGTGGCAAAAAGAGGTGCTTGTAAAAGCTTCTCCTCCTAGCTGTGGGGGCTAAAGGAGAGTCACGATTGTAGTTCAATACTTGGAGGGCGCCTCCGGGGAGTGGACGTAGGTTGAGTTGACCGAACCACTATAAACCCTTGTGTTCTAGTATTTTCCTGCTTCCGCGTTTATTTTCTTTCGCGCTTATTTTTTTGTGGTGATTTGGTTTGTATTCATGCTTTGCCTAAAGAATTTTTTAAATACCAATTCCCCCCCCCCCCCCTTTCTTGGTTAGCCTTGGGCCAGTTCTATAGTCTCGGAAGCCATACATTTATTAAGTGGTTTTATGGAGAAATATAAAGAAAATAAGGAGGATTTACATATGATATTTATTGATTTAGAAAAAGCATATGATAAAGTTCCGAGAAAAGTGCTATGGAGAGTTCTTGAAAGAAAGGAGCTAATATTGCTTATATTCAAATCATTAAAGATATGTATACATGAGCTATTACTTGTGTTCAAAAACAAGGTGGTTTGACCAAGTATTTCCCTATTTTGGTTGGGTTACATCAAGGATACGCCCTAAGCAAATAACTTTTTGCTTTAGTTATGGATGTTCTCACAAGATGTTTGCAAGATGATGTACCTTGGTGTATGCTTTTTGTTGATAATATTCTTCTTGTTGATAAGACTAAAGAGGGAGTTGAAGGTAAACTTGAATTATGAAAGTCAACCTTAAAGTCTAAAGGTTTTCACTTGAGTAGATCTAAAACAGAATATATGGAGTGTAATTTTAGTAGTAATAACATAGTGAGGGGATTTTGATTTTTGGTGATCAAGTCATTAATAAGAGTACACAATTTAGATATCTTGGTTCTATTGTTCAAAGTGATGGTGAAATACATGGGGATATTATTAGCAGACTTCAAGTTGGACGGTTGAAGTCGAGGAATGAATCCGGCTTGGAATGTGTCTAGCTATTACTCAAGCACATAATCACACCCATTTTTAATGCGTTGTAGTAAATAATGGATAATTGAGCTTAATTAAGAATATGCCAAAATGCCATAATGTTAGACAGCACAAAATCCTATTAGGCAAAAATGCACATTTTTTAAAAAATAATTAAAATACAAAGAATTGTATAAAACAATGTTGTAAGACTTTTATTATACAACATTACTATTTTTAGATGTCAAAATAAATTTTTGGGTAGACAAAAATTACAGTATTTTCAAAACAACCCGGTGAAAGATCTCAAATAAATATTTAAAATGCTCATAATCATGATCTCTATAACATACAAATAGTTACGTGGTGAAAGTTTTGCCAATACAAAATTATTCACATTTTTTAATAACAAAAATACAAATTTGATCAGAAAAATAACAATAATAGAAAATCTTTGAAATCAAAAATAGCATAAAGGTTTCTTATAGTGAGACCAGTAAATTTGCGAACTGACCCGACAAACATAAATCACACGACGGCCTCCAAATCTCAACTTCTTCTTTCTCTCTCTTATATTTTCTTCTCATTTCCTCTTTTCATTTCTTTGTTTGCCAAATATTAGAGAGGAATATGTTTTTTTTTTCTTTTTAAAAGCTTTTGGTGATATTAGATATCTTTATAATAAAATAATAATTTAATATTATATAATTATTTTTATCAATTTCTTTTAAAAGAAAATTCTAATAAATCATTTTTGGACTTTAAAATTTATGGAAAAATATTCATAAAATAAACATGTTATATATTAAAATCAGTTTGTAAAATGGACACCTAACGGTCCCAAAATCCTTATTTGTACCAACAAATAAAAATTTCTTAAGGATTTTCACAGGTGCCGAAAAATTATTCAAAAATTGTACAATTAAAATACCACAATTAAAATACTATGTCAATGACTGTTTGTGATTTGTAATCATAATGATTTAAAAACAAAAATAATAAATTTAAAATATGAGCTATTACAATACTAATATTATTTTATGTCATTAACACTTTTTAACATTATTGATTGTGATACTAATATTACTACTTGCATTAGTTTTGTTGATTGTTACTAATAATGTGATTAATGATATAATTGATTGAGATGTGATGAACTATAAAAGAATAAATTGATATAAATAATCAATATAGATATTGATGTATATATTTCTTTATTTAATTTATAGCATATTATTCTCTTTTATATTGTATTGATTTCTGTTGTAAGATTTTATTTACTTGCTAGGTTATATGCTCATTACATGGTTTTACATATTTGTAGGAAATGATAAGGATCCTATGATATGAGGTTCTGGACCAGACATAAATAGAATAATGATTTTTTTTTCATTGTTAAGTAGTAAGCTCTAGTTAAATGGTTAAAATGAAAGAGAGATGTATTATTTCAATATAGATCATAAAGTGTGACACCGATGGTTGTAAGAAGAGTTGAGGTGTTGGAAGAAAACTTGGAGGGGGAAGTAAGGCCACTACGAGCGGATGAGAGATTAATGAATAAACATATTTCAACGATAAAAGGATTGTTTTGGAATATGGACGAGACGATGAAGCAGATGTTGGAGCTTCATACTAAACTAGCTCCGCCAGAAGCAAGGAGAAATCAGAAAGATGATCTGTCGAGGGAAGACGAAGAGGTAAAAATTTGAGAAGATGAGGAAAATCCCATTTGGAGCCTCCACCAAGAAAGGGGATGGGTTAGGAATATGTAGGTAGGAGGAAATGGGAAGAAGTGAACTAGCATGTTGAATTTGGAGGAAGGAGGGAGTATGAACGGATAAGGGAGAAGAGGGAACATGGAGAGACCAAAATGTTTACATCATGGGAGGCGTGGGGGGGGGGTGGTACAAGGGGACATTGTGGTGGAGGGGATCAGAAGATTAGGAACTTAAAAATGCTTGTATTTAAAGAGGAAGATCCATATAAGCGGACATATGATAGAGAGAGACTTCGTAGTAAATGGGTTGATAGAAGATGAGAGAATGATGACCACTACTCTATGTTTTGAAGGGAGGGCACTGGCATGGTACCAATGGAGAGAGAAGGGATACTCAATCCATTCGTATGAGGAGTTCAAGGAACACTTGTTGAAGTGCTTTTGAACCCAGCAGGATGGGGATTACTACGAGCAATTCTTTGCCTTGACACAGGTTGGCATGGTGATGACTATCAGGAAAGATTTGATCTTCTAATAGGTCAATTAGGGAGGTTATCAAAGACAATTTTGGAAAGAAACTTTATAAAAGGCCTCAAATCAGAGTTGAGGGTAAAAGTGCGGGAACCAAGACCACGTGATCTGGGAGAGGTGATGTAGTTGGCCTAAATGATTGAAAACAAGAAATCACTATAAAAGAATAGTAAAAGGGTCAGTGGAGGTGGCTCTTACTACACGATGACCACTTTCTTAGCACCTAAGATACATATCGCACCATTTAAAAGGGAGATGCGAAATGAGGGAATTTGGGGAGCCCGATTGGCATGGGATTTCAAGAGGTTGAATGATACTTAACTGCATGACAAGGGAGCTAAGGAGCTATGTTTCAGATGCCATGAGAAATTTACACAAGTACATGGATGTAAAAATCATGTATTGTGGGTTCCAATTGTGTGTGATGAGGAGGTGGACAATGAATAAGTAGTGAAGGAGGAGGAAGAGGAAGAGGAGCCTGTGCACTTGAAGGCGGTAGAAGTTTTATTGAACTATGTAGTAGGATTCATACCAAATCACACTATAAAAGTAAGAGGGAATATAAGAGGAGAAGTAATGATGTTCCTAGTGGATAGTGGGGCTACCCATAATTTCATATTGAACTAGGTGGTTGACAAACTGAGGTTCAAATTAGTAGACACGGGAGGGTTTGAAGTGATGATGAGTACAAGAAAGGTAGAGAAGAGCATAATGATAAGTTAGGGGTTTGTTGTAGAGTTGCAAGGGATCCATATCAGGGAAGATTTCCTTCCATTAGAGCTGGAAGATTATGATTTGTTTTTTGACATGAAATGGCTACAAACTTTGGGGGAGGGAGACCCCAGCTTATCCAAGACAATGATTTATTTGTAAACCATGGTTCATCTTCAAGGAGAAGGGTAGGGATTCTTGGTGGAGCTCTAGAGTCTGGAGGGAGGAGAGATAGAGAATGGAAAGGACATTATAGAAATTTTTCAATAATTAAGGGAGGTATTCCAGCTTCCCTAGGTATTACCACCCCCCATGTGAGCACGAGCACTCTATTGTTGTGAAGGAGTGAGTTTCTCCCATTTTCATATGACTTGATCGACACCTCCAAATTCAAAAGAATGAGATTGAGAAACTAGTATGGGAGATGCTTAAAGCTGAAATTATCAAGCCCAATATGAACCCCTTCTCTAGTCTTATTTTTTTGGTGAAGAAGGATGAGAGCTGGAGCTTTTACATAGACTACCATGTCCTAAATGAGAAAATAATACCAAACAAGTTTTTCATACCTATCATCGATGAGCTGTTATATAAGTTTCATTGATCTATGATATTTTCCATAATAGATTTGAAATCCGGATACCATCAAATCAAAATACAACTAGAAGACACTCATAAGGCAGCTTTTCGGACGCACGAGGGACAGTATGAGTTTTTAGTGATGCCGTTTGACCTCACTAATACACCGACCACCTTCCAATCCATGATGAATAGGGTATTCCAGCCCTACTACAGATTTTTATCATGATTTTTTTTAAGGATATATTGGTTTAAAGCAGGTCCAATGGGGAGCATTTGGAGCATCTGGGATAGGAGTGTCAATATTGACTTGACCAGGCACTCGACTTGGACCTGACCAAAAAAATTATGGGTTTGTGTCAACCCATTTGCCAGACAAGTCAAGTTTGGGTTTCACTTTTAAACTTGTTTATAAAATTAGGTCAGATTTAGGTTGATCCGGAAACCCGAAATCTACCCAGGTGTACCCAAAAATCCAAAATAAACTTAGGTTGACTAGGAAACCATCATGCACTGCAATGCGACCCTTGCTCTAGACTATGCACCACCGCACTGACAATACCACCCCACAGTGTGATCCCTCACTCGTATCTGCCCATAGTTTGTACCCATTCTTATCTGCACTACGGTACAATACTCTGGTCGCTTTTAGTCGTAGTCCGCAATAAGATTTGTGCTCACTTGGTAGTCCACTAGCCCGCACCCCGCACTTGCCCGCATTCATGAACTCCCTTGCGCCCATTGTGTTCTTGATTTGCTGGTTATGGCTGGTCAACCCGGCGAGTTGCGCGGGTCAAGTTTTGGTTGGAACGTTTGATCCATCTACAAAGACGGGTTGGGTCTTGGTCTTGTCAAATAGTAGCGGGTCAATGTCGAGTGCAACATGAACCCGAGCTGAGTCTTGATTTTGACACCCCTAATCTAGGATTATTTCTGTCCATCTTAAGGGAGCACTCATTATTTGTCAATCTAAAGAAATGCTCTTTCACCCAGCCCAAAGTGAAGTACTTAGGGTATGTGATATCTTAGGAGGGAGTGGCGGATGACTAGAGGAAGATTAAGGCCATGCTTGGATGGCCTATGCTTAAGAATCTAATGAAACTGAGAGGATTCTTTGAACTCACAGGATACTATAAAAAATCTGTGAAGGATGGGGTTTTATAGCAGGGTCATTGAGCTTAAGATGGTCAATTTCATGTGGGAAAAAAATAGCCACCTAGGATTTTTAGGAATTCAAAAAGGCTATGACTAGTTTTCCAGTCTGAGCTCTTCTAAATTTTATCCAACCTTTTCTAGTGGAGATAGATGCCTCAGGTTTTGGGGAACTAGAGGCCAGTGGCCTATTTCAATTTGGTGACCCTGGCTAGGCTCAACTCTATCTACGAGAGGGAACTAGTGATGATTGTGCTGACCATTCAAAAATTGCGACCGTGGCTACTAGGAAGACTTTCCATTATCATAACTGACTAGAGAAGTTTGCAGCATTTGTTTGAACAAATAATGGTCTGTAAGGAGCATCAAATATGACTTTTCAAGTTATTGGGTTATGACTTTGAGATTTAGTATCGACCCATAGTGGAGAATAAAGAAGAAAATGTGTTATGCATGTGCATGGGGGAATCAAAGATGGCATTGTCTATGCCCTTGGTGGTTGACTGGAAAGCACCGAGGAGAGAGAACGAACCAAATACTAGATTGAGGAAAATTAGGGAGAAGCTGGCAGGAAACAAGGATAGTAATTCTGGATATTTAGTGATGGGATTTAAATTGCTTCATTATGGGTGGTTTGTGCTTTCAAAAACCTCTTCTTACATTCCCTGTTTGATTCAGGAGTTTCATGGTAGTTGGGGGGGAGGGGTGGGGAGGGGGGGGGCGGGGGGGGGGGGGGGGGGGGGGGGCATTCGAGGACCAAAAAGATATATCGCTGGCTATTCGCAGAGCTGTATTGAGAGGGAATGCATAAGGATGTTCAAAAGATGGTGACCAATTGTGATATATGCTAAAGGCACAAGTATTTAAATATGTCTCCAGGAAGGCTCCTACAATTTTTAGATTTGCTAGAAAAAGTGTGGGAGGAGGTGACCATGGAATTCATCAAAGGGCTACTAAAGTTAGATATATACTCGACGATAATGGTGGCAGCGGACTGGTTGAATAAGTATGCTCATTTCATCCCCCTTTTTCATCCCTATACAATAGCAACAATTTTTATGAAGTGGTAAGATTATAAGGAATCTCGTACTAGATTATATCGAATAGGGACTATAGATCTTTTCAAGCCAATTATGGAAGGAATTGTTCAAAATGCAGGGTTAAAAGCACAGCTTATCATCCTTAGGTAGACAAACAAACATAAATAGTCAATTATAGTGTGGAGACCTATTTGTGGTGCTTTATATATACACACCTAAGTTGTGGGCAAAATGATTGGCTTGGACAAAGCATTGGTATAACACTTCCTATTATTTGGCAGGGCAGACTACACCGTTCAATGTGTTAGATGAATAAGATCCGCCTTGATATATTATGGGCAAGGCAGCATACTGCTGGCTTTGGTAGAACAATACTTGGAGGTAGAGACAAGATATTTGGAGAGCTGAATTAACATATGTTAAGAGCTCAACAAAATATGAAGAAGAATGCATATGTCACAGGCAGGACATTCAGTTTGATATGAAGGACAAGGTTTACTTCTAGCTTTGTCCCTATAGATATAAAAGCCTAGCACAGAGAAGGAATGATAATTTATCACCCCAATATTTTGGTCATTACAAGATAGTGGAGTGCATTGGGGCTGTGGCTTATCTTCTGCAGTTTCCACCATAGTCAACCATCCACCTGATATTTCATGTCCCAGCTATGACAAGTGATAGGATAATATATTCCTTCTTCTACACTTCCTCTGACCTTGACAGATGATATGGAGGTGTTGTTTGAACTTCTGAATGTCGAAGTAGTGTGATCGGGAGTAATTGGAAGCAAAGAAGTGTTGATCAGGTGGAAGGGTCTACTGGAGCATGAGGCCGTGTGAGTGTCTTATTAGATTATGGCCCCCGTACTGAGTGCACTCGGGAACCATTCAACCAACCGGTCCAGTAGTTTTTGGCCCAGGAGGTGTTGGCAGATAGGGAGGGGAAGTCAGGCGAAGAGGTGGGGCCCAATAGGGAATTAAATTATTATGTTAGGAGATGATTAATTAGGAAATTATTTCCTAATCAAAATTCAAATAGAAGAGGGAAATACATTAGGAAAGAGGGCCTACAATGAAATAGGATGTACTTGAGTTTACTTAAAAGTGCAAAATCTGCCAATTGCATTCCAATCTTATCCATACACCCGCTTTGGAGCATCCATCACTTTAGAGACCTTGGCCTTTCTCCCACTAGGGGATTGATATAATAATATCCTTCCCTATAGCCACTAGATAATAAAAATTTATTATCCTAGCTATAGATTACTTCCCCAAATGGGTGGAGGCAGAACCTTTGATAAAGATTACTGAAGTTAATGCCAAATAATTTCTATGGAAGAATATAATATATCATTTTGGCATTCCTGCAAAGATCATCACTGATAACGGGACACAGTTTATTGGGAAAGTCTTTACATATTTTTGTAAGTATTTTGATATTTAGTTCATTCACACAGCTGTCCCCCATCCTTAAACAAATGGGCAAACAGAGGTTACAAACCAAACAATTTTGAAAGGATTAAAGACACTCCTAGGGAAGGTTGGAGGGCAGTGGGCTGAAGAACTCCCAAATATCCTCTGGGCTTATCGCACCACTACTAGAACTCCTATAGGAGAAATCCTATATAATATCTACTTTGATGCAGAAGTAGTCATATTTATTGATATTAGAGTCCCGAGCAATAAAGTGCAGACGTTTGACTTAATTAATAATGAAGAAAAACTCAGAATAAACTTGGATCTCCTCCTAGAAGTAAAAGATGAAGACTCACTCAGGATCGCTTCATACCACCAAAGGATTGCTCGTTACTACAATCGGAGGGTGAAACCTCAATCTTTTTCTATTGGGGACTTAGTTCTGCATAGTATTGAAGCAGCTGGAAAAGGCCCTCAGCATAACAAGATCTTTCCCCTATGGGAGGATCCTTATTTGGTGGAAGCTATAGTCAAGTCTGGTAACTTCAAACTTAAGGATGCTAATGGAAAAATGTTCTGTAGTACTTGGAATGTTTGCAACCTTCGCAAGTATTATCAGTAGGTGTTGTAATATTGTTTGTCTTGCATTATGTTGTTGATAGTGTTATTTGTCTTATGTTATGTTCCCCAAGTTGTAATAATGTGTATATTTCAAGTTTAATGTTGACCTTTCGTATACCCCTTGTGTGTTGATTTTGGTAGAGATTTTCCAGGCCCTCATAAGATTTTCTTTTAAGGAAGAATCACTGCTAGTGAAGAATGATCTGTTGATTTCTCCTCACCATTTTGTGTATAAAAATATTTTAATAAATTTTTATAGTAAGTAGTTTTATTATTTCGATGAGGCTTTAATTATATATTTTTGGCTTTGCAGGAGTGACAAGTTGCACTTTTTTTATGGACAAGGCATTTTAGTATACAACTATAATGGTTATCATGAGACCAAAAGAGAGGGATCCCTTAGTAGGAGTTGTGCTTTATTTGGAAGTTCACTTAAAGAAGCAAAAAGAAACTAATGTTAGTGCTAAGTGTAGGGCACCAGTTGTCAAGAAAATAAGGGTGCCTATGGAACTACATAGTTTTCCCTTGCCTTTGAGGGGAATCGAGGTTTTGGAATCCTCTAAAGAGAAGTTGGCACTAGTTGAGCTATTAGTAAGATATGAAAGGATATTTACTACTTGGATAAAGAGAAAGATTTTAATCAGAGTGCTGAAGTCTGTATTGATTTTAGGTGCTATACTCTATCAAATGTTGATAAGGCCACACCTTTTGGTGCGAAGGTGGATTTTGTGATTTAATATGTAGGTGTCATTCCAATATCTAGTTGATTTTTTGAGAATGGAAGGCTTATTCATGATTTTATATTGGATCAATATATTTATGAGTTGCATATATATTTCTTGTTCAGTTCAAAGATGAACTAGTTAGCAAATTCTTGTTAGATGGCTTCCCTTCTTGGCAATCATTATCTCAGCTTGGTAAAAGGTGGAGTGCATGAGTGATGCAAAGAAATAGATATCGAGTATACTACAAATGATAATAGGAAGGTTCATCAAATCATGCTAGTTAATGTGAATAAACTTGAAGAGTAGATAGCTTGAAAGGGAATAACATTAGTTTCAATTGAACCTAATAAAGGCTGAGGCAATGCTAGTAGTGAAGGCTAAAGATTAGACTAAGGAAATTTTTACCAATCATGATGTGATTGTTAAGGGTAATGATAAAGCTAAGGAAACCATTTTTGAGCTAACCAGAAAAGTGGAAAAAGTTCTATGTATATTAGATGGAGGAAGTTTTAAATATAAGTTGAGAGACTATTATTTTGATAGGGTCACTGATTACAATTGATAGTTGGAGGTGTGAGCTGGGTTGATTCCAGGTATGGAGATCCTTTCTTCTACTTGAATGGTGATGTAAGTTAGTTTTTGAATACCAACTTTGTGAATATTGAAGCTTTGAGAGTTGAGGCTTAAACCATTCTATCTTTTTGATGCAATTTTGATCTTCCCGCCTAAAAGGTTTAGTGGATTATTGCTTGTATGTGATGATGCCTATGATGGAACTTGGGGGAACTATTAAGACTTACTAGATGAGAATATTCACCCATTAGCCTTAATATAAAGCTCATTGCATTAAAGGTAAATGGAGACACACATCAGGGTTATGCACTACCATCTTCTGATATGTGAAACATTTCGGATAATGAGGTGAACCACGCACTAATTTTACAAATCCTATAAAACAAATATGGGACAAATTCTTATAGTGGCATGATGCTTTTATTCAATTATTAGTTGCATTTATTCTTGATGGTCACATTCCTTAGGCCCTCATTTCTAAGTTTATCTTATATTGTGATGGTGATAGTGGCTGTGAGTTTCATAAATTTTTTTATCTTTCATTTTGCTTCATGTGGAGAAAAAAAAAAGAGACTTATCTTTCATCTTAAAGTTAGCCTTTAGGTGTAAATAAATTTTATGCATAGGAGATGACTCATGGCTCCAAGTTCTAGGAAGAGAAAGGAAAAGTACTAAGGTGTTGTCATGGTGTAGTGGTTCTACTTCACTTATATATTTCTTTTCTCATTTTGTTATCTCAGGAGTGCTAGAATTAGTCAAAGTTGATCTAAGACTAGTCCTTCGATGATTCTGTTACCATGAAGTTTTATAATTCTAGCGTCTCTTTGGTCTAGCCAGTAAGGTCATTCTTTTTACAAGATTTGCCTAGTTGAATCAAGACACCATTTTATATGACAGTGTCCAAGCCTAGTTTTTGATGGAGATAATTCGTTGGAGTTATCATCATGTGGGGTGAAACAGGTGAAGAAGTTTCTTGTCCATCTCAGATATATTTCTTAGAATATCATTCTTGGTTACCATATATTCAATTGGAAAACTATCAACAACTTTATATAAATGTAAGTGTAAATGGTTAACATAAACTACATGAAACAAAAATTATTTTTGTTGCCTCTTTATGTTTATTACCATTTTTTTGAGATGTTTTTTAAATTTAAAAATATATATGTTTTGATGTTTAATCATTCTTGTTTATTTCTAGTGGCTAATATTATAATCTTGGTGTAAGTGAGTGTTTTATAGAATTCTATTATTACAAATAAATAGATAGATTTATATGTAATAGAATTCATATCAATGGACTTATGCCTTCACCCTAGTTCCCAAAGAATAAGATGAATATTAATAGTTTTTGTTTTGTTTTGTTTTATTTTCATGTTTTGGCAAGTTCAAGGACTCATAATATATTACTAGTTTCTAGATAGAGAATAAAGGCTAAAAAATAATAGAAAGATAAATTTCCATTACATTAGGGACTTTAAAGTAAACATGTCTTGAGTGATTGAGGGAATTGGCTCACTATAAGGATTAGCACAATATCCCTTCTTAGCTCATACTTAGAAGGAGATTGGATGGTCTCGTACTACTTGGGAGATTGCACTTGATTATTGCATAGTTAATACTATGGTTTGGCAAGTTTAACTTTAGAAAGATTTATAGGTTTAATTAACTAATTTATAGGCTATCTTACCTTTGACTTGAAATATAGTATATCTCCAGTCACTCAATAAGGAATAAAGATGGGAGGAGGAAGTTATGGGAGTCGATTAAAGCTTATACGTCTAATGATATTTCTTGTATAATTGTTGTGAATTTTAATTGTATTCTTTCAAATGGGAGAAGATATGAGGAAAGAGGTTTATGTTCACACATGGACCTCAAGAAATTTACTTAGTGCAAAAACAAGGAAGGGCTAGCTCGGATTTAGGAGAAGCTTGACAAAATTTATCTCAGTTCCAAAGCTTTATGTAATATTTTTTTGCAGTTATAAAGCACTTGCCTAAAGTTACATCTGACCATTGTCCTCTTTTTCTTAATCTTTCAATTCAACTACTTACAATAAAAAATATATTAAATTTGAGAATGTGTGGAGTTCTTATGAAATCTCAATGGGTGTGGTGATTAATGCTTGGAGGAAGAATGATTTTGGAGATGTTGTAGATATCCTTAATAGGAAATTAAAGAGGTCTATTAAAAGCCTATTTTTTTAGTGAGTAGAAGTTTAAAGAGTTGAATGTGACTAAGGAAGAATTGCAAAAAGACATCTATTCTTTACAAGAAGAGGAAAGCTTGGGTGGCATTGACTCTTTGAAGTTGCTTGAGCTGAGAAGTAAGATCAATGAACTCAATATTACTCTTGCTAGACTTGCAACATGGTGGAAGCAGCATTCCAAAACTCGTTTGATGGAAGAGGATGATCGTAACTCATGTTTCTTCCATGAATTTTCTTCGACAAGGAGGAATTACAACATAATAAGCCAAGTCACTGATTTAGAAGGTAACATTGTAGATGATCAAGAAGAAATACATACTCTATTTGAAAAAAAAATTATTTAAAAATTGAGGAAAAGAGTTTGTTCCACATCCAATTGCCAGATTTTTCTTCTGATTTAATGTTAAACGATGCCCAAAAAAATTACCTTGCTGCTGGGTTTGAGAAGCAATAGTTGTTTTCAGTGGTGATGAAGGAGAACAATAACAAATCATCAGGTAATGATGGAGTAAATGTATTCTTTTTTAAAGCATTTTTGGTTCAATGTAAATATGGATTTATGGAATGCATTGGAAAGCTTCTTCTTGACGAGAGTCATACCTGACAATTAGAAGGAGCCTCTTATGGTGTTAATTCCTAAAGTTCCAAACACCTCCGATCTTAACAAGTTCAGACTGATTAACTTATGTCAAGCCATTTATAAAATGGTTAGTGGGATAATGCTGAATAGATTGAAAGATACTCTTCCTACTCTTGTCTCGGAGCATCAAGTGACTTTTGTCCCTTGGAGGACGACATCAGACAACTATTTGTTGGCACATGAATTGGTAAATAAACTCAAATTCTCTAAATCCAAGCCAGGATACATGTTACTTAAGCTTGATATGAAGCAAGCTTATGATAGTATGTGTTGTGAGACACTTTATAAAATCATGAATGAAATGGGATTTCCTCAAATGTTCATCAAGATTATTATGCAGTGTATCAGCAACCCAAAGTTTTCCATTATTATTAATGGGAAGAGAAGTAGATCGATCAAGGCAGAGTTTGGATTCATACAAGGGTGTCCTTTATCCGCTAGTCTTTTTCATTATTTGTTTTGAACTTCTTTCAAAAGAAATTGTGGAGAGAGGCAGTGAGCTTGGGATTAAGTTGGCTCCAAATACTCCAAAGGTAACACACTAGTTATTTGTTGATTATGTTATGATTGTAGCTAAAACTTCAAAGAGAAATGCAAAGATCATTGCAGCTGTCCTTGGTGATTATTGTGGTTGGTTTGGACAGAGAATTAACACTAATAAATCTTCAGTAATGTTCAGCATATATGTTACCCTCCATAGAAAAGGATACTGAATAAATTTCTTGGTTACAAAATGGTATATGAATTCAACTACCAAGGTGTGCAGATGGCTCTTAGGAGACGTAAAGTTGAAGACTTTAATTACATTTTGGAAAAAGCAATTGTTAAATTGAATTCTTGGGGATCTCATAATCTCTCTTTGGCTAGGAGATTAGTGCTGATCAACTCTATTTTTTCATCCATTCCATTATATATTATGACTCATTCTCTAGTTACAAGAAGTATTTCTAAATATTTTGATAAATATTGTATGCTCTTCTTGTGTCATAAAGAAAATTGGAGGAAGGGGTTGCATTATTTCTTTTTGGAAGTGTTGTGCACATTGGTGAGTCAAGGTGGTCTTGGAATTCAAGGTGCAACTTAAAGACAAGGGTTGATGAGAGCGCGTATTGCTTGGAATTTTATTAATAATAAGAAAATCCTTCTTAAAAAAATCTTGTCTAACAAATATTGTGAAGATATTTGGAATTGTGGGGGGATAAGACATTCATCTCCAACTTAGCGCATAATTAATGATGGGGCTTGTTTCTTGAAGCCTATTACTATATGGACTGTATCAAATGGAAATAAAATTTATATTTAAATGAAATTTGGCTTCTTAACAGAAGTCTTTACAAGTGGCCATCATTTTGTGATTTTGAGGACTGAAAGATAATAAATTGTCCTTCTTGATAGATGAAGAGGGTATGTGGAACAAGATGCTTTTAAGTAATTTTTTCGAAGATCTAGTGAATGTTATGTTGGAAATCCCTCTATGTAATGAAGACAGAGATGATTCTTTGGAGCTAATGATTAGTAATTTTGGAAAATCCATTATAGTGTTGGAATATCAAGAAATTGAAAATTATGTGATACGAGAAGAAATTATTCCTGAAGGTTAAAGGTGCTCCAAGTTCTAGGTATTTTAATCCCATTGTGGGCATGTAGTTCAGAGGCCTTAACTAGCTTATCTCTTAATGATGTACGGGACACCCTAAGTACACACAAGTTAGTCGAGCTTAATGTGATGATTGGTTGTGTGCACTTTATTTAGGGATAGGTATCTATATTAGAAGGTCTTCTCCTTGATCAGAAATATATATAATTAAGTAATTCTTTACCTTATTTCCTCTTATCGTAGTGCTGCTTACACGTTGAGTTATTATAAATGATGATGGCTAGACCCCCCCTTTATTTGATAACATCCTTTTCAATTTTTGGAAAACAAATATTTCTGCTTTTCTTCAATTAGTTGATTATCACATGTGGATTTTATTATAGGAAGGATAAAGTAGACCAACTAGACTTGCAGATGATGTTAGAATTGAAACACTATTTACTGACTAGACTATAAAAAAAAGACTTAGCTAAGTTAAATGCTGAATGTTTAAATAGTTTTTTTTATGAACTTAAGTCTCAAGACTATATGTGAATCTCAACTTGTAGAACTGGTAAAGATATATGGAATATGCTTTGTATTATATATAAAGGGACTAATGAACTGAAACAAACTAGATGAATTTTTTACTACATGATTATGAATTATTCTGCATGATACCAAATGAATCAATCACCGATATGTATACTCATTTGACACAAATAGTCACATCATTGAATGATTTAGGTAGGGAACTATCAAATGCAAAGAAACTAAATAAAATACTTTATTGTTTTCCTAGTACTTCTAATGCAAAGATAATTGCTATATTTAATTGAAAGACTTAATTATTTATTCTATTGACAATCTTCTTGGATCACTAATTACTTATGAGCAAGGAGTGACTCAATGGTAGATTAATATAGGTGATAAGTAAAAGGAGAAAACATAACATTGAATGTGGATGGCTCGGAGAGTGATCAGTCTCAGCCTAAGGATGAAGATTACATTGCCTTGATGGTAAGGCAATTCAGAAGTTTTCTTAAGAGGAAGTATAGGAGATGTTAGTTGTGGAATAAAGGTAAGTTCCATAAATGTTTTAAAGCTTATAATGATGTAATTTCAACCAAAATCCTCTCTATGGCTGGTGGAAAGCATTCCAAGATGCTTATTGGAGGCTCCTCATAAGCCACTATAGACCCTCAATTCACTGAGGCGGTTGATTAAGATGCCTAACTTTGCTTTAAAACTGCTGAAATCACACATTCAAAGATTTTCAATCTGCACATCCTCACTTACCCTGTCCTAGATCTGTTCACTAACACTACTCTCACCTTTATTCTAACACTTGTTTTCCCTTTCATTCTAAACTCTCTACAAGTTCTTTGATATCATGAGGATTAATTCCCCATACACTGCACTCCAATCCTAAGTTAATAAATGCCCCATAGAAATCACGTACCAGAACTGCCACGAAGTTCTCATACTTTATACGAATAAAAATAAGCTTCTCCTTTTTTTTTTTTTTGAAGATTGCAAAGATGCATTAAGAACTAAAGGAAACAGTTACAACAAATCAAAGAAAAGCATTCTTATATTCCATCTTCAAAAGACATGATAAGGAAGAAGGAATATCGGGAGAAGAAATAGAATCAAAACAGAAATCATTCTTCAAAGCAAGAGTTGTACATAAATCTGCAACTTTATTACCATTCCTATCTGTATGTTGGAAAATCACCTTATTGAAGTCGTGTAAGAAGTAAAGCTTCTCAGCTTCTTGATCAACAGCAGTATTCTTCATGACAAAATTATGAAGAAATTTGATAACATTGTAGTTATCTTCCTCTATAATCATTCCTTTACAGTTAAATTTCCAATCTTGAATGTAATCCTTCAAATCATAAACTGCTTCCAATTCTAATTGATTGATGTCCCAATGTAATCTCTTCTTCCCAAATGCAAGTAGTAAATTTCCTTTAGAATCCCTTGCTGCACCGCCAATGCTTGCTAAGCTAGAATCCAGGAGTGATGCATCAACATTAAATTTAATCCAATCTAGTGGTGGGGGATGCCAAGTAGCACCGGACTCCCTTAGGAGGTTAACATCCCAGTTAACTAGAAATGGAAACTTGCTGGTGGCAGCAAAGATCACATTAGCAGCAATAACAGAAACAAGGGAAATAGGATTGCAATGCTTTTTATCATTTCTGTGATTCCAGGAATAGTAAACTGCTGTGCAGAATAACCTGACAGTATCTAATCCTTTACATGAAAGCATTTTAAGATGTTGGAAACAATCTTCAAGAGAGCTAAACACTGGAATGTAGAATCCCCAAATTCTCAATTTACTTAAGATCTCAGTAAGTGAATTACAGCTCAGAGGTTTTGATATCCAGGCAACCATAAGCACATAAATCATTAGTAGTAAGCTTCCTGTGTTTCAAGAACTCATTCGTTGGAATGGCAAACCTGCTTAATCGCCACCAAAAGAGTTCAACCCTTGGCTTGAGTTTCAACTTACGAAGCCATATAGTAAAGCCATGATCTTCAAAGGTCTTCTGATACTTAATCACTTCTGCATAAGCTAACAAAGTGATGGATTTGCCTGAATGTTGGTAAAGAAGCTCCATATTGTCATTGTCATCATTATGAATAACACTGTGTGTAACAATAAGGTTAACTAAATCAGGATTGAAGTAACGGTTAAGTTCAGTTTGATTCATTTGGTATCTTGAGCACGAGGAGGAAGAAGGAATAGAGGGAGCAGTTAATCTTGAACCCATTTCAATCTGTTTGCAGTTACAGCTAGATTAGTTGATGGAGAGGTTTGACTAATTGGATGATTGATTTGACTCCTATATCATTTCACAGAAGTAGCATCATGCAGCTAATGTTGATTAATTCAATTCTTATGTAGCTCAACAACAGTATCAGCATGACCAGGATATGACTTGGTTTGGGGAGTAGTTTGATTTCATTCAAAGTTTCATTCAGCCACCACCACAACCTCCTTCAACTGATCAAGATCCCTCATGCTTATAGTTTGCTTAATGTTTTTTATTTGTATTGATGTTATTTTATGTCTGGCATTCTTTTTTTTTCCTCCTTTTTGTGATGTTGAGAGAGGGAGTAGTTATTATTGTTGTATCATTTACTTATTTTAGTAAAATTTGCATTGTGTTGTTTATATTATTCTTCTTTGTTCTATGTTTCATCTTCTTTTCATCTGCTTAATTTGAAATCCTCTAAAAAATGTTTTCGATCATCAAAAGGGGGTTGCAAATCTTAATTTAATAATTATAATTTTGATGATAATAAATATTCTAGTTCATTAGGTCAATTATAATTCAAGCCCTGCTTACTAACTTTTTAGATCCACAAGGTCAATTGCAATTCAAGAAAGCTCAAGATTGGGTATATTAAAATTGAGTCAATCTATAACTATTCAAGTGGTTTCTACTCTTTCTTGAGTCAAATATAATAAGATGGATTTTGATGCAAAGTAACCTTATATTCACACAGTGAGGGAAAAAATTGGGAAAGTTAAGAGGTATTCTATTTTTGATCATATAGTAAAGGTTGATAAAAAATCTTTCTAGATAATCAGTTAAAAATAGAAATCCTAATTAGGGAATATGTGTTAAGTTAGTTGGATTAAGCAAATTTTATAGTTAGATGTTCACATCGTCCTGGATAATAGGCTCAAATAAAAAAGATTCAACTGCCAAACTCTTTTGGGCAAGATATTTTTTTTTAGAAATTGTATAAGATAATACCATATCATCCTGGATGATTCATTAAAATCATGCTTAAATTAGTCAGGTCATTTAGGAAAGCAATTAACATTAGATTGATCGATCATATCATCATGGATGATCACAAGATCATCCTGGACAATTTGTACAAAAAACTTTCGTTCTCCTAGATGACTC
>NW_021320057.1:819387-834786 GCF_001605985.2 Dendrobium catenatum
TTGATGTCCGATGATGATATTCAGAAGCATCCGAGTCCTTATCAGTTTACACTTTTGGGTAAGTTTTCAGTTTGTTGACCAAACCTTGATGCGATACAAAACATTTTGGGAATTTTAAATTATCTGGTAATTTCTCTATTAGTTTGCTTGATGCTAGACATGTTTCAATCCAGTTATCTAATGATCTTGATTATAGTAGGGTTTTTGCTAGGAGAGCTTATTACATTCTAAACTTTCAAATGAGATTACTTAAATGGACTCCATTTTCTTACGTTAAATAAGAACGCCTATTGTTTAGATACAAATTTCATTTCCTAATTTACATTTGCATTTCTTTAACTCTCATGTTCTACATGCTTTGGGTTCTATCTTTTGTACGCCACTTCAAATGAATCAATCAACTGCCTCTCTTTTGAGGCCTTCGGTGGCTCGGATCCTAGTGGAGCTTGATATCACTAAAAAGCATCCCAAATATGTATGGCTTTACTCTAAAAATGTTGGAATCTATGGAAAGTTGAGTTTGCAAAGCTCCTTGATTTTTATTTACAATATAAAATTCACGGGCATTTGATTAATGACTGCTTTGTTGCTCACCCTCAACATAAGAAGAACCATATGACCTCCAAAACTATTATTGAGCGAATCAGTGGTGAGTTGATTGTGCAGGCAGGTCTAATTATTCCAAATGATAAAGAACAAACCCTATATTTGGAAGAATCTAAAGCTAGTGAAGATGGCATAAAGACCAATCCTTTAGATATTTCATTAAGGAGGGAGGATTTGTTGGACAAGGATAATAAAGATAGTGAAAATAGTATGAATAGCGATAAGGAAGAGGAACATACCACAGTGGATGTTGATGAGAATGTTGTTGGGGACAAAATTGAGGATGACATGCAAACTAATGTTTAGGTTGTAAACCATGGGATGGAGGAAAACATTGGGAAGTCCCTTTGTCTTGATAATTACATTATTGAATGTGATGTTAATCAAGTCTTTATGGAGAAATGTGAAATGAATGTGAGCTCAATCAGAAACAATCAGTTAAATGATAAGGAAAACAAAGAGGGCTTGGAGGAAATGGAAGTTGTGTCTCTTGAAATCTTTTCTCCTAAGATCGATCTAAAGGATTCCACTATCAACTCTAAGTAATCTCCATGAAAGAATTTTGTACGGGGGAGAGGAACAGCCGTTAGAGAGAGAAACAGCGGAAGTTTTTGAATTTTCAATTCGCGGGTTTTTAGCTACCATCGTCGGCGGCCAGTGGCGATGATGGAGGACGGCCGCCGATCTTCAGTTGGCGCGTCTACCTTTACTGAACATCTCGAAGGATCCATCAGGGTTACAGATAAATCGAAGCTTCATTCTGGTGGAGATAAGGTTCACGCTAGATCTTCTGCGGGACCATTAATTATCAGAGAGGTTAGTGATTCTCCTTTGAAGAAGTCTGCTGAAGTTGTTATTGGAAAAGGAAAAAGTTGTATTCATCATCCTGTTGATAATACTCCTAAGAAGCCTACTGCTGATTTTATCCGGAGTAAAAATGATGGTGAAGCTACTTCTTCTAATGTGAAGATTTTTGTTAATAAATTAAGTTGTTCAAATGCAATCTTTGACCTTAGGCCAGAGATAAATGCGAATAATCAAAATTTTATTAACAATCCTTCTCTATTAAATGATAAGCTTCCTCCTGATTATTCCTCTGAGCTACCGAAAATTAGTTTTGTGTAAGCGGTTCTGGGTAAGAAGGTTACAGGTGAAGATTTGACAAATTCAATTCCTGGTGATAAAGAGAAGATGCCTAATTCTTGGAGAAAGCTACAACATATCAAAATCAACTATGATTTGAAATCTACACCCATTACTGACAATGGGGATGCTGTTATCATGAACTCTCACATTGAAGATGCTAATTCTCATGTGTTAAAGAACTCTCAGGTTATCAAAATTCTTGGTAGCAATATTCCTTTCCCTATCTGCAGCAGGGAGCTCCGTAAATAATGGTCCAAGTTTGGGAAATTTCATTTAATAACCTTGGGCCTTGATTGGATCCTGTGTTGTTTTTTCAATCCTGATGCTGTGGAAGAAGTACTAGAAGGAGGCCCCTGGTTTATTGGAGGTAATATAATTGGTTTGGACAAATTGTCCCCTAATTTTTCCCCGGAATCCCTTAAGGGTCTTACAACACCTATTTGGATTCTCTTACCGTGCTTACCTCTTCACTGTTGGGATGAACATAACATCTGTAGAATTGCATCTATGATAGGAGATCCTTTATGTTTAGATGGCAATTCATTTAAATTGAGTAAGAGGGAATATGCTCGTGTATGTGTTCGCTTAGAGCTTGATAAAAAATTACCAAAAGGAATTTGGATTGAAGGAAAGCATGGTAGATCATTCGAAAGAGTTGAATATGAGAAGATTTCTTCTCTTTGTTTTCACTGTGGCAATATTGGTCATTTGAAGAGAAAATGTCCTTCATTAATTTCTCCTGAACACACTGTTACTGAAGTTAGAAAAATTCCAAATCAAGAAGCAGCATGTTCCAAAGACCAAGATGAATTAGGTCCTTGGATTCAGGTAAGTTCAAGAAAAATAAAGTTTATAGGAAATATGTTCCTAAATAGATAGATTCTTCACTGAATATTGATCCAGCATTGGATCAACCAGTAATTGAAGAAGGTGAAATTGTAGAAACTCACAACAATATTGAAATCCAGAATTCTGCTACTGATGTTAAAAATAATTTCAAAATTCTAGATTGTCAGTTTGAAGATCTGGAGATTAACAAATCTAATTCTATTTCAGACATTTCAGAAGGGGAGGGTTGCTTGCGAACTCAAGTATATTTGCCAACTCAGGTATTCCCTATCATAAATCTATTGTAATAGCTCAAGGTGTTATCAATAGCAATATAGTGGAGAAGGTTGATTTATCTCCTATCTGCATTTTTGTTGAAGTACAAAGGAAGAATGATTTGATAAATGACTATGTTGAGAATAAAAACATAGAATCCTTACCTCATAAGGCGAATGAAATGGAAAAGGTGTCATCTTCTATAGATAACACCTTGATTGTCTTTGAAGAAGAATGGAAGAACTTATTTTCCAGATAAGATATCTCAGAAAGAAATGTTTTTCTTAACTCTGTTTCAGTACAAGACAACTCCACTCCTCCTGCAAACACCTAAGAGGTCAATAAAGTACTACCTATCCAAATGCTGTTAAATCCCAAGCTAATATCAAATTTAAACTACAAAAGGAGTTGAAATATTTGGGTAACATCAGTTTACCGTCAAAGCTCAGGAAAGATGAAAAAATAAAAAGGAAAAGTGGTGGGTCTTTTCCCACTCCTAATACAAAATGAGTTCATTTATTTTTTGGAATTATAGGGGGGCAAGAAAGGTTGAAGCCTCCAGATACTTGAAAGACTTGATAAAGGATAATGATTCTATCTTTATTGGTCTCATTGAGACCAAAATTTCTTCTATAGATTCATTGGAGTTTAAAAGACTTATAGGAGATAGTTGGGATTATCATTTAAGCCCTGCAAAGGGTTTATCTGGTGGAATTATAATATGTTGGAGATCAGACTTGGCTCAATTTTCTGTCATGGAAGATTCTAATCAGCTTGTGTTGGGTAAGCTTATCATTACAAAAAAAAATTTCCTGGATTATAGCCACTATTTATTGTAGTACTGATTGGTGTGAAAGAAGATCCCTTTGGAACAAATTGGAAAATTTTAAATCAGCTAAACTTCCCATGGTTATGGGAGGTGACTTCAATTGCATCTTATCTCAAAATGATAAAAAAGGTGGGAAAAAGTTCTCTTTGTCTCAAGGAGTGCAAGATATGCTCTCATTTATGAAAGAATGTGATTTTCATGACACAAAATTCATTGGTCCCAACTACACTTGGTGAAATAATTAAACAGGGAAAGCTCGTATCTTAGAAAGATTGGATTGATGCTTACTTAATTGTATAGCATTAAATCACCTGAAATTAGCTGTTGTTAATCATCTTGCTCGTATTGTTTCCGACCACTATCCCATTATGTTGAGGATTTCTTCTCCACCTATTCTTTATAATTTTAATCTGAGATTTGAAGATACTTGGCTTTCTTACCCGGCTTCTCATTCGGTGGTTTGGTTTGCTTGGAACAAACCTGCTGGAGGCAATGCAGATACTATTTTGAATCTTAAATTCAGAAGATCCTTAAAAGCACTTTTTTCTGGAGTAAGGCTAAGCACAAAAACTTATCAGAATTGAAGAATAATTTAAAAAAGGAGATTTTAGAGCTTCAAGAAGAAGAATCAAATTCTATAGTCTTTTCTGATCAGAATACTTAATTGCTGAGATCCAAGGTCCAAGAATTGAATGCAACACTTGGTCGGCTGTCTACATGGTGGAAACAGAGATCTAAATCTCGTTGGATTAAAGATGGAGATAGCAATTCGAAATAATACCATGCTTCAGCTTCAGCTAGAAGAAA
This sequence comes from Dendrobium catenatum, assembly GCF_001605985.2. Classification (NCBI taxonomy): domain Eukaryota; kingdom Viridiplantae; phylum Streptophyta; class Magnoliopsida; order Asparagales; family Orchidaceae; genus Dendrobium; species Dendrobium catenatum. The sequence continues at coordinate 823,880 of NW_021320057.1, forward strand.
CTTTAACTGGATCAATCAGTTGAAGAATAACGATGGATCTATAATTTCTAATCAGGAGGAGACCACAGAAGTATTTTTGATTTTTTTCAAAAACAAATGGCATAGTAGATCCTACTCAATGGACAATTCGCCTCCTTGTTCTAATGCCATTGATGATGCTGAATCTAGTTTGCTTGACCGTGATTTTACTAAAGAAGAATTGGAAATTGTGATTAAAAATCTGGGTTCTAACAAAGCACTGGGGAGAGATGGTATTTCATATTCATTTATCAAAGCATATTGGTATATTATCCACAACGATATGTGGAATGCTATTAATCAATTCGTCAAGACAGGTTATATGAATATGGATTGGAAATATACTAATGTGGTTCTTATTCCTAAGGTAAATAATCCTATTTTACCTACCAATGTCAGACCCATTAGCCTTTGTAATTCAATTTACAAAATTGTGGCCATTTTGTTACTAAATAGAATGAGTAATCTATTTCCCAAGATGATTTCAGAAGTCCAATATGCTTTTGTCAGAGGTAGACTTATGTCGGAACAAACCCTTCTTTCTCAAGAACTTTTTCATAAATTCAAATTTTCCAAATCTAAAAAGGGATTTGTATCTATTAAAGTTGACATGGAACAGGCCTATGATAGCATGTGTTGGCCTACTCTCAAACAAGTGCTTCAATGGTTTGGCTTTCCAAAAAAATTTTCAGATCTTATTTTGGAATGTATTATGAATCCGAAATTCTCTATCTTGATCAACGGGAAGTATTCTAATTTGATTGAGCCTAAATGTGGTTTTACATAAGGATGTCCACTTTCACCATATCTCTTTATCATGTGCTCCCAACTTTTATTTGAAGAATTCTATAGAAATGGGAAAGATATTAGAATGAGAATTACTCCAAATGCTATATTGATTTCTCATCTCATGTATGCAGATGACATAATCATCTTTTCAGATGCAAGTATGTTATGTTTGAAGACTATCTCTACTATATTGAAGAATTATTGCATGTGGACTGGACAAGTCATTAACTCAGGCAAGTCATCCGTGCTTTTTAGTAAATCCATTTCTAAAAGTTCTATCAAAAAACTTTCTAGATTATTGAACTTTAAAGTTAAGAAAGAACTAGATTTTCTTGGTACTAAGATTGCCTTAAGGAGGTTAAACAAATCAGATTTCAACTATCTGATAGACCAAGCGGTTTCCAAGTTGAACATGTGGGGAAACAAGTTCATTTCTCTTGCAGGGAAGATTGTTTTGTTAAATGCTTCTTTCCTTTCGTTACCTGTTTTTGTTTCTACCATATATCTTTTCCCTTTGAGTGTTTTGAAAGAGAGAGAGAAGTTGTGCAGAAATTTTCTATGGAATAAAAGAGATGGGAGCTTCGGTATTCATTATGTTGCTTGGAATGTTTTGTGTAAACCAAGGAACAAAGTTGGTAGAGGGGTGCATTCGTTACTAGACAGAATTGGACCATTAAGAGCCAAATTGACTCTTAATTTTATTTCTAATCCTTCTTCTCTTTTGAATAAATCTCTATCTACAAAGTATGGTAGTGATCTTTGGGAATATGGAAATTGTTATTCCTCTTCTTCTTGGAGAATTATTTTAAATGGAGCAAAATATCTATACCCTTTTTTAAGATGGAAGGTTTGCAATGGACAAAAGGTGAATACTATGAAATATATATGGCTTTTGGATAAAAGCCTGAATAAATGGCCTACTTTTACATCCAACATGGATCATGATTGTTGTAACCTTTCAACTCTTATCAATAACAGGGAATGGAATATTGATGAACTAAAGAAACACTTTGGTTTACACCTTATCAATTTAATTAGTCAAGTTCCGATCCACTATAATTTTGATGGTGATAGCTTGGAATTGATTTCTAAATGCTCAAGTAAGACAATTGCTGCTCTTGCTTATGAAAAAATGGTAGAACATGAATTGGATATGCTAGACTGGAACTGGACAAAGAAGCTGAAACTTAGACCACAAGTTGAACTATTTTGGTGGAGAATTTGTAACAATACTTTACCTTCTAATTTTCTTCTTCATCATAGAGGTATAATTGTTGATAAAGAATGTCCAAGACGTTGTCAATCTATAGAAGACACGAAACATATTGCAGTCAGGTGCAAAATAATCAAAGAAGTTTTTAATAAGTTGAATAAGTGGAATTTTTCTCTGCCTTCATTTAACTCTTTGGATGATTTTCTAAAAGCCTTAAGGAATTTTTCGGAGAAGAACCCTTTAATGGGAAATTTGTATTGCTCGATGATTTTTTTATGTTGGAAAAGCAGAAATAAAATTTCTCATGGTGGCAATGAAGATACCTTCTCATTCTTAGTTGCTAATGCTTTGGATTATGCATTTGGCTCATTTCGTTACAATCTAGTTTGGGATAATTGGGGAGCTAATCAGCACCTCTCAGTGCTGGAAATGAATGCTTGGCTTCCTCCACCTCCCGGCTGGATCAAATGCAACATGGATGCTGCTTTATCCAGTAATTATGTTGCCGGTACTGGTTGTGCCTTTAGAGATGAATACGAAATATTTTATGGAGCTTTTGGTTACAATATCAATCACTGGGACATAGCTCAAGTGAAAGTTCTCTCTATTCTATCATTGAGAAGGTATGTCCAAGATTGGATGCTTGATGCTAAAGGTATTATGATTGAAGGTGATAATCATAATGTTATCTTATTACTTCAAAGGGCTTTTCACAATAAGTCTATTTCTGAAGAATTTCTAAACCCAAAGGATTTAGATTTTCTTAAAGACGTTAAATAAGTAGTTTTTTCCTTTATTAGAAGAGATTGTAATAAGTTAGCCGATAAGTGTGCTAACCTTACTATTAGTTCAGATTTCTTTTGGAAGGATCTGAATGATAGTAATATTCCTCCTTCATTTATTAATGTTTTGAAGGAGGAATTTATTGGTTCATAGTTGCTTTAATAAAATTTGCTCTCTACATTTTCTCAAAAAAAAGCTCTAAGTAATCTCCTAATGGGAAAGCTAATATTTTTTATGAAAATAATACTTCTTATTTCAAAAAGAAGGGTAAGAACAAATAAAGGAATACCCCTAGGGTCACTAGAGCTTCTAATCAATCTATTAATGGTTAAAGCTCTTGTATGGAATATTAGGGGTGTGGGTGGTTCTCTATCTAAGGATAGTGTTAAGAATCTCTATATGATTTATGATATTCACCTTCTTGTTTTGATTGAACCTTTTAGTGCTGCTAGTAATTTAGACTCTCATCAAATTAAATTGGATTTTGATTTTACTTTAGAAAGTTATAATAATAAAATTTTGATTTTATGGAAACGCTTTATTAATTTAGATTTTATTCTGTATTTTCCTCAATTGATTCATATTAATATTTCTTTCAATCAACTTTCTTCCTATGCTTGTTTTGTTTATGTTGTATGTACTAGATTAGGAAGAATGGTTCTTTAGGAGAAACTTGCTAATTTTTCCTCGTCGGTCAATGTCCCTTAGTTTGTTGGTGGGGATTTTAACTTTATTACTAATGTTGCTGAAATAGTTGGATGTAGCCAACCTAATTTTAATGCTTTGGTGGATTTCAATGATATGATTATAAACAGTAATCTATCTGACAGTAGTTTTTCTGGAAATCATTTTACTTGGAACATAGGTACTAAGTGGCAAAGAATAGATCGCATCCTTTTTAATAACTATTAGATTTCCTCTTTTCTGAATATTTCAATTGAGTTTTTAACCCATACTTATCAGATCACTCCATTTGTTATTAAACATTAATAAGGCTAGTAATAATACTTATCATCCTTTTAGGTTTCAAAACATGTGGCTTGTTGATTATAATTTCTTATAAACTGTGCAAAGTAATTGGGATGCTCTAAATTCCTTATATAAGGTAACCATAATCTCACTTATTTTCATAATATTGCTAATCATGATAAAATTATTAGGTACATTCATAAGATCACATCCTTAAAGGATGGTATTGTTATTGATAATCCTGATTAGATTTCTGCCTCAAGCATTGATAATTTTACTAAAGCATTTAACTCTAAATTTATTCTAATTTTAATATTAATTTCTCTTCTATGCCTTCTCCTATCACTGAGGAAGATAATTTGATGTTGACTAGCATTCCTTCTGAAGAGGAAATATAATGTATTTTGAAATAAATGAACTCTGATTCCGTTGCTGGTCCTGATGGTTTCATCAACAAAATTTTTATGAAGTCCTCGGATATCATTAAGAAGGATCTTTTTAATGCTATGGTGGATTTTTTTAGGGTTAATCCTATTCTTAAATTTTTTACTACTTTTAATATATATTTAATTCCAAAATCTAATAACATCAATTTTTGGAATGATTTTCATCCTACTATTTTATGTACATTTTTCAATAAACTTATTGCTAAAATTATGACGGGGAGGCACACTTTAATTCTTCCTACTATAATTTCGTTGGAATAAACTGGTTTTGTGAAAGGTAGATATATATTTGATAATGCTTTACTTGCTCAAGAGTTAGTGCACAATTTGCATACTAAGGTTGATGGTGGTAATATCATTTTCTAAGTTGACATCACTAAGCTTATGATAAACTCAAGTGGGAATTTATTTATACCATTTTAAGACTGTTTAGATTCAATTTACAATTCATTAATCTTATTAAAAATAGTATTGAGTTTTATTATTTCTCTGTTATTATTAATTATAAGTTCCATGGCTTTTTTAAATCCTCTCATGATTTAGGACATAGAGATCCTCCATCTCCTGCCCACTTCATTATTATTGTGGAGTAATTATCTCGTGGCATTAGCAATCTTTTTACAATTCACCCTACTCTACAATATAGAACGGTAAAAGGGTAGGAAATGTTATCATTTATTTGATGATATTTTCTCTACTATTCATATGAAACTATCTTCTTGGGCTTTTAATTTTCTCTCTTATAGAGGTATGTTTGTTCTTATTAAACATGTTATGTCTTCTATTCCTATATATTTGCTTCATACTTTGTGTCTGACTTTAAATGTTTGTAGTAGAATGGAGACTATTTAAAAAATTTCTCTAGGGTTCTAAGGTTAGTAATTGCTCTATTGTTTGGGGCACCTAGAGAAATTGCTCAGGGGCTATGGATGAAGGCAAATTAGGTTTCAAAACCTTTATTCATTTGAACCAGACCTTTAATCATAAACTGTGGTATTATTTTAGAGCTAAAAAGAGTTTATGGGAAAAGTTTATGGTTTTTAAGTACTATGGTGGGAAGCATCCCTTTATTTGTGATTTTAGAAATGGTGATTCCTTCAACTAGAAAAGATTATGTAATATTAAGTGGGAAGCGGAATGATTTATCAAATGAGGTTTGGGAGTTGGGAACATTTTTTTTTTTTTGGCCAGATAAATAGTTGGGTAATTTTCCTATTGATAATCTTTTATTTACTCACTCTACCTCTACTTGTAATATTAAAGAATTTATTTATAATGAGGGTTGGAATATTGAGCTTCATTCCAATTATGTTCTTGATTGTATTATTAAATTAATTCTCAAGATTTCGATCCATTTGGAGGATGAGGATTACATTTTGTATAACCATTCTAATGATGATAAATTTGAATCTAAACAAGTTTGGAATTCTATTGGACATATTTTTCCCCAAAACACTCTTTATTTATCTTTCTGTCATGCTAGTATACCTCCTTCTTACTCTTTCCTACTTTAGAGGATCTTGCATAATTAATTTCTTATGGATTCTATTCTATTAAAGATAGGTTTATATATTACCTCCAAATGTCAATGTTTGTTATCACATTGAGAATATGAATCATGTGTTTATTCAGGGTCCTATTATTATGAAAGTTTGAGTTCATTTTTACTATAAGTTTAATGTGCTTTCTACTACTCATTTTAATACTATTGGTGATCTTCTGAAAGAGTCTTTTATTCCTACTAAAGATCATATTAGGAATATCCTCCCTATCCTTATTTGCTAATTTTTATGGAGTAGTAGGAATGATTTAATTCATTAGAATATTAAAATGGACATTGTAACTGTCATTTCTAAAGTGAAGAATAAAATTTATCATCTTTTTGTGGTTAAGCTTTTGAAGGCTGATTTTTTTAAAGATTTTCTTTCTGTGGCATGTGAGTTTCGTCTAGTTTTTAATCCAAATACTATTAATTGTAAGCAAAAGAATATTTACTAGAGAAAGCCTTTAGAGGGTTGTTTTAAATATAACATGATTGTTCTAGAAATAACTTAATTACAAGTTATGGTGGTACTATTAGGGATTCAAATGGTTTTGTGATTGTGTATTTCACGGGTCCTTCTAATGCTATTAGTGTCATTCAAGCTAAAATTGAGAGCTTCTTGTTTGGGATTCAACTTTGCATTTTTCTTGGCATCACTAATATATGGATTAAAGTTGATGCTATGCTCTTGAACCATTATGTCAACGGAAACATCTCCTTCAATCCTTCTAATTACTATTTCCTTAGAGATATTAAGTATTGGCTTTGTCTCATTACTTATAATAATTATCATTTCTTGAGGTAGAGGAATGTTGTTGCCGACTCCTTGGCTATATTGGGTTGTAACATAACTAATTTTACTTAACACTATGAGCATACTCTCCCTAATGAGATTAATGGTTTGGCTATATTAGATCGGTTGGGTCTCCCCTACATTTGCTTTCAATAGTTGTTTGGATTTGGGTAATGTTCTTGCTTTTTATTGGTTGTTTATAAGACCTGATTTTATGGTGCTCTTTTGGTTCTCTTTTGGGTTCCAGGTCTTTTTTCTTTCTAAGATGGAAGCTCATATCTTTTGGGCCTTTGCTGTTTGGACTATTATCTTGTTCTCTTTTTTGCTGGTTATTTTTTAGTATTGCAGTTTGTGGAGGAATAGCAATGATTGGAACTCAAATCTTATTAATTTAACCCCTTATTACTGCTCCCTTATCCTTGGTTGTAGCCTTATGGGAATTGTGTGTTTTGTTACTTCCTACATGATTTCCATGGAGTATTTGGTTTGTTCTACCAGCTTTTGGCTAGGTTTCTACTCTTCCATTTTGATGGGTATACTAAATTGGGTTTTGAGCTGGGACTACTAAGATAATACTATCACTTTTGGTAGAGTCTCGGTTGTTAAGTATCACGCGTTAACCAATTTCCTTGTATATTTGTATGCTAACTCCCTATAGTTCTGTTGGTTGGCGGATCTAGGGATTATATATGAGTGGCATTTGGGGTTATATCATGAAGGTGCTAGTACTACACACCTGAGCTATGCTTCTACTAATGACTTAAGTCATATGGATTATACCTGTCTCCCTTTTCTAAGGTTATAAAAGCTGGTTTTCAAATTATCTTGAACTATATCAGTTGTGGGTGTATTTTGTGGGATATTTTGTATTGGTTTGCTAACATTTTGTGCCATTGTTGTTGTTATCTTTACCTGATCTCCTATGATCGCTTTAATTTTATTCATCTCAGTCTCTTTAGTAGACTGGGTGGGTTTATGAGTACCCTGGAGTGGCAAGTGAATCTTGTGTTTGGTGGCTTCTTGGGTATTACTTTCATGAGCTTTAATGGAAGTCCATTTCAGTTAGGTAATCTTAGTTCTATGAATTTTTTTTGGCTGGTTGAATTTAAACATAATTATTGTTCTGTAAGAAGTGTGGGTTTGGCTATTCATTCTGGGCCTCATACTTCTCGTTACTTATGTATATGGAATGTCCTGTTTGCTTTATATTGTCATAATTGCATTGTATATGGTAGTGTTTTTTTTGGTCATTTCAAAATCTGTATCCTTTTGTGTTTAAAATTAACTAGTTATAATTCTACATATTTCTTCACATATTCTTGTTTGTTTAGCAGTCTGATTCTCTTGCAAGTTAAAGGGGTTGAGATTTTGGAGTTTAGCTATATTTTTATAGGAAGACGGTGCGAAAAGTAAATTCCTTTTCTTCCTTTTTTTGGGTCCTATTTCTAGTAGGCATAAAATATTATTAAGGTATTTTGTATTCTCTTAAACATGGAACCATCGGCTTATAGTTTTTCTTTTGATTTATTTTGTAGCTCTTTTGAGTAGTAACGAGCTAAAGGTTCTCTTTAAAGATATTGTAATCTTTACCTTAATAATTAACATGCCTGTTTGCGGGTATCCAGAAAAAAAAAAAAAGATAAACTAGAAATTTTTTTAAAAACATACGTTGACATCTAATTGGGGTTAAACTCAAACCTAACACCCTTAGTGACATTATAGTCCCTAGGAATTAAATTCATCTTAATTGGAGTTCATTATATTAGTTAATTGACAAACCTAAATTTTATCCCTTATTTTGAGGTTGAATTTTGCAAAATTCTTAGTTAATTAAAAAAAAATAAAAATAACAAAAAAAGTTTAAATAACTTTAAATAAATAGTATAATAAAGGAAAATAAAAATCAACCTCTATTTTTTATAAAAATTACATCTTAATTATATAATTAAAAAATTAATTAATATATAATTAAATATTAATCCAATTAATCCCAAACTTTTAAGGATTTATCCATAAATTATTTCAAACCAATGGTATCAACTACTAAATATTTGAGATTGATTTGATTAATCATAATCCAAACCAAGTTCTTTTTCTAAGGAGGGAATTAAGTAAATAATTAAAAATTTAAGAGATATTAATAAATCATAAATCAATTCAATTAAAATTTGAGAACCTTAAAATATATTTAAAATATTAAAATCAATACAATTACTTAACTTACCTTACTTACACTCAAGTCAATTAAACTAAATATCCTTAACTGAAAGTTAAAACACTTATCCACCTAATTAGGTTATTAAATAAAATCATGAATCCTTTATGCATATGCTCAAATAACTTCAAATCTAAATAACTTAAACATCAAACCACTTAGGATATATCAAATCCACAAAGAAAATCTCTAATTATAGAATTTGTTTGATAGGACAACTAACTCAAGCCTTAAGCTTGATTGGTAGTGTGTTTTGGTGTTATGCAGATGCCTTTGCATTGAGGGTATCCTTTATATGTTTGTTTACATTCTGTACTCTGGATGTCTTACCATGCATGGTTATTTTCCTATCAATGCACTTCAAATTTTTTAAATTACATGTACATTCCTTACACCCATACATACATTACATTTATTTAATCGTATGGCTTTTTTTTTGTTGCATGTTAAAAAAAGAATGTACTAAGGTAAAAAATATAAATGCAAAAGTGAAATGCAAAAATAAAGGTCTATATTGTATATATTGATTGATTTGTAATCTCAAACAGTTGTGAAAGGTTGAAGGTGATTTGCTTATACACATCTAGGATTCAAAAAGGAAATGTCTTCTCTTCCTTTAACAAACATTGTCTTTTGGAACTTCATACGATACTTGGAGCCACAAGATAATGAGCAACCTAATTTAAAATATGTTTCACTCATATGAGTAGAAATCCAAGCCTATTGTGTTGGAACAATTGAATTTTAATTTATGCATCACTTTATACATCATACATGATGTAAGTTAGATTTTTTTTTTTTTGAGAAAATGCTTATAGCAAAATTTTATTGAAGCAAATATGTACCAATAAATTCCTTCTTCAAAACATTAATAAATGAAGAAGGAATCTCACTATTATTCAGATCTTTCCAAAAGAAATCTTAATTAATAGCAATGTTAGCACACTTATCGGCTAACTTATTACATTCTCTATTAATAAAAGAAAAGTCTACTTGTTTAAAGTCTTTAAGAAAATCTAAATCCTTTGGATTTAGAAATTCTTCAGAAATAGACTTATTGTTGAGAGCCCTTTGAAATAATAAGATAACATTATTATTATCACCTTCAATCATAATACCTTTAGCATCAAGCATCCAATCTTGGACGTATCTTCTAAAAGATAGAATAGAGAGAATTTCCACTTGAGATATGTCCCACTGATTGATATTGTAACCAAAGGCTCTAAAAAATCTTCCATATTCATCCCTGAATACACCACCAATACCAGCAGCATAATTATTAGATAAAGCAGCATCCACATTACATTTGATCCAGCCAGGAGGTGGAGGAAGCCAATCATTCAGTTTCAGCACCGAAAGGTGCTGTTTAGCTCCCCAGTTATTCCAAACTGGATTGTGACGGAATGAGCCAAATGCATAATCTAGAGCGTTAGCAGCTAAGTATGAGACGGTAACTTCTTTGCCACCATGAGAAATTTTGTTTCTACTATTCCAACCGAAATAGATCATTGAACAATAAAGATTACCCATCAGAGGATTCTTCTCAGAATAATTCCGTAGATTCTTAGGACATTCATCTAAAGAATTAAATATAGGAGGATAAAAATTCCAGTTATTAAGCTTCTTACCAATTTCTTTGATTATTTTGCATTTAACTGCAATATGTTCCATGTCTTCTATAGCTTGACAATGTCTTGGGCAATCTTTATCAACAATTATACCTCTATTATGAAGAAGACTATTAGAAGGTATAGTATTGTTACAAATTCTCCACCAAAATAGATCTACCTGTGGTCTGAGTTTCAGTTTCTTAGTCCAATCCCAGTCCATCATATCCACTTCATGCTCTACCAATTTTTCAAAAGCAAGCGCAGCAATAGTTTTACCTGAGCATTTAGAAATCAGTTCCAAGCTGTCACCAACAGAGTCTTCTAGGATTGGAACTTTTCTGATTAGTTCAATAAGCTGTAAACCAAAGTGCTTCTTTAGTTCATCAACATTCCATGCACTGTTCGTGATAAAATTTGATAGATTACAGCAATCATGATCCATGTTGGTTGTAAAGGTAGGCCATCTATTTAGGCTTTTATCAAAAAGCCAAATATCATTCATAGTATTCACCTTTAACCCATTGCAAA
>NW_021320057.1:836129-873371 GCF_001605985.2 Dendrobium catenatum
CTGATTATAGATTATAGAACCATCATTATCTTTCAGCTGATTGATCTAGTTAAAATTTCTCCTTGCTGAAGCTGAAGCATGGAAGTATTTCGAATTGCTATCTCCTTCTTTAATCCATCTTGATTTAGATCTCTGTTTCCACCATGTACAAAGCCGACCGAGAGTAGCATTCAATTCTTGGGCTTTAGCTCTTAGCAAATCAGTGTTCTGAGCAAAAAAGGCACTAGACTTTGATTCTTCATCTTGAAGTTCTTAAATTTCTTTCTTCAATTTATTCTTCAAATCAGATAAGTTTTTGTGCTTAGCCTTGCTCCAGAAAAATAGTGCTTTTAAGGATCTTCTGAATTTAAGATTCAAAATAGAATCTGCATTGCCTTTAGCCGGTTTATTCCAAGCAAACCAAACTACCGAATGAGAAGCTGGGTAGGAAAGCCAAGTATCTTCAAATCTCAGATTAAAGTTATGAAAAACTGATGGAGAAGAGATCTTCAACATAATGGGACAGTGGTCGGAAGCAATACGAGCAAGATGATTAACAACAACAACTTTCAGGTGATTTAATGCTATGGAATTAAGTAAGCATCGATCCAATCTTTCTAAAATACGTGCTTTCCCTGTTTTATTATTACACCAAGTGTAGTTGGGACCAATGAATTTTGTATCATGAAAATCACATTCTCTCATAAAAGAAAGCATATCTTGCACTCCTTGAGACAAAGAGAACTTTTTCCCACCTTTTTTATCATCTTGTGATAAAATTCAATTGAAATCTCCTCCCATAACCATTGGAAGTTTAGAGGATTTAAATGTTTCCAATTTATTCCAAAGTGACCTTCTTTCACAACAATCAGTACTACCATAAATAGTAGCTATAATCCAGGAAATATTGTTTGTAATGTTAAGCTTCCCCAACACAAGCAGATTAGAGCCTTCTATGACAGTAAATTGAGCTAAGTCCTATCGCCAGCAAGTTATAATTCCACCATATAAGCCCCTAGCCTGGCTTAAATGATAATCCCAATTATCACCAATAATTCTTTTAAACTCAAAAGAATCTATAGAAGAAACTTTGGTCTCAATGAGACCAACAAAGATAGCATCATTATCCTTAATCAATTCTTTCAAATATCTGGAGGCTTCAACCTTTCTTGCCCCCCTACAATTCCAAAAAATAAATGAACTCATTTAGGATTAGGAGTGGGAAAAGACCCACCACTTTTCCTTTTGATTTTTTCATTTTTCCTAAGCTTTAAAGAATACTAACATTACCCAATGATTTTAGCTCCTTTTGTAATTTGAATTTGATATTAGCTTGAGATTTAACAGCATTAGTAGAGCTAATACCTTGAATGGCCTCTTCAGTAACTATAGGAGGAATGGAATTATCCTGTATTGAAACTGAGTCAAGAAAACCGGTTTCTTCTGAGAAGACATAATTGGGCTTCAGTAACATCCGTTCTTCTTCACAAACAATCAAGGTGTTATCTATAAAAGATGACAACTTTTCCTCTTCATAAGCCTTATGAGTTAAATCTGTGACTAAATCACATTTATTTAAAAAATCGTTATTCGTTTTAAGTTCAACAGGTACTTTGTCAGGCGATAAATCCTTGTCCATATCATTGTTATTGATAACATCTTGATCTATAACAGCAGAATTATGATACGGAATACCTGAGTTCGCAAGTAATCCATTAGGATATACTTGAGTTTGCAAGCAACCCTCCCCTTCTGAAATGTCTGGCATAGAATTAGATTTATTAAGCTCCAAATCCTCCAGTTGGGAATCACGAATATTGGATTTGATTATAATATCAGTATCAGTCTTCTGAATTTCAACATTGTTGTGAGTATCAACAATTTCACCTTCTTCTATTGTATGATCCAAAATCGGCTCAATATTAGGTGAGGGATTACTCTACTTAGGAACAAATTTCCTAAAAGCTTTATTTTTCTTGAACTTCACCTGAATCCAAGGACCTAATACATCCTTGTCTTTGGAACATGCTTCATCTTGATTTGGTATTAATCTCGCATCAGTAACAGTTTGTTCGGAAGAGGATAAAGAAGGACATTTGTTCTTCAAATGACCAATCTTGCCACAGTGAAAACAAATTGAAGAAATCTTCTCATATTCAACTCTTTGGAATGATCTACCATGCTTTCCTTCAATCCAAATACCTTTTTGTAATTTTTTATCAAGTTCTAAGCAAACACAAACAAGAGAATACTCCCTCTTAGTCCATTTAAAATAATTGCCATCTAAATATTAGGGTTCTCCTATCATAGATGCAATTCTACAGATGTTCTGATCATCCCAACAGTGAAGAGGTAACCAAGGTAAGCGAATCCAAATAGGTGCTGTAAGACCCTTAAGGGATTCCGGGGAAAAATTGGGAAACCATTTGTCCAAACCAATTATGTTACCTCCAATGAACCAGGGGCCTCCTTCTAGAACTTCATCCATAGCATCAGGATTGAAAAAGTAACACAAGATCCAATCAAGGCCCAAGGTTGTTAAATGAAATTTTCCAAATTTGGACCATTGATTACGAAGTTCCCTACTGCAATTTGGAAAAGGAATATTGCTACCAAGAACTTTGATAACCAGTGAGTTTCTCAGTACATGAGAATTAGCATCTTCAAAATGAGAATTCATAATAACTGCAACTTCATCATCAGTAATGGGTGTTGATTTCGGATCATAGTTGATTTTAATGTGACGAGTCTTTCTCCAAGAGTTAGGAATGTTCTCTTTATCACCCGAATTTGGATTTGATAAATCTTCATCAGTAGTTTTCTTACCAAGGACTGCTTGCACAAAACTCTTTTTCGGAAGCTCAGAGGAACAAACATGAGGGAGCTTATCAGCTGATATAGAATTGTTGTTAATAATGTTTTGATTATTTGCATTTATCTCTGGCCTAAGGTCAGAGATTGCATTTGAACAACTAAACATATTAACAAATATTTTCACATTAGAAGAAGAAGATTCCCCATCATTTTTACTGCGAATAAATGCAACAGAATGTTTCTTGGGAGTAATAACAACGAGATGATGAATGCAACTTTTTCCTTTGCCAAATACAACTTCAGATGTCTTCTTCAGCGGAGAATCACTAACCTCTCTGATTATTAATGGACCAGCAGATGATCTAGAGCGAACCTTATCATCACTAGAGCAAAGCTTCGAATCATCTGTGACATTGATGGATCCTTCGAAATGATCAGAAAAGATAGACGCGCCAACCGAGGATCGGCGGTCGTCTTCCGTCATCGTCACCTGCCGGCGATGATGAAAGCTAAAAAACCGCGAGTTGAAAATTCAAAAAAACATACGGCTGTTTCTCTCTCTAACGGGGAGTTTCTCTCTAACGGTTTTTTTTTATCAAATTAAAGAGCAAGCTTTTGTGGATCTTTAGTGTAGATCTTGATTTTTTTCTTACGAGTTTTTATTAGTAAGGCAATTTTGGTCGTGGTTGGCTGTCAGCCCGGTGTAGCCGATTGAGATTTTTTGGTAGATGTTTTATTGGGTTAAAATTTATTATTATGTGTGGTAAATTGTTCTTTGATTGGTTATGGTATGATAGTTTTTTTGCATTGATATTTGGAGAGAAGATTTTCTTAAAAAGGGATCTCTTATTGTTCCAGAATGGGTTGGGTGGGGTTTTTCCTTGTAGATGCATATTTTTTTATTTAGAAGTATTATCAGTGAAGGGTTCGTTGATCCTCTATCTTTATTTGAGGTATGTAATTCTTCTATTGAGGACTATAATTCAATTTTTTATTTCTAAATATCTTCTCTGATCCAGGTTGTCATCATCTTGGATGGTTTCTATGGGATTTGGAGTAGTTTTGATGGCATCATATATGAGAAACGATTCAGACGTAATGTACGACCTATGTGGTATTATAATAGACCCACATAGTGTGGCTAGAATATCAATCGAGGAAATAAAGGAACAATTAAAGGAGAGTATTAGATAGGTAAATGAATTAGAAGTTACACATGAATTAAAAATAAATTTTCTAGAAAAAGAAATATTTGGGAATATTATTATGGTAGATATTCGTTCATGTTTGTAGAGAGAATAGGTAAATGTTAAAGGTTAAGTAAAAACCATAAATGTTGAGGTTAATGAAGATGTTAAAGAAGATTCAACATAACATCCCATAGAAAAATTAAATCAAAAAGATGAATATAATCTAAGAATGGAAAATAAATTAGAAGTGATGATGGATATGATGGTTATCATGCATGGTAAAGGATCACCTATTTTAAATATGCATACTTAGTCACTACCTAATGTTTCAGCGCAAATAAATAGTAAAAGAAAAATAATTAATAAAGATGAGATAAAGAATAAATTGATAAAATTAGAAAGATAGTTTGTATAGTATATTGGATACTAAAGAAATGATAGAGCAATGGGTTAAAGAGGCTTTATCAAAATCTTATGGTACCTCATCTACTTTAAAGGAGACCATAACTATCAGAATATGACTTGGTTCCCTATCTGAAAAGGGTGGTACAACCTTGGTTCAAAAATTTTTATGTTATGGGTAATCCTAAATATCTTGCACATTTTAGGGCTAGTTGTTGTAATGCTGGTGGAAGTGATGCCCTACTATTCTGATAATTTATCAACAGCTTATCCAATATTACATATAATTTATTAATTGAACTTCCCAATGTGTTGGTCTATATCATTAATATGTTAAAAGATATTTATGAAATGATTCACTTGTGAAAAATCTCACATCATTATTTGTGACCTGATAATAAAAAGGTAGAAACAAGGTGAAATCTTAGTATATTACATCCTAAGATGGAGAAATCTTAGAATGAGGTATGACCTATAGTTGCAAGAGTAGCATACTATAAAAATTTTATTAAAGAATATCCATGGCCGATTTTCATTTCTATTGAAAGGTTTCATAATCAAGACCTGTGATTTTATTAAGTTAAGCCTCTAATCTCCAAGAGGAAGCTTATCAATTATCATTCTTAAAAGATTAGCCTTCGATGAAAGTTCAGAAGTTAAAACCTTATAGATTTCGGGAAAAGAAATTTGGATCATTTTCTACAATTAATGAAGAAAAGTAGTCAATATAGATTTAGGTTAATCTAAGTCAATGTAATAGATATTACCAGCTCAATAGACCATAGAATGATCAACAGCTCAAATCTTATCCATATCTTACTTCACAAGAGAAATGGGAGAGATTTGAATCACTCAAAAATAAAATTTATCCATTAAAAAAAGTAGATATTAAAAGGATTTTTTGGAAGCCTTTTGAAGAAGTCTTATTTTAAAGTTCTAGATACTAGGAAGTAGAAAGACATCGTAAATTAAGGCACTCAAATATGGCCCATATCACTAGATCATTACTCATGAATCGGAATATTGTAAACTTTTAAGGAATGGTTTGAAAGAAACATTAATGATAGGTCAGTTGTGATACCCCAAGAAAATTTAGCTGGTTCATGTCAAAGATCTCCTAAATTTGTAATTAGTGAGTCTTATATACCCCTTTTTTATCTTAAATTTTTTTAACAGGTGGGATGTTTCATTATCTTAATCCTCTAAGAGAATTCTTAATAAAATATATTGTTTAACTATCCAGGAACTGCCAAAAGCATAGAGTCCCATCTAGGTTGATATGGAACAACTTGATGAAGAAAAGAAGAATAAAGTTTTAACTGATGAGCCTAAGAAAAGGTGATCCAATTAAGCTTCTAAAGTCTCAAAGAAGGAAATGAAGAGAAACACTAAACTAGTATCTAATAAAATAATTATTTATGAAAATGGGATATCCAAATCCCTTAAACCATTAATGATGTTTGACTTATATTTTGTCCTACCTAGGAATAAGATGTTAGTGAAAAAGGATTATGCATATATATCATCTATTTTTTCTAATAAATATCCAAATAAAAACTATAATTATTAATAAAATAATTATTTGGAAATATTAATCAAATTAAATAAATTAATAGAGTCTTTGCAAAATCTTTCTAATAATGATTCCCTTATTCTCAATGTTCTGGATCATCCTACTGATATTGAACCAGAAATATCTTATTTTTATAGTTTATAAGAATAAAATTTAAAGAAAAACAGTGATCAAGAAGAAAGCCAATCTGACACATCTTCCCTTGCAGAGGTAGCTAAAATCAACCTTTACAGTGGTAAGGTTCTACCTCTATGAGCTTTAGCTCCTAAAAAAGGAAAGGAAATTATAAATAATATAGAAACTTCAAATCAACTTTAACTAGTTTAAAGTTTAGATTTTATAAATCTTGAAGTTCCTAAAGTGGATTACAATATCATAGCACATCCTAGAAAGCAACCTATGAAACTAAGTATTTATAATGCTCTAGTTCTTTCTAAAGAAATGAAGGAGGATTTAATCAAAGCTTTACTCAAACTAGAAATTTGTATAACTTAGATTGAATCAACTCTTTCATAATAAGCATTATATTTCAGGGGTGTTCTTGGAATTAAATTTTTGTATGAAGATTTATTGTGGGGAACCATGGATCATAATCGTTCATTATATATTTTTGTAAACATAGACAATTTTAAAGTATCTCATCTTTATTGACCTGGGTACATTGCTCAACATCAAGGCTCTTAAAACACTTGTATATTTAAAAGAAGAAGAAAGAGAAGAAGAAGAAAGAGTAGAGAATGAAAATTAAAAGGAAAAGGAAAATAAAAGCATTCTAATATTGGACATGATGTTCATTGGTTAAATGTTCTTCCTTCATAAATAGGTCATAGAATGGCTCAATGATCTAAATTGAGAGGTCAAGGATTGAAGAATCAAATAGTAAAATAAATTAAAAAGGACAATGTTTAAATAAAAGATCATGTAATACATTTAGATTTTTTTTTTGAAAAATTTCCATAAGCAATAAATTTTATTCACCAACTATTAACAAGAAAGTTCCTCTTTTAACAAATTTAAAAAAGGAGGAGGAACATTATCCCTAGAGAAATCATCCTAATAGAATGATGAAACTAAAGCATAGTTAGCACATAAATCAGCTAACTTATTACAATTTCTATTAGCAAAAGAGAAAATGAAATGCTTAAATCTATAAAGAAAATCTAAATCCTTAGGCTTTAGAAATTCTTTAACAAAAGCCGGCTTTGTGAAAGAGTTTTGAAAAATCTTAATGACATTTAAATTGTCACCCTCAATCACAATACCTTTAGCTTCAAGCATCCAATCTTGAATATAATCTCTTAATGCCAAACTAGCAAGTACCTCCATTTGTGAAGAATCCCAATGAAGACAATGTACTCCGAATGCAAGTAAAACACGTCCTTTGCTATCCCTGAAAATACCTCCAATGCCAGCATTATTATTAGGAAGAACTGAAGCATCAATATTCACGTTGATCCAACCCGGAGGAGGAGGATGCCAAGAAGATTGTGACAGCTTTATAAGCTGATTAGCATCCTAGTTTTGCCGGATTAAACAAGAATCAAAAGATGAAACAGTTTGAATGATAGAATAAGAAGCAATGGTAGAATAACTGTCTTCCTTCCCTTCATGGATTAATTTTTTTCTACTCTTCCAGCAATAAAAAATCACCGAGCAAAGTAGATTACTAATAAACGGATAAGAAGTAGCCAAATTCTATAAAGTCTGAAAACAATCAGCTAACGAATAAAAATATGGAATATTAAAATTCCAATTAGCCTGTTTTTCAATAACTCTTTTGATTACATAGCATTTTAAGACCAAGTGTTCTATATCTTCAATCTCCTTACAACCTCTCGGACAATCTCCAGAATCTGCTAATCTTCTGTACAAAAGAAAACCAAAAGAAGGGATAGCATTCTTACATAACCTCCACCAAAACATATCAATTTTTGGTTTTAAATTCAATTTTTTCCTCTAGATAAATGTATCATCTTCTATGTCTTCATCAAATCTTTTCTCATAAGCAATTGCTGCAATAGATTTACCGGAGTATTTTTTGATAAATTCCATACTGAATTGGAATTGAGACAATCAATTCTATCAGGACCTGTCCAAAACAGATTTGAAATTTATTTGTATCCCACATCCCATTAGAAATAAAAGCTGAGACCAGAGAAAATTTTGTATTTAACATATACAAATGTAGGCCATTTGTCAATTATTTTATCAAGGATCCAATTATCCTTGAAAGTATCAACCTTCTCCCCATTTTTTATCCTTCTTCTCATAATAGGATGTAAATAATCAGCACCATTAAGAATAATTTTCCATGTAGCAGAGCAATTGCATCTTTCAGAACCATTCCATAAAACATTACCATACTTGCCTCTTAAAACTCTATTAAGAAGAGAGTAAGGATTATTGATGAAGTTCAATGAAAATTTAGATCTCAAGGGACCCAGTTTTTCCACTATAGATTGTAAACCATATCCACCATTATTTTTTGGTTTACTCAAGGTATTCCAAGAAACGTAATGCATACCGTAATTACCATCTCTTTTATTCCAAAGAAAATCTCTACACATTTTCTCCACTTCATACAAAACTCCCAAAGGGATAAGAGAATGAGTAAAAAGATAAATAGGCAAAGAAAGAATAGAAGCATTAATCAAAGTAGCTTTACCCACAAGAGATATAAATTTAGTACCCCAAAGATTCATTTTTGCAGCAATTTTTTGGATGAGATTATTAAAATCTGATTTGATCAATCTTCTAAGAGCAATCCTTACTCCCAAATACTCCATTTCTTTTACCATTTTCAACTTTACAATCTTAAGAAGAGATCTACAATCTTTCCTCTTCACGTTTTTACTGAAAATAGCCGCAGATTTGAGCAAATTTATCTTCTGTCCTGTCCATTTGAAATAGTTCTTCAAGATTTTCTCAATCTTCTTCAAGCATTTCTTATTAGCTTTAGAGAATATAACTATGTCATCAACATACATTAAATGAGAAATCTTAGGGCTATTTAGATTAATTTTAACTCCAATTCTTTTTCCTCTTCCTCCAAATTCTTCCGTCAATAATTGAGAGCACATGATAAAAAGAAAAGGAGATAATGGGCATCTTTTCCTAAATCCACATTCAGCCCTTATCCAATTAGAGCCTTCACCATTAATCAAGATAGAATAATTGGGATTGACAACACATTCCATAACTAATTTTGAAAAAAATTTAGGAAACCCAAACCAATCCAATATTTTTTCCAATTTTTCCCAAGACATGTTGTCATAAGCCTGTTGCATATCCACTTTAATGGCCACTAATCCTTTCTTAGCTTTTGAATGTCTAAACTTGTTAAACAATTCTTGAGCTAATAAAATTTGGTCCGACATAGTCCTCACTTTGATGAAAGCATTCTGCTCTACAGAAATAATTTTAGGAAAAATGAAATTCATCCTATTTAATATCATTTTGGAAACAATTTTATAAATTGCATTGCATAAGCTAATTGGACGGTAATTAGCAGGAATCAATGGATTTTCAACTTTCGGAATTAAGACAACATTAGTATCTTTCCAATCAGGACAAAGAGAACCGGTAACAAAGAACTCATTAATAGCATCCCATACCTCTATTTTAATAATTGGCCAATATGATTTAATGAATGAGAATGTGATGCCATCAACACCTGGTGATTTGTTAGATCCCAAGTTAGTAATAACTTGCTCCAGTTCATCCAAAGAGAACTGATTGCAATGAATTTTACACTCATCCTCATTTATCTTTTTGGAAGGATGCGGCCATCCTTCAAGATTGCAAATCCTGGATTTCCATTTACAGCTGAAGTATTTGATAAAAATTTCTTCAATACTCTTCTTGTCTTCAACAATCAAACCATCATCATTTTTGACACCAATAATTCTATTTGCATTCCTTCTTCGTGTTGCAAACGCATGGAAAAATTTAGAGTTTGATTCACCATCTTTTAACCACTAAATTTTTGCCCTTTTGATTCCACCACATACTCAGCCTACCTAATGAGGCATTGAATTCAGCAATTTTTGCTCTTAAATAGCAAAGTTTCATATCAGATAATCCTCCCAAGTTTACTTCTTCTTCTTGTAATTCTAAAATCTCCTTTTTCAGCTTATCAATATTTTCAACCAGATTTTTATGTTCATGTTAACTCCAATAGAATAATGATCTCAACGTTCTTTTGAATTTGGTATTAAGGATATCTGCTGAAGAGCCTTTAGCCCTTTTACTCCAAGAAGCAAGAACCACTACATGAGATGCTTTGTAAGATAACCAGGTGTCTTCAAACATGAAATTTCTCCTCTTTGATATCTTGGAACCCAAGATATTAATAGAAATTGGACAATGGTCCGATGCTATTCTGGCAAGATGTCTAACCACTGTTGTCTGTAGAAGATCTAATGCAGCATAATTAATAAGATAGCGGTCTAATCTCTCCAAGATTCTACTTTCTCCATTTTTATTATTACACCAAGTAAATTTAGGACCTACAAAGTCAACTTCATGACGGTCACCTTTACCAATGAACGAGAGCATATCAAGAGAACCTTGGTTATGAACAAACTTCTTACCTTCTCTCTTTTCATTTTGGGAAATTAAACAATTAAAATCTCCCCCTATAACCCATGGAAAATTGTCATCATAAAAATTTTCCAATCTACTCCATAGAAGCTTCCTTGAACCATAATTTCTACTCCCATATACTGTAGCAATAATCCAGCTTTGATTATTATCAATTTTAAGCTTTCCAATCACCTCCTGATCATTGGATTCAATAATTACAAAAGATGCTAAGTCATTTCTCCAACAAACCAGAATTCCACCAGAGAGTCCAATAGCAGGGTGCATATAAGAATCGCAAGAATTACCAATGAATTTCCTTACTTCAGTAGATTCCATAGAAGAAATTTTTGTTTCCATCAGTCCCATAAACAACGCTTCAGAGTCTTTAACAATATCTTTCAAGTACCTGGAGGCCTCCACCTTTCTAGCCCCCCTACAATTCCAAAAGATGAGTGAACTCATTTTTTCCTTGTAGTGGGAATGGACCCACCACAATTTCCCTTAATATCTCACTTTCTAGTTTTTTATTTTAAAGAATTATTTCCCAACGATTTAAGTTCCTTTTGCAGTTTGAACTTAGTTTCACCATGCCCAGGAATTTCCATCAAATCCTTACTGTCATCATTTGTTGTACCAGTAATTTTATTAGTTTCCAGCACATTTTCTCTTTTTTCAATCTCCGAATTCTCTTTAGAAGCTCCATCTATGTCTTCATCATTTTTTGTTTGTAGATCAGAAAAAATGTTCTTGCTTACAACAGACAAATTTTATGTTAACAATTCAGAAGATTTCTTCTCCAGCGCAATAGGATTATTAACATCAGATTCTTTATCTGTTTCCAAAACTGAAGAACTGTTGACATTAGAATTATGATAGGGAATACTTGAGTGCATAGGTAATCCCTTAGGACTTACCTGAGTTTGCAAGCAACCCTTCCCCTTTAAGAAGCATAAACCTTCCTGAGAAGGACCTGGAAGCGAACAAATTAAATTTTCAGAATATTGTAAATTCTGCTTCAAAATAAGAGAATTTTTGTCCATTTTCTCTGCTAAATGTTCTTTCATGCTAATCTCCCCTTCCTCTATTTGTTCAAATTAAACATTTTCTTTCACTAGGAGATCCTTGATTAAGGCTTTGTCAATGCTTACTTCCAAATCTTGAGTAGCAGCCTCAACAGTTTTTTTTGGAACAATAGCTTTTTTAACATATCTGAGAATGTTATTGTTAAGCCATTTGTTGTTCTGATTGATAAACCTTTTTTTCTTGTTTTTAACCAATATCCAGGGACCATAAGAAGGCTCATTGTAGCTTATATCTTTACTGCCCATACCATATTCTTCTACATTACCCTGAGCTACCTTCAAAACATTTTGGACTTCATTCAATGGTACACATTCCTTTTCCACATGTCTGATCTTCCCACAAACAAAGCAAAAGTTTGGAACTTTTTCATACTCCACTTATTGAACGAACCTTCCAGCCTTACCTTCAGCTCATACTCCTAAAGGAAGAGGTTTATCGAGTTGGATTCTAACACAAACTCTAGCAAATTCACTCCTTCCCCAATGAAACATGTTACCATCTAGCATAATTGCTTTTCCAATTCTAGAAGCAATGCAAGCTACATTCTTCTCATCCCAACATTGTAATGGTAAGTAAGTCATTCTAATCCAAATTGGTGAAGAAAGACCTTTAGTAGAGGAAGAATTGAATTATGGAGTCCACTTCTCCATTACAACTATATGTTCATTCACATACCAAGGTCCTCCTGAATGAACATCATCAAAAATTTCTTCTGAAGTGAAAGAACATAAAAACCAACATCTTCCTAGGGTGGTAAAATGGAATTGACCAAACTATCTCCATTGTTTTCTTAATTCCCAAGCCACCATATGGGAAGGTAAAACTTTATCGAACACTTTGATAGCCAAAGATTTGGACAGTTTTTTAGAGTTGATTTCCTCCTTCTCCTCAATGAGTCTAACTGCCTTCCCATCCTTTGATAAAAGCACCTCATCATCTTTGAAATTCAGTTTGATATATGGTTTCTTACTCCATGGATTATTCAATCCAGAATTAACCAATTTCGAGAATTCATCAATCACCTTAGCTCCATCTGTGAAATTTGATTTTTCCAAAATAGAATGACCATTGTTGTTAATCACATTTCGTGAATCTTCATTTATCACATTACGACAGAGTCCATGGATTGCATTCGAATTCACAAAATGATTAACAAAAATTTTCATTTCGGACATAGAAGCACCATTTTCAGATGGAATTATAGATGATTTAAAACTTACCTGAGTAACCATATCCAATGTATCAATAACATTTTTACCTTTAACTTCCACATATTTTACCACCATAGTTGAAGGTTCTGAAACATCTTTAATCACTAAAGCTCCATTACGTTTCTTCAAAGGATTTTGAATTCTCTGATTAGAATTCAAATTAGAAGATCCAATTCCCTTGTCCTTGATAACCGGAGATTTTGACAACCGTGAATGCTGTTCAATTTGCAGTTCTGATCTTTGATCCAACCAGAAGTAATTCACAGCCTTCGACTCCATTTTAACCTCAGTGGAAGCACCGCGATCGTCCTTGGATGAATCTAGCTCGGAGGATAAATTCTGTGTTGAAGAAGAACCAAAAGGCTATAGAATATTGGAACAATATAGGATGACCCAAGTTTAAAATTTTTATAGAATTTGATAAAGATGAGGATAGGGTCAAAGTTGATAGGAATGATAATATGGATATAACTACCATGAAAAGATTAAAGAAATAAGGGAAAAAATATAAACTGAACCCTATTATCTCTGAGTGATGTAAGAAAAAAGTTAGAGACAAAAGTTTCTCCTTCTTAAACCAAAGTCTAAAGTTTATACTTTTGTACCCTGTACTAAAAAAATAAAAAAAAAACAATGTTACCCTTAATGATCTATTTATAGATGTGGTAATAGAACTTTCTTTTAAGTGGTACTCAAACTGTGTAAACAAATTTTCTAAGAATGCTTTAACCCCATTAAATAAGAATAGAGGGGAATCCCAATAATTTAAACACCCGTAGAATATTAATACCTAAAATATGCTTCAAATTATGTGTTGGATTCACTCATCTATATCCATTTGATGATCATAAAAAGTACTTAGTTATATTAAATAATCTAGAGTCTGATAGTCTCCTTTTACTGAATGTTAATTTTTTAACAAACTCTATTTAGAGACTTCATATGAGCTGGTTGACTCTCAAGATAGAATTTCACCTCTAGAACTCAAAGTGGATATTAGATCTACAATACATGATTTAAAAAAAAAATTCTAGTTACTAAAAAAGACCATCATCTAATTTTTCATAAGTTCTTTAATAAATGAGGATGAGTCAAATAAAAGATCAAGTTACTAAAAGAATTTAAAGATAGATTCTACTTGAGTTATAAGGAAATTCCCAGATTATCCCACTTATTAAGAAACGCCTAGACAATCTCTAAATGTAGTGGCTCACAAATTAGAAATTCAATCAAAAAAGTTCCAGTGTAGCAAGCAGTTCGACGACGGGAACTTGACATTGAAAAATAAGTAGTGGATGAAATAATGAAATTAAACAATTATGGCTTCATTAGGGAAGAGAAATTTCTAACTTGGTTAGCAAGCATCATCCCAATAAAGAATAAGAATGGTTAGATTCATATATGCATTTACTATAGCGATTTAAAGAAAGCTTTAACTAAATATGAGTTTTTGCTTCCTATACCTAAAATCATGGTTCATATTGCTTCCTTGTATGCAATTGTTTCCTTTATGGATAGTTCATATGGATATAACCAGATCAAAATGATTCCTAAAGATAAAAAGTATATAGTATTCAAGATATTGTTAGGAATTTATTATAATAAAGTTATGTGATTTGGATTAAAAAACACTAGAGCAACCTATATCAAATAATGAATAAAATTTTGATGAACCTATCAACTAAAAGTGGAGTATTATAATGATGATCTAATTATGAAAAGTCTTAATATAGATGATCATTTATATATCCTTAGAATTATTTTTTGAAGATTGTGTTAATATAATTTAAAAATAAACCCTCTAATGTGTTCTTCCAAAATTACTTTTTTTTTAATAAATTATTTCACTCTCCAAAATCATAAAATCAAAATTAATCTGAACAAAATTAAAGCTTTATTATAAATGCCACCACCTGAAAGCATTACTCAATTGAGATCTTTCCAAGGTTGATTGACAAACTTTAGAAGTTCATATCAAGACTCTAAGGAAGATGTCAACCATTTACAACCATGTACAAGAAATATGTTGAACTTTACATGGATAAAAATTACCATAAAGGATTTTTAGTGTAAGGAACTACTGAATAAATCCTCTAGTCCAAGCTGCCTCTACTTAAGTGAAGTAATTAATTTTGTATTCAGTAGCTTTAAGTGAATTTCTTGGTGCCTTGTTAGATTAGATTAATGAGGAAAAGAAAGAGAATGCACTTTATTATTTGAGTAAATATTTACTTCCAACTAAAATAAAATATTCTTTAAATGAGAAATATTTTTTGGCCCTAATATTTTCTACTCATAAGTTAAGGCACTCTATATTATCTCATAATGTAAATTAAATCTCTAGAATAAATCTAAAATAATGTTTAATGATTTTTTGACATTGTTAGGTAGATTAGTTTGATGGTTGATAGTTCTATCATAAATTAAGCCAACATTTATTCCCCTAATGTGATGTGAAAGAACAAGCAATTGATGATTTTTTACTAGATCATCCAATACAGGATGATTATTTGACAAATGATGATTTAACATATGAAAATAAAATGAAATTAGAATTAAATAAAAAATCTACTTGGGAATTTTATTTTGATGCTATAGATGATGAAAAGGGGGATTAGAGAAGACCCTTCATCAGATACTAGCAAGAAAATAAGCTCCCTCATGACACATCAGTAGTTGATCAGATTAAAAGACCATTTTATTATGCCTTAATCAATGACACTTATACAAAAAATTATTTGATCACATTTGGTTATGGTGTTTAGATAAATTAGAAGTAAAAAAAATTATCGAAGAAGTGTATGATAAATTGTGTGGTGCACATCAGTCCATACCAAAGCTGAAGTTGAAAATCAAATGAATGAATTAATATTAGTTAATAATTTTGGATGGTTACATAAATGTTGCATGACATTATCATTAATATCAATTACATGGTGTACTTCTACATCAAACATAAAATGTATTAAATCCAACGATTACTTCATGCCTTTTGAAAGTTGAGGTTCATATATCATTAGTATGATAGATCCGCAATCTTTAAGAGGTCATAAATTAATATTGGCAACTACATATTACTTCTCAAAGTAGGTAAAAAGTTGTTCTATTGAAAGAGGTCAAAGAGTATAATATTCTAAACCTTTTTTAAAGATCATGTTGTCTATTAATTTGGTGTTCTTTGTGATATTATATTAGATAAAGGTCCTTTATTCAGGATTACTAAAATAAAAAATTTCTCTAAATATCATAACATTTATTGGATAAAATCAATAATATATTACCCTCGAGAAATGGATTTCCTAAGGATTTCAATAAACTCTGGTTCAAATCCTAAAGAAAACCTTAGATGATAATAAGTATCATTGGAATGAAAAGTTGGTTGAAGCAATATATGCGTATCAAACTATGTATAGAACTACAACTTAATATATGCTCTATACTTTAGTCTTTTGTGCATATGTTGTTATCCCTATAGAGGTATAACTACCTTCATTTAGAATTATAGTAAACTACAACATAACATCAAAATAGAATGCTAAACTTTGATTGGAAGAGCTTGAAGATTTGGGTGATAAGTGACTATAAGCTCAATAAAGCCTCAAGTTATACAAAAATAAAATTGTTAAAGCTCACAACAAATTTTTTTATTCAATAACTTTCCAAGTAGGTGACTATCAAGTCCCATCTTAGCATGTTAAATGGTAAGTGGAAAGTTTTAACCAACATGGGAAGGTCCGATGGTGGTGGAAAAGTCTACTAAAGAGGATCTTTTTAGTTGGTTTATAGTAGAGGAGAACATCTCATATTACCTATCAATAGATGATACCTCAAGAACTATTATAATGGATGATATATTAAAAGAACTTTTTAATAAAATTAAATTTGAAATTTAAATTGCTAGAATTGGTTAAGTCATATAAATAATCTTTGTCCAAATGAAATGACTAGGTCCATACAACTACACTAAAATTAATAAATTCAATTTAATAATGTCTAAAGCTCATTTTAGAAAGATTGGTGATTCTTAAGGATTTAAGTGATCTTCTAATTGCTAGTCTTCTTTTGAATTTTGGTCAACGAGGGATACAATTTTGATGTATCAGTTTGATCTGCCTAAAAATATCAATTATATATAAACCCTTCTTCAACATGGTGTCCTATATGGTACCCAAAATAAGCCATTAGATCTAAGCCCATTTTCATGGCATCCTATATGCTCTACCGAGAAACAAAAATAGCTGTTAGGAGCAAACCAACATGGCTTCCTATATACTCAAAAAAAAAAAAAAACCTAGTTTTTTTGTTAGGTGTAAACCCTTTTTCATAGTTTCTTATATGCTCCATCTTTTAGATCATCAACCCATTCAAGTCACAACCATATTCTCTAGGATTGATGTAAGCTACACTAAAGGCATCATTTCCTTGAAAAATTTGGTTCATCAAGTAGTTATAATAATTTAACAATCTAAATTTATTTATTTGGGACCCATATCCCATTAGAGTTTTAATCATATCCTCTAGGATTTCTATAAGTTACCCAAAAGGATATCCTTTCCTTTTAATCTCTGGATGATCATGTAGTTATCCTGATCTAACCATCAAAATCTACTTGTTTGAGATCTATATCAAATTTAAGTTCAAATCTTGTTCTCTAAGATCTTTGTAAGCTACTCCTAAAGGGCTTCCTTAAATTCTTGTTGATAAGATAGTTGTCTTGATCAAACCATCTAAACTTGCTTATTTCGGATCTACAACCCATTCAAGTTTATATCTTATTCTCTAGAATTTATGTAGGTTGTCTCAAGTGGCCTCCTTTACATTTTAATAATGATTTATCAGGTAGTTATCAAAATTTAACAATTTAAATTTGCTTGATTGGGATCCACATACCATTCGTGTTCAAATCTTATTCTCTTGGATTAGTGTAAGCTACCCAAAGAATCCTCCTTCTCTTTTAAATTTTGGTTGATAAAGTAGTTATCTTGATATAATCATTTGAATCTTTGTGTTTGGGATCCACACCCCATTCAGTTCAAATCATATTCTCTTGGATGGTGTAAGCTACCTTAAGAGGCACTCTTTTCTTTTTAATTCTTGTTGACCGGGTAATAGCCCTAATCTAACCATCTAAATTTACTTATTTGGGATCCACATCCTATTCTAGTTTTAACTTTAATCTCTAGGATTTGTGTAACCTACCCAAAGGGGCAGCCTTTCGTTTTAAATTATAGTTCATTGGAAGTTTTCCCTTATCTAACCATCTAAATGAAATAATGGGGAATGCTTTCTAATTACTCGACCATCTCTATTTGAAAATATACTTTTTGATATTTAAAATGCTTGCATGTCCACCTTTATATAATCAATTAAATAACACATGTATATTTTTTTTTTGTTTTTTTTTTTTTTGAATAACACATGTATATGCTTGTTTAGAACGTTTATTCATCATCTTCATATTTAGTAAATCAAGTTAAAACTTAACTCCTATTTTTTTAATGGACTACAAATGATAAAGATTTATCCAAACTAAATGTTAATTGCCTAAATTATTTCTTTTATATTTTTAAATCTAAAGATTTCATACATGTATCTACCTGTACTACTAACAAAGAAATTTGCAGTAAATTATGCATTACTTATGAAGGAACAAGCGAAGTGAAACAATCTAGGTGAAATCTTTTGCTACATTAATATGAACTCTTTTACATTAAACCTAGTGAATCCATATCTTAAATGTATACTAGGTTTAGACAAATCATTACATCCCTGCATGCATTAGGTAAAGAATTATTGAATTATAAAAAAGTAAATAAGTTTTGGTTTTCTTTACGTTGTTCCTATAATACAAAAAATTTCTTTTACTACTAAATCCAAGGATTTGAATGCTTATTTTATGAAAAATTTACTTGGATCACTCATTACATATGAGCAACAAGTGTATTAAAGACAACATGATGGAAGAGAAAGAAAGAAGGATAAAATTAATGCCTTTAAGGCTAAAGATTTAGACAATTCCTCTGATGGATGAGATGAATAAATTGCACTAATGAATCAATAGTTCATAAGCCTTCTAAGAAATAAGCAAAAGTATCATCAACAGTGGAGCAATGTTAAGAATTATAAAAATTCTAAAGCTTCTGATGATATAATATGTTATGAATGTTAGAAACTAAGGCACGTTAAAATTGATTGCCCAACTCTTAAAGGCTACCAAAATAAGGAAAATGCTGAAGAAAAAGCCAGATTCCATAAGGACAAGTAGAAATCTCAAAAATCTTTTTAAGAAAACTCTTCTTTAGATTCATCTAGAAAAAAAGCAGAAGAAGAAGTGAAAAATATGTACTTAATGGAAATTAACTATCATGATCAGTCTCACCAAGTTGAGGTATGCCAACTTTCATACCATGAATTAGTTGTTGTTTCAGAAGAGATTCATGACTCATATAGGAAATTTAAAAAGAAGCATGCTAGCCTCAAAACTAAATGCTCAATTCTACTAAAAAGAAAATTAAATGCGAAGAAAAGATGGTTCTGATGTTGATAAGGATAATATGGCTTTGTTGGATGAGTTTGATGAATTGAATAAGAAATATTCTTATTTATCTGAAACATATGGTCTTTGAAAGCATTGCATCATGATTTAGAAAAAATATTTAAAGAGTTAGAAGCATATGTTAATAATTAAGATCTAAGTGATCAGTCATTAAAAGTAGAAATTTTTGCTCTTGAAAGTGCTAATTAAAAGATGTTAGAAAAAGTAAAGGCTTCTAAAAATAAACATGTTTGTAAGCACTCATCTTTTCAAGCATATTATAAACATAGGAATAGGAATCATAACTACCATAGGTTAGTTAACTCTTTTCCTAATGTTAGATGTTATTCATGTGTCATGTTAGGTCACATTAGCCACCCTTGTATTATTCATCATAGAACACATTGGTATGGAAACCATGGCTGCATAAAACACATCATGACATGCATTCTGATGATTTATCCAAATTTAAGAAGGGACCCAAACTCACTTGGGCTCCCAAAAATATTTTTCCATGATCTTTGGATTTGAGAGCTCTCACAAAAGACCAAATTAGTGTGTGTGGTTTTTGGGCTCGATATTGTTTTCCTATCACTCGAAATCAACCATTTATGAGCTTCTCAATCTATGTGTTCTATCCTATGATCATTCATGACTTTCATTATTTTATTATTCTTAATTATTTTATTATTATTATTATTATTATTATTATTATTATTATTATATTTTTTTATTATGTCCTGATCATCACAAAAACCACCTTACTTAATTTCACTATATGTTCTGTAAAACAATAATTTTTCATCCACAATCATATTATACGATCATCACAACACTATTGATCGTAACCCTTGGCTTGATGAATGATCCATATTTTATCTATCATTGATCATCATACTGTATGAATACATTTTTGTATTATATGATCTGCATAGAATCGTTGATCACAACTCGTAGGTTGATGAATGATCTAGATTGTGTCTATCATTCATCATCATACTATACAAACACATCTTCTATAATACAATCCACATGTCAACTCCATTTTAGATGTATTAAATTTAGTTTGGTATGACATTTATTACTGATCATACCTTATGAAAAAATGTTTCTATTGTACGAACCTTTTTGTCAATAATCATACAGCTTGACTCCTCAGGACGAGATCTATGTCTCTAATCTCCATGTATAATGTTTGATCATACTGCATGATCAGACACAACTTTTGATGAATTGTATGGATGAAATAATTACATACAATCATCCCGTATGATCCCATAACTATACAATATGATCTATTCCTTTTCTATTTAAATAGCCATCCCCTTTCAAAATTTTCACACCTCTCGTAAGATCCATCCATCTTAGACCCCACTTCATGAAATGGCCGGGCAAAAATGTAGTCTTCAAACTTAAGAGATATCCTCCTCTTGAAGCGTTTCTTACGAGCATTTTCTGATAGCTTCTGATGAAACTGCCTTTAAAAAGAACAAAGAAGCTAAGATTATGCCATCCAGACTTCTAATTAAATAGTCTCTTAGCTTCCTTGAAATGAACCTTTTCAAGTCAACTGCACTTTAATTTCTACTAACCTTGGTCCATCCCTTTTATTCCAAACTTCTATATGAATTTTTCATAAATAATAAGATTAGTGGGGATGCCACAATTATGACCACCCGAGTGTGCTGCCAAAAATATAGAAATAACTAAGGAAGATATAGAAATCCACCTTCAACTGACACCAAATGGAATAGACTTCTAGCCATGTTCTGTAGGTTTGATTTTGATTGGTGTGATGTAAACCTTTTGCTAAGAAAATTTTCCCTTAATCTTCACCAACCTTTGGTTCAAACTCTTAACTAGAATGCTAGGGTTATCCAACATGTTTTGAGATCTTCAATCACAGCTAAAGTTGGAGATCGAATAAATATAACTCACCTACAATCAATTGTTACCTATTTCATCATGTTAAATACCCAAATAGATGAACCTCAAATGCTAATTGACTACATCCAAAACCTCACTTTAATTTGACTCCCAGCCAATTAGAGAAAGCGAAATATAGCCTTAGGACATGTGGTAGGATTTATCCTATTTAGAAAAAATAATATTACATATCCTATACCTCTTTATCACATTCCAATATACTTTTTAGATGCCTCTTTCTAAATATTTTATAAGGATTAGGAGCCTGAAGATCCTTTCTTTGAGGATGAAGGAGAAGTTGCCCCTGTAGCTGATCCTGCACTTGTACCAACTCCTCACCACTACCAATATGAGGAGATGATTTAAAGATTATATAGACATGAGACTCGCCTAGATCAATAGTAGATCCAACATGAAAATGCTATGGATTGGTTCAGGGAGCAGTATGAAAACATTCAACATCAGCTCACCACAATCCAGCAGTAATATGATAGTTTTAGCCAGTTCTTTCAACCATCTCCACCTCCACCACCACCTTCCAATAAAGATTCATCACCAAACTAGTTTATTTTGCTCTTGTCTTGTTTGTATAATTCACTTTTAAGTCTATGCATGTATGTTTGTATGTTTTTTTTAAATGAAATTTTCTTTCAACTCCTCATTGTGTAATTTTTTTTTAAATAAAAAAGTTATTTATTTCAAATGGTATTTTCCCTCTTGTACTTTATTCTCATAGATCTCATTATGGTGCTCTTTATTTGAAAGTTTTTTTAGTCAAATTGATGTTTTTTGTTGATCATAATGTACGATTTATATAGTAACGTACGAACAAACTCGTATTGTATGAATTAAATATAATATTTAAATGAACTTATACTTTAGGAATGAACTCGCACTATACAAATAAAATAATATTGTACGGCTTTACTTGGCTTGAACTATGCTTTTTCTGATTGTGTAAACAAACCTCTACTCTTAATTAAAAATTTTTAATAAGTAATTGCTAACAATTTTAAACTAAGAGGATCAAAATTCATGAATTTACATATCATGTTTTTGTTTCTTTGCCTGATAACTCCTTGTGAAAGCTTAAAATTATAAATCAAATTAGAATTAAGAAGGTTGAAATGAAATCTTTTTTCACTCTTATACATGTTTTTATATAATGGATATATTCTACAAATTTTATGAATGAAATTTTTATTTTTCTATATCAGGCTTTTATTCATATTAGAAAAGCTTGAGCTTGCTTTGTTAATTATTCCTCCCTATATAAGAGAATTAGTTATTCTTTTCTTTTATTTAGAAGATAATCTTACAACTAATACTCTTGTTAGAGATTTTGAAAGGAAGCAATTCGTAAAAAAATTCAAAAGAGGCACAAAATGAGCCCAAAATAAAAAGAAATGCAGTGACGCAAAAAGTAAAAGATGCACTAACTGCATCAAAAATAAAAGATGTGCAATGTACCCATAAAAATGTTGAAAGAGGCACAAAATGAGCCCAATCTAAATTAGTTTCCATTTATGATAAATCTTTAAGTCTTAGAAAATTCTAATGTTCTATAATATATTTAACACTTGATTATGGAAAATCTTGGTTCTTCATTCATTATTTTTATAGTATTATTCTATTCAATATATTTAAAGCTAGTAATCATAAAAGACTAATTTTTCATGAATAATTGTAATTCTTGAATTAAAATTTTTGTTTAAGTAAAGGATTTTAGCCTGTGAAATCGGTAAGCTGGATGTACAAACTCTAGAATCCAAATCCTTTAGTTGCAAGATAGTTAATAATCCTCTTACTTGTTTTTTTTCTATGCAGGGAAGGTTTATTACTTTCTAAAAAAGCCCTTGCAATTTAATAGTGATGTGATACTTTGAGTTGTTAATCTCTTTGTGTCCATATGTTTCTTAGTTCTATTTCTATTTTTGCTTATGTTCTTGTGTTTAGTTCTATTTTTTCCTTTCTTTCTGTTGTTTCTCTTTTTGTGATGTCAAAAGGGGGAGTAGTATTTTGTTGTTTATTATTATTATTATTGTATGTTATTATTATTGTTATTCCTTTTTACACTCCTTTTGTTTTCATCAATGAGGGAGACCTATATTTGTTGATTGTCTCTTTATTTTTTATTGTTATCTTTTATCTGAGAATTTTTTAAAAGAAAGCAATTTTAAAAAAAACTAAACAACAATATTTGTCATCATCAAAAAGGGGGAGACTCTTGCATATCAGATCTAAGCACTATGTTTTTGTTTTGATGATTACAAATATTATTGTGTCTGATTCAACTTTCTATTATTTATGTGATATTGAGTGTTGTTCTGTGTGTAATAATATTTTAGGAATTCTATCCACCGTTCACTTGTAATTCTAATCATCTCAACATTGGGTCTATTATTTTTAAATTATTCTTTATTTTTTCCTTTCTTAAGACTTATCAAGTATTTGGGAGGATATCTTTACTAAGAAACCTTGCACACACACAGAGGAGATAGAAATGTTTTCTTTGGAGAGTCTGGTTTTTAAGTTTGTACTATATGATTTTTCTTCATGCTATATCATATGTATATCATATTATATGATTTAATCTCATACCATACGATATGTTGTGCATGGCCAAAACCTAGCTGCCAACATAAAGAAATATATTAATTCTGTACTGATCGTACAATACGATTTTGATCATACAGTATACTCTATTCAATATCTTTTTAATTAATCTCATGATATTAGGAAATCAAATCTTGGACATTTATTGTTATTGCTCATACTATATGAAATAGTTGATACTATATGATTGCCTATGTATGAAATTAGTTGTCCATTTGAGTATACCAAACAAAATCCACGATTTTTGTAGTGATCATACAATACGAACTCGACAGTGTTAGATGATCACCCCTATAAGAAGTTGGCAATCCCAAGGATTATCCCAAACAAATAGAAGGATTTTATGCATATCGTACCATAAAATTTTAGATCGTATTATGCGACGTATTATAAAATCTATAAAATTCATCTGAATGATCTTGCTAGATGGTTATGAATTGAACTGATCATACTGTAGGATAGATCTATCATACTGTATAAATAGAAGATGGATGGCTTAGAAATTAGGGTTTTTTAAAGCCTGTATTTAAGGATCTCTAACACTCTTGTTAGATATCTTTGGTTGCTTAGTCTTTTTGAGAGGAAGCATTAGGGGAGAAGAAGGAGAGCTTGGTGAGAGAAGAGAGAAATATTTGGAGGGAGAAGTTGTAAGGAGATTTGTAAAGTTGCTCCAAGAAAGAGCCTTACCTATTACTTATAAGTGTCTACCTAGAATTTCTGTCGCTCTAGAGAAGAAGCTCTTTACTAAAGATCATTATTTTTTTACCATCACTTAGAGAGTGGAAATAGATTTGTGGTTCTCTGACCATTGCCAGGAGGGCTAAAACAGAGTTAAGGTTCTCTGCCTGTAAAAGAGTAACGGTTCTTTATCGCACTAGGGAGGTGAAATAGCATTTGTACAGGCTTGCCCACCTTATTGTGAGCGCAAAAGGAGAGTCACTTTTATTTATTACAACACTTGGAAAGGGAGTCTCCAAGGAGTGGATGAAGGTCAGGTTGACTAAACCACTATAAATTTTGGTGTGGTCTTTCTTATTACTTCTATCACATTTTAATTTCTTCACTTTTTATGATTTGATATGTGAGTAAAATATCTATTACTGGTTATTATAAAATTAATTCTATTTTTGCATTAACAATTATTAAATTCTTATTTGATTAAGAAATTTTTTAAACTACCAATTCACCCCCTCCCCTCTTGGTTAGCCTCAGTACTAGTTCATTAGGGTTTAACCACCCTCACAAACTTTTAGGAAATGATTTGGCTATAGGTGCATCATGTAATCAGTTCCATTACTTATCATCTATTATAACTAACTACTGCCATTTTGAGAACACTATATGC
This sequence comes from Dendrobium catenatum, assembly GCF_001605985.2. Taxonomy (NCBI): domain Eukaryota; kingdom Viridiplantae; phylum Streptophyta; class Magnoliopsida; order Asparagales; family Orchidaceae; genus Dendrobium; species Dendrobium catenatum. The sequence goes on from NW_021320057.1 coordinate 861,388, forward strand.
AAGAAACTTTATCCTTGAGATTTGAAATCTAATCTCTTAAGGTTTGTGAGGCTCTATGTTTATGTTGTACAAGTTGGCTCGGTAGAATAGAACTCTTCATAGGTTCCTTAAAGGGTGTCTTAAAAGATAAGATTTTATTTTTAATAAGACCAGAAATATAGAAAAGCAACTCCTCCCCAAAATCTCTTAAGACATCAGCATAGATACAAAAAAAATATGTTGAAGAAGTATTACCAAAGCCTATATAAAGGAAACCCTAGTCATACAAAGGATGGATTGGTAAATAATCTTTCCTCTCACTCTCTCTCTCTCTCTCTCTCTCTCTCTTTATATATATATATATATATGTATAATTTTTACTTAGCATTAATCTCACGTACTTGAAATAATGTCAACCCTTGAAAAACATGGGACAAAATAAATGTAGGAAAATTTATAATCTTTCCTACTGTTATTTTCAAATGGGCATTTGAATTAAGAATAATAAGGGATTTAAGGATATCTCATAATATTATCAAAGTAGACCAACTCACCTCTAACAAAAACACTATTATATTCAGCTCCTTTATATTGCAAATAATTTCATAACAATGAGGACTAGATAGGCTATAAGCTTAGCACAAAAATTATCCCAGCCTCTATTAACTATAATGAGCTCAACTTGACCACCTAAACACCTAGATCCTCTCTTAGGGATCAACTAATTATAAATAATAGAGTGAATATACCATGCTTTATCAGTGATACTTATGAACTTCTTATATTACAGAAATAACAACATGATAAGGACCTCTTCTTGCCTAGAATAATCTTAGTTAAAATTAGCCTTCATAAGAAATACTTCTTATTCTGAGCTTAAAATGTTTGAAATGCATAGGAGAACGTTTACTAGGCATTCCTATTTATAAAAATTTATAGCACTACAATAATAATCATTTAATTGCTATGTAGCTCACTAGTCAGATGGAAAACACGTCAAATGAAATGACAAGAATTATGGTGCTTTAGTTAGGTGATATCATAATGCTCTACATTGATACTTAGAATGGAAGCTTTTATATTGGTCTACTTCCTCAATGCTCAACATGTGTTAAGAATGTGGCACTAGTTAAGGCCACCATGGTGTAGCTTACCTGATTATCTTAATCTAGATTCAGTGGGCATTATGATGTTTGGGATAGTGTTATGGTCCACACTTCAATAAATCAAAACCATAGAGTATAATATTGTGTTGCTGGGGTGCTAGGCATTGCGCATAGAAGGTTAATTAACACTATAATGATCTATAAAATAAGAATTTCTTTTATAACATGGTATTGTACTATGAAACTCAAGAATCAAATACTTTGGAGTAATATGACACTCAAGGATTTCTTAACTTAAAATTCAGAAGGTCTTTAAAAGCTTTATATTATTGTAGTAAATCAAAACTCATTGTCATTCTGAAGTTGAAGAAATGTCTTAAAAAATCAAATTTTGGAATTACAAATGGAGTCTTCTTCTTCTAATGGTTTATCTAAAGATTTTTTTTTTTTGCTTAGAGCCAAGGAGATGAGTTGAATTCTACTTTAGCTTGGTTGAACACTCCATGTAGACAAAGGGTTAAAGTAAATGAATGGAAGAGGGAGAAACTAATTCCAAGTTTTTTCATGCTTTTACACATGCTAGGAGAAATGAAAATTGAAAATCTTATTAAAGAATGTAAGGATAATGTTGTTGAAAATTAGAATGATATTAAAGGGGTATTAATTAATTTCTTCAATGATAAATGGAGAAATAGGTATTGTATCCTTCATGGATGGTCGCCTCCCATAAATGTGCTTGATGATGTTGATATATCAATATTGGAACCAGATTTTTCTATGGAGGTACTTGTCCAAGTGGTTAAGAATTTGGGAAACTTCATATCACCAAGAGCTAATGATATTACTAATTCCTTTATTAAAGTTTATTAGAGCATTATTGAGGAAGAAGTTTGGATGGCTATTAGTAAATTTTTTTTCACTGGAAAGATGTATAATGATTGGAAGGATACTCTAATTGTCCTTATTCGTAAGTTATAGAATCCTTTGCTCCCCTCTAATTTTAGGCCTATTAGTCTTTTTATGACTATATACAAGATTGTGGATAAAATGTTATTGAACATAATGGCATTTATTCTTCCAAAAATTATTACAAAGGTGCATTTGTTAAAGTTCTTTTTTTATTAATTGATATTTTACTTGCATAAGAAGTTTATCATAAATTAACATCCTGCAAAATCAGAATCTGAGTATCCTAAGATTTCAAAGGAAGTTCTGTGCCTAGGATACCAAATTCCAAAGTTCGGGGTGCCTAGTAGATATCTAAGAATTCTCTTGACAACAGTTAAGTGAGACTCTTTTGGATCGACTTGAAAACGAGCATAGAGGCACACACTAAACATTATGTTTGGTCTACTAGCAGTTAGGTAAACAAGGGGTCCAATCATTCCTCTATACTTTTTCTGATCTACTAGTTTTCCACTAGGGTCTTTATATAATTGAATTGTTGAGCTCATTGGAGTATTCATGGGTTTTGCATTCTCCATTTTGTATTTTTTTCAAAATATCCTTAATGTACTTTGTTTGGCTAAGAAATGTTTTGTTATCCATTTATTTTACACTAAAGCCAAGAAAGTAATTTAGTTCTCCCATCATGCTCATTTAAAACTCATTACTCATTGTTTTTAAAAATTCATCACACAAGTTTTTATCTGAAGATCCAAACAAGATGTCGTCCACGTAAATTTGAACAATGAGAATCTCTTCTTTAATTTCTTGTAGAAAGAGTGTAGTGTATACACTACCTTTTACAAATCCTCTATCCAATAAAAATGAGCTAAGTCTCTCATACCAGGCTCTAGGTGCTTGCTTTAATCCATAAAGTGCCTTTTTAATTTGAATACGTGATTTGGAAATTGTGAACTTTCAAATCCGGGGGGTTGTTTTTTGACAATCTAGCTGTTGGGGGTTGACTAGGTTGGGCTAATGTGAGCGATGCAATTTCTTTTTCTAATTCTTTGATTCTTTCTTGAAAAGTGTTGTTTTGATAAGTCAATCCATGAACTTCTATTTTAACAAATGCTCATTGTGATCTACTTCTAATGCAAGTTTGTCTAATCTATAAAAAGCCTCTTCTAGTTCAACATGAGTCATTTTCAAGGTTTCATGCATTTCAGTTAGTTCAATATGCTTCTTATTTAATGCATTATACTCATCAAGAAGTAGCATATAATCTCTACCTAAATCAAAATTTTCCTTAAACAACTTAGCATGCTCGATTTGTAACGAACTAAATTCAATATTAAGCTTGGCATGCATTTTTTTTAACTTCCTATACAAGTCATGGATATTCTCAGAAATAAGCAATAATTCTTCATATGAAAGTTGACATACCTCATCTTGATCCAGTTGATTAAGGTTATCATTAGCCATAAGACACAAATTTGTTACCTCCTCCTCTACTTCTTCTTCTGATGATTCTGAGGCAGAGTCGGCCCAAAAAGCTTTTTGTGTCTTCATCTTTCCTTTTTTGTACTTGGATTTTTCCTCGCCTTTATCCTTAGTTGGTTGGCTCTTCAAGTTGGGGCAGTCAGCTCGAAGGTGACCTGGCTTCCTGCACTCAAAACAAATTGTATTAGATGAAACTTTATTAGACTTCGAGCTTTTACCCTTATTCCAGCTATTCTAATGACGCTTTTGTTTTCTCTTCAGGAAGTTGTTGAACTATCGGGTCATCAGCGCTATCTCATCCTCTTCCTCCCCTGTAGAGCTTTCATTTTCTGAGTTGTTTGCTTTTAACGCTACCGTTCGCTCCTTTTTCTTTTCACCTGCATCACTTTATCTCTGAATCACTCCTTGCTCGTATGTAATGAGTGACCCTTAAGGTCTTTAGATTTAGTGATAGCAGTTATCTTTGTATCATAGGAACTAGGTAAACATCTAAGAATTTTATTAACTTTCTTAGAATTTTAAATCTCTCCACCTAATTCATGCAAGGATGTCATAATTTGGGTGAACCTAGTGTACATGTCAGATATTGTTTCACTAATTTTCATGCGGAAGAGTTCATAATCATGTAATAAAATGTTAAGCCTAGATTATTTTACTTCACTTGTTCATTTGTATGTATTACACAGTCTATTCCAAATCTCCTTACCAGTGGCACAGGTAAAAACTCTCATATAATCCTCAGACTTTAATGCACATAAAAAGCAATTTAAACATTTAGCTTTTACTTGGGCTAAATACCTATCCTCATTGCTCCATTCATTAAAAGGTACAGGAGTTTTTAATCCAATGACAGTTTTAAAATGTGCAACATATCCATCATTCACTAACATCCACATGCGGTAATCAATAGACTGTAAAAAAGTAGACATTCTAATTTTCTAGAAATCAAACAGAATGTTATCAAAAAGTGGTGAACCGATTATTGAATAACCCTCCGCGGTGTTATGATTATAAAAATGTGACATGATCATTTTTTCAAGGTTTTCTAAAACACTATTTTTAAAAGTAAGCTCTGATACCAATTGAAATTGCTCTAATACCAATTGAAATTACTAGATTGATAAGAGGGAGGGGGGTGAATTATGAAAGATTTATAGCAAAAAATAAAACCTAAACAAGAGTTCTAATATTTTTTGATTTTTTTTTAAGATTTTAACATGAAAATAAAGTGCAACATTGGAATCCTGTTCAATCACAATATCTCACCAAGAAAATATATTGAAAATGAAAAATGCACGCAAGAATAAGAATGATAAGGAAAAAGCACACCGGATTTTTATAGTGGTTCGGTCAAACCATGACCTACGTCTACTCCCCGGAGTTCTCCACTCCGGGAATTTCACTACAAGCAATAGCTCTCCTTTTGCCCCCTTTGGCATGGCGGAGAAGCCCTTACAATACTCCCTTTCACCAACCCGGGGTGGCGGACTACCAAACTCTATTTTCACCCTCCTGGAAATGGGAGAGAACCTTTTCATTTTTCTCCCTCCTAGAGAAGGCAGAGTACCTCGAGGTCACGGATGTTGAAGAGTCTTCCCCTTGGAGATCCTCTCATAAATTCTTCTAGGGCCACAGGAGGAGCAAGATGCAGCAAGTTCGGAGCAACCTTGTGATCTCCCTCACACCTCTTCTCCCTCATAATGCTCACCTTCTTCTTCCTCTCTCAAACCATTAAGAACTTCTCAAGAGCTCTCTCCCTTGGAATCCCTCTCTAACCATGTTCTCCTCTCCAATTCACTCACTGAAAAACATAACTATTTTGACACCTTAAAACAGGATCCAAAATCCCTGAAATTTCAAAGTAGCTGTTACTATTGTACAGTACGATTTTGAATCGTACAGTACGATATGTCTAATAAGCTTTTTCTTGGTACGAAGATGTACAAATAGTTCAAAATAACTCATACAGTACAAAAATTAATCGTATGGTACGATCCTAAACATTACTAATCATTATAGGATGATAGCTGGGACAATCAAATGTCATCTATGTTTATCATATTATACGATACATATCGTACCGTACGAATGGTCAAAATTAAGCATCATCCAGGACGAATTTCGGGATGATCAAGAGTTGTCTCTGTTCATCGTATAATACATTCTACATCGTACTGTACAACGAGGCAAAAATAATGGATCGTCCAGGGCGATCTCCGGGACGATCAAGATTCATCTCTATTCATCATATTGTACGAACTAGTTCATACTTTATGATATTCAATTTTAAATTGAGCCTTGAATTATTCCATTAATCATGAGATAATTTAAGTAAATATTTAAAATAAATCGTACCGTACGAAATACTTCGTACTGTGTGAACGATGAAGAAAAACTTACTTAAGTTAATTTGAAGGCTAGGGTTTTGGATTTGAATATATCGTATAGTACGATGTAGATTTGTACAATATGATCTATTCACAGAATCGTCCTACAAGCTCAGATCATTCGGTATAAAATAATGTTGTACAGTACGATCTACAGAGAAAGAAAATCTCCAAATTTTTCTTTTAAAGAACCTTCTCCCCCTGTGTGTGTGCATGGTTGCTCAGACTTTTATGCATTTTATGGCCAGACTCAAGAAAATAAAAATAAAATAAATAAAAATACATTGTCAGACTCATACTCCTAATCTACCCATTCTTGAGTCTTCCTATTGTGTTGAGTAGCTTGTGATCTTCTTGAAATGTTAGTACTCACGGACAATAACAAACAAAATAATATTCAATGAATAGATAATTTAGACGACATTATTTGTCATCATCAAAATCTCAAACTCAGGGTCATGGGTTACAACACATTAGTCAGATCAAGAAGAGGCACGATCTCATACAAGGCCTCCTAAGAGCATTTGGTACTAGACAGCAATTGCTCGAAGCATATAACTAGAAACACTAAGCAATTTATATAACTAGAAGTTATAAGTGGAGTCAGGGTTACATTGAGAGATAACACTACTAGGAAAATGGTTGGATCAGGAATGATTGGAAAGTTATAAAATTTTTTCATAAAAAATATACTGCTTGTAGAAGGCTTGAAGCATAATTTGTTAAGTATAAGTCAGCTTTGTGATAAAGGGTACAATGTAAAAAATTTTCCCATTAACTACATATTAAGCCTTAATAGTAATGATATTTTACATGGAAAAAAGGTAAATAATGTTTATATGCTAGATTTAAATTGTATTATAGTTCATAATACTTTCTGTTTAAAAATAATTTTTGATAAATCTTGGTTATGACATAGGAGAATTTGTCATGCTAGAATGAAAAATGTTAGGAAAATTACCCAAAAGGATTTGGTTAGAGGTATACCAAAACTAGACTTTATTAAGGATCACCTTTGCAATGCATGTCAATTAGGAAAATATGTGAAGTCCTCTTTTTAGTCCAATAAAGATCTTAAAACTAGTAAACCTTTGGAGATTATTCATATGGATCTTTTTGGACCAGTTAGCACTGTTAGTCTAGGAGGAAAGGTATACAGATTTTTGATTGTGGATGATTTCTCAAGATTCATGTGGGTTAAATTTTTATTTCATAAGAGTGAGTCATTTGGGAATTTAGAGATTTTTTGACTTGGATTCAGAGGAAATTAGGGTGTGAGATTTTTAACCATTCAAAGTGATCACGACGGTCATTAAAAAAAAAAATTCAGGATTTTTGTAAAGAAGAATAAATTAATCAAAAATTTTTTGCACCTAGAATCCCTTAGTAGAATGGGGTAGTTAAAAGAAATAACAAAACATTAATTGAAGCTACTAGAGTCATGTTGGCTGAATGTTCACTTCCTAAATATTTTTGGGCTGAAGCGGTTAGCACTACATGTTATTTTTTGATTATGATGAACATTAGATCAAAATTAAATAAAATATCCTATAATCTTCTTAAAGAGATAACACCTAATTTATCTTATTTGCATATTTTTGAATGTAAGGTGTTCATACATAATAATATAATCCAAAATCAGATGAGGAGAATTTTGTTGGATACTCTAGTGTTGAAAAATCTTATAGAGTATTTAACAAAAGAACTTTGGTAATTTAGGAGACTACATGTGTTGTATTTGATGAATTTGGAATTTTGGAAGAGCCAAATTTGGAAGATGATGAAATAGAAAATAACTTTCAAAAGATTGAGAAGATTGATTTGGTGAAAGAAAACATGTTGCCTAGAGATTTGAAATTTTCTAAAAACCACACTAAAGAATTGATTTTAGGTGAACCTAGTGAGGGTGTTAGGACTAGGCGTGGACTAAATAAGGAAGTAATTTTTTTTGCCTTTATTTCAATAATAGAACCAACAAATGTAAATCAAGCACTTTTAGATGAATTTTTGATTTTAGCAATGCAAGAAGAATTAAATTAATTTGTAAAGAATGATGTTTGGGAATTAATTGCAAAGCCAAAAGATCAAAGTGTAGTTGAAACTAAGTGGGTATTTAAAAAATAGATGAACGACTTAGGAGTTGTTGTTAGAAATAAGACTAGATTGGTGGCTAAGAGGTATAATCAAATTGAAGGAATTGATTTTGAGGAGCCTTTTACACGTATAGCGAGACTTGAAACAATTATATTTTTGTTAGTCTTCTCTTATTTTAGAGGATTTAAATTATATCAAACAGATGTTAAAAGTGCCTTTCTGAATGGGGTGATATAAGATGATGTTTATATTGAACAACCTCCAAGTTTTCAAAATTCAAAATTCCCAAATCATTTTTAAATTGAAAAAGGCATTATATGGATTGAAATAGGCATCTAGGGCTTGGTATGAGAGGTTGAGCACTTTCCTACTTGAGATATCTTTTGAAAAAGGATATGTTGACACCACTCTCTTTTTGAAGAAATTGAAAGATGACATACTTATTGTACAAATTTTTGTTGATGATATCATCTTTGGATCTATAAATAAAAATCTTTATGATGATTTTTCTAAAATAATGAGTAGTGAATTTGAGATGAGCCTAATGAGAGATCTTAGTTAGTTTCTAGGTTTTAACATTAAGCAAATTGAGGAAGAAACATTTCTTAGTCAGTGAAAGTATGTTAAGGACATCCTCAAAAAGTATGAAATGGACAATATTAAACCTATTAATACACCTATGAGTTCCTAAGTTCAGTTGGACAAGGACCCTAGGGGAAAATATATTGATCAAAAGAAATTTAGAGGAATTATTGGATCTTTGCTTTACTTGACTGCTAGTAGACATAATATTATGTTTAGTGTTTATTTGTGTGCTAAATTTCAATCAGATCCAAAAGAATCACATTTGATAGCAATAAAAAAGATTTTGAAATATCTCTTGGGAAATCAGAACTTACGGATTTGGTATCCTAAGTTTAGTTCTTCATTTGAAATAATTAGATATTCAAATTCAAACTTTGTAGGTTGTAGGATTTATCGAAAGAGTGCATATGCAACTTGAGAATTTATAGGAAATTCTTTAGTTTCTTAGTCTAGTAGAAAATATAATTATGTAGCCTTATCTACTGTAGAAGTTGAATACATTACCTTAAGAAGTTGTGTGGCACTAGTTCTTTAGTTAAAAAAATAGTTAATTGATTTAGGATTTTTATTAGGCACAATTCTAATTTATTATGATAACACTAGTGCCATTTGCATTTCAAAAATTCCTATTCAACATTCTAGAACCTAACATATAGACATAAGAGATCATTTCATTAGAGATTATGTATCCAAAGTAGAAATTGAATTGAACCATGTTTCTACTAAAAAATTAACTTGCAGATATTTTGACAAAATCACTAGCTTTTGATACTTTTAGCACATTAAAAACAAGGCTTGGTGTGATCGATTTTAATGCTTAAACAAAATTTTATGAAAACTTGATATATTTTTTATGTGTTCTTTTTTTCATATTTTTTGATTGTTTATGTTTTGTTTTTGTATGTATGTTTCTATTTTTGCTTTTTATGTATTTTTTGTGTTTTAGATATATTTTCACACATCAAAATTCATGTTTCTGAAATATCATGCAAATTTTTCAAAGAGTTTCTATTCGTACTGTACAAAATTATTTTTGTCCTGTACAAATTCTATAGCATATCAATTGTTGTTTTGGACTAAATGTGTAAAGTTATTTTTTTCAATACATATCATACTGTACGATATTTATACCGTCTCGAATAATTTATATTACTTCGTCTATATGCACTTAGATGGGTTTATGGGCAGAATCAGCTATTATAACTGATTGTATATACGAAACTTTATTGTATACGTATGAATAATGTGTCATTCAATATGAGGGATGAACCTAACCATCTTTAAAATAATCTTAAATAACTGTTTGTCCTTGATGAACAACTCTTCGTCTATACGATTGTCTGATCAAAAAGCCTATACGAAAGGATACTTCGTAACTTGCGTGATTACAAAAATTCATGTTATTTTGAACATATTCTATCATATATATGAAATTTTATTTTTTATGTACAAACCAACTATCATATAATATAAAACCTTTTTCGTACGTAAGAAAGATTATTTTTTTTAAATAGGAAGGCTTTAAAATTCATTTTCATTCACTTCAATAGCCTATTTCAATCCTTCACTTCTTAGTAATGGCTCATTCTTGGAATCGTCTTCTAGGAGTGGATATGAAAACTTTCTATCTTGAGCAAAAGAGGATTCTTTCCTTAGGTTTGTCTATGCTAAAATTACTCATTCTAGACTCTTACTCTGAGAAGACATTCACTTTCAAGTAATGTCTCTTTTCACCACCACTCAATTTGCCTTCATCATGACTTTGATTCATGCCTACAACAATGAAACCTTTCACTCTTTTCTGTCAAATATGACTTTTATTGAAGATGAGAGTAGGATAAGATCATCTGTTCTAAAGAAATGGGTAGAAATCACGAAGGAAGATCTAGGAACCTTTCTACACTTAATAACATAAGTAATTAGAGAATACAAATTGACCTCTACATCTAATTTTGACTGGTTAGAAATAAACAAAATTCTTAGATGAGTTACTCAGGTAGGTCATTTGCCTAGGGTCTATACCTTACACCAAAATGCAAGAATCATTCAGCATGTCCTTAGAACTTCAATAATTCCTAAGGCTGATGATTGCATTAACATTACTCATCTTCTATCCACTATTACCTATCTTATCATGACTGGATAACTAATAGATAAAGCCCAACTTATTCTTGATTATATTCATGACCTTTCTAAAATAAGACATGCATCTCCTAAGAGGAATAAGAATATTGCCTTTAGACACCTAGTGACTTATATCTTAGAGAAGAAGTATAATCTTGTTCATCCTGAGCCTCAACATGAAATGCCAACCTACTTCACCGATACTTTGTTTCAAGCACTTTTTGGGAAAGATGATAATATAAGTGAGGATATTGAGGGAGAAGGGGGAGCACCAGCACCAGCACCTGCACCTGCTTAGGGATCTGACTTTCAGGAGATGATTTATCATTTTGATCGATTAGAGAGTCATTTTGATCAACATTTTGATCAAATTCAGACTTACCTTAACCAGCAAGAAGCACAGCACCAGCACGACATGTGTTGGATTTGAGGATAGTTTGAATCTATGAACACTAATATATCTATGATGAATAGCTATTTTCTATCTTCAACCAGCCTCCTCCTTTAGATTAGGGCCCTTTAGATTTTTAAATGTACTTCTTGTGTGTAGTCTTTACAAGTCTTTTCAGATATGTTGATCTTAATGATGCTTTTGATACTTTGTGTACTTGTCTTTATTTAGCTTTTATTTGGATATTTTGTTGTCCTTGTGTTATGATTTGATATCAATTGTGCTTTAATGTATTTCATTTTTAAATTGATATCAATAAAATGTCTTATTTTCATTAGTAATTTTTGTTCATTGTATAATGTTAGTTTGCCTATATGTTAATCATATTTTAATTGATCTAAAAAGTGTTATAAGTTAAAACTGCAATACAAAAATTAATTTCATTATGAATTCTAATTTTTCAAAAGTTTAAGTTAATTTATAACTCGATCAAGTTAAGACTATCAATCTCAAGTTCTTTCTAGGCATATAAAATTTAAATATTATTATTACAATTTTATGTCTTATTATTTTTTATTTCTCTTTTTAATATAATTATTTTTTTAATTAAAGAAATTTGAGTTATTGGATTATTTATTTTGGAAAGATCCTGAAAAAGGGTTTCAAAAGGAAATGTACAATGAAAGAATATGCAATGATTTGCAAATTGAAAAGAGGCATAAATTTGTCCCAAATACAAAAAGATACACAAATTGTGCCACAAATAATTGAAAAAGATGCACAATGTTGCTAATTGAATATGTTCTTTCCTATATCGTTAAATCTTCAAATTCAAATCAATCTAATATTCAATTATATTTTGTATTGAAAATTGAATTTAACTAATTTTTATTTCGTCACTTTTGCAATAATTTTCCTTATCTAATTGTC
>NW_021320057.1:874099-931242 GCF_001605985.2 Dendrobium catenatum
TGTGTGTGTATGTTTTTATTCACTCAAATTACAATCACTCCCTTTCAATTTGATTTTAAAGAAAAGTGCAAGCTTCAAATTTTACAAAGTATCTCATTTTTAATTTGATTTGAAGTCTACGTAGTCTGGAGTTCGTTTTTCCTGAAATGTTAGTACACACAAGAGCAAATACAATTCTTCTAAAAAATGTTAGGAGATAACTACACATTTGAACAATAATCTTTGGAATCATCAAAACTACATAAGTTGCAAAAATGTAAAGCATGCAAATAGCAACTATCTTAACAGTATGAGCTGATTTAAGGTAGAGGCCTTGGATGTTTGCCATGTGTCATAGATAGTTGGGGAATATTCTTTGAGCTAAGAAGATTTTTAAAAAAAAAGAAAGAAAAAAAGGACATTTAATCATTTTTAATGGGGGACCACTAGGGTTTAAGTTGAGTTGAAGTATGGGTTGGGGGCTAATTATAGCATGGTTGGGAAGATTTAAAAAAATATAAAATGACTCAAACCAGCTAGAGTTGAGTAAGCATGAAAGAATTGAAGGGCTTGAATAATTATATTATTTTGATGGTTTGACCATGTTTACCAGTCAACAAGAGTCATGGTGACTAGGATAGACCATAAAAGATTCCTAGAGGTTGTTTGCATGGAGTTTAGAAAGATTGAAGCAATGGAAATGAAGTTTGAATGTAGGAGATGAATATATGAAGGATTTAACTTCTTAGGGTGAGTTTATCAATTAAACTCACCAAGGGGCATAAAATTCTTTGGTCAAGATATAATGACTTCTCCGCCTAGTTTTGTGTTAAAGGAGGGAAACATTTAATGTACTTCCCAAAGAGGAGGACCTTTGGTGAGTAGACATAGGTCAATTTGAGAAAATGGTTATAAACATTAGTTTGTTATTTCTTACTTTTTCTGCAGTTTATTTTACATGAAATTTACTTTACTGTATTAAGATTTAATTTTGATTACGTGTGTGAAAAATGATTTTGTGATTATTTCTGGTCGATATTTGACTTGAACATTATTAAAGAAAAATAAAAAATTAATATCTATTTTCTACAAAAAAAAGTTACTTATGAGTTATAGTTTGAAGTTTTTATTTGAAATTTTAATCATCTTAATATATTTTAAAACTCTAAAAGGTATTTAAATAGCCAATTCACCCCACTTATATTATGCCTTTTGCACTTTCAGTATGGGGCTATCCCATTCTTTTGTGCATATTATTTTATCATCTTCGGAAAAAGTCAAGTGATGTGAGGGCTTGGCTCTAGCCCTTTTGTCATTTAGAGCCCATATTACTTGTGTGAATCTTGTTTTATACATATTTATCTAAGAAAATAAAAGGGGAAAAATTATTCAATTATGAGTATTATGAGGAATATATTGCAAATATTTTCTTTCCCTAAGTACCTTGAGAATTATGGACCAAAAATCCATGGGAATTATTGTCCTTATTTTTATGCGAGGTCATCAATAAACTACGTAAACTTCTTGTTGTCTATCTTCCAGTCTTCAATCAGCAATTCAATAAACCTTTATTTATACCTGAATCAATCATTGATCATTGCCTATACTCTAAATCAATTATCTTCAATCAATTATTTATCAATTAGACATAAACTTACATCCAATTACACTTTAATTATTCAATTTATAATCAATCAATTAATCACCTTCTATAATCAACAGTCACCACTCTCAATCATCCAAACAATCAACAACACTACACTATAATCAACTGAACCATTGTATTATCTTGCATAATGGATTAACTCCTTAACCTCAGTCATGATCCAAATCACTTTAATAGGAGTCATATTCATTAAATCATACTTTATTAGCTCTCTGGGCTAGTGATTGATCAAGTTGACTCATTTGGGCAAGCTCAAGCTATCCCAATTGGTCAAACATCTCAATCACCTCCAATCAAATCCTAATTCACAGTTGAACTTCACCAAATCTCCTTGAATGTCACTCTTAGTGGATTAGACTTGTTTTGTCCCCCTGATAGAGTCAACAGTTGGCCTAGTCAATTGAGCCCAAATCTAGTCAAACTAGACCCATTTATGTCAACTCATTACATATATTAGGTCAAATTATCCAAGGCTCGTCAAGGCTACAATCTCTCTTCATTATATGGTTAAAACATAATTCAACTCATCATAAGTCATGCTATAGTTAGTTTTAAACAATCAACTTACTAACTAGAATTAGATCAAATCACTACACATAACTAATTCAAGGTTATCCAAGCTCCACCAAGTTCTCAAATTCTTTCAATGTATGCCCTAAATATATCAAAATTATTGGTGAGTCAAATCATAATGCGTTTAACTAAGTCAACTCATTAAAATTTGCTCAAACTCACATACATACATATTCATTCATCCAAATTTCAATCTCATTTCCCTTCATACTCCACCTCAACAGCATCTACATTTTCTCTTAAGACTCCACTTCAGCACCACTAACTTGTTAACTAGTTATATGATCAACAAAACTTCACATAAGCTAATTTGGTCAACACTTCTCATATATATATCTCCTTCAAAGGCCAAACCCTCCAAACTATTCAGATTTTTTCCTAAAACTTCTTAAACCCTAGCCTGATCTAGCCAAGCCCCTAGTTAAGCTTTGAGCTAGCCTAGTGGTCCCCTTCCATGTAGTACGACCTTGGGTTATTTTCCTTTACTCCAGGATGATTTCTTGCTTCCTAATAGTTTGGGACACTTTTCTAGCATCCAAGAAACTCATCTGAGTGATCAAAGCCACTGAAGGAAGCCCCAATATTAAAATTGAGCAAGATACCTGCAACACTATATTCGAATAAAACACTCATCCTATTAGCCCTCTAGAGCTTCTTTGATTTAGTTTCTCTCTCTTTTAGGTTCCTACACATTGCTCCATCATTTCATAGCTGTTTGGAGCTCATCATAGATAAGACCAATGAAACACTATAAATTGGTCCGTTCAAACTCCTTCAACTCTTCATCAAGTGTTCCTCTAACCTTGAAGTTTTCATCAAAGCTGTGGTGGACCTCTTGATGAAGAAAATAACCTATCAAACACCCTATGACATTACTTGTGTGGATATTTTTATCAAAACATATACCCTTTTACCTATGATTCTCATTAGGCTTGTAAGGACTCTATGAAAATGAATGAAAAATTTTCCCCACCCTCTCTTGTCAACTTTCAATTTTAAAATATTAAGCTATTTATTTTACCATATAAGAAGTTTGGATCAAAACCTAAAACAAGGGGTCTTTTTATATGGTTGGAGAAGATGATCCTAGGACCATGTGATCTATGTAAACCACACTAATAGCTCTGATTAGAATGTATCACTCATCTTATTCAACCTGAATAGATGGTGAGATGAAAGGGACTTTGTTTTATGTTATCCCACCTATCTGTTCCAAACTATATGGATCCATTGGCTTGCAATCACATCCAATATGGAAACGTGATTAACCATGAACCAATTTATGATTAAGCAAGACTTTGTCATGTGTAAAGGGTGGCACACTAACACTGTCACCATTCTGGCTGGTCCAATCATCTTTAGACATGTGTAAAGCACCGCTTCTAATGTTAATTTAATAAAATTTAAATTAAAATATATTTTAAATAGCAAGAACTTAAAAATTTATTATAAATTAAATACTCCACAAAAATTCATAAATAAATCACCATTTTGTTTATACTAAAATCCTTTATATTTAAAAAATAAAAGTATAAGATGATTAGCGTTGGTCTCTAAAAGGATCCTACAAGCGGCATTTAGAATGTAAAGGTTACGATTACACTATCTTGAAGGATAAAATGGTCATAAACCTTTATACTCTATTCAAGAAGGCCAATGGAAGAGTAGATGGATATAAACATATGATTATATATGGAGAATATCAGCTTTTGCTTAGACATTTTGATGGATAATAATATATATAACTCGATATTCATGAGATTTCTCCTATTTGATATTCCAACTGGAATAGAATTTATTTGATGTGTATGTCAGTTTTCCATGGGTGTAAGCTCCTGTGGTTAATTATATCTTATGCCTTGGCCTACAAATACATTCAAAAGGATGTTTTTTTTTTCTCTTCTAGGTTTGACACATAGTGAAGATGGGATCAATTGGGATATTCAATAGGAAAGTATTATATTGTCACTCAATCAATCAATAGGGGAGAAATCTAGAGAGGAAGCATCTTATACCAAGCATGCGTGAGAGTAAGATAGAAGCAACATCATTAGTGTGATGCAGATGTGTGGGATTTATAGCCTCCAAAGAATGGAGAGCTCAAACAATGATAAAGCTTACAATAATATACTTATCTCGCTTGCCATGGATCCTAAATCTATAGAGAGCATACCATACATTAAGCACCAACACCCATGACCTGTCTAAATCAAGACACTAAGGAGACTTATAACTTAAACCCCACTAAGGATCTTATTAGCACTGACCTAAATTTACCACCCTGCTCAAAAAAATGGTACCAGCTAAACTCCACCTAGCATCACAAGTCTAGATAATATAGTCTTTATGCAAAAGCAAGAGTTGTAGAAGGTACATAAAATGAATTGGGCCTCAAGCTTGACCATGAATAACACTATTCAATTTCAACGATGAATATTCCCTCTATGTTTTAGAAACAAAATCTATATACTTGACTTAGACTATACATGCATGGGTATGGCTAATCAGAACAAGCCATTAATCACTGTGATGTGGGATAGATTTTAAATATTAATGAAATTTGAAAGAGCAACCCAAGAAGGGGCTTGCAAAAGTTTTTGAAAATTTAATTAATTTTAATCCCTATATCTATTTTATGTAACTTAAGAAAAAAATTTGTTTTGTAAAATATTTAACATCATAAGAGTCTAATGAGGACTTCTTCTGAGCCACCCAAAAAAAAAAAGTATAGTAAGAACTCTAAGAAAAGTATGTAATTTTAATGCACAATTATAGTAAACACACCAATCATGAAATAACAAATAATACTTAATGGACATAAATGCAGTTGAATTCTATAATTCACCCTAGAAAAATGAAAAAAATATAGTTAAGATCTACTATAATTATAACTCAACATAATTCTATACATTAATGAAATGGTGTGTGGGGTCTTAATCAATCTTTATATAATTGACCTTCTGCCATCTGAAACACCAACACCTACAAAGATTTTCTAACTAAAATTACATTTGAAAAGAAAAAAATATATAATCACCCTACAAAATAGATATTAACATATTTATAATAACATAACAACATATATCAAAATCTAAACATAGTCCTTAGGAACACATTCCTAAGGGCTTAGTATTCCTCACGGTACTTGTTATGAAACACATTTATGAGTATTATGTTAACATTTATTAGCCCATAGGGAATATGACCACCAACAAAAAATATCTCTATAAATATTCTAACCACTTAAGGGCAAGTGCCTACTCATCAATCCTCAAAATAGAAAAAAACTAACCATAAACAATACATGCCAAAAATACATCATCATATCATCACGAATGCAAAATGAAAAAATATGGAAGTGAAAAATGTTATCCTAACAATAAACTACCCTAGGATACCTATAAAAATGTGTCCTATTAAGCACTAAAATATGTAAAGAATTAGTGTTAGCTAACTGCCCATGATTAGGAGAAATGTTAATGTTGTAAGATCATGTTCATATAATTTAATTTATTATCACTCAAATTTCTCTTTAAGTGATTAGTCATTTAGGTTTAATTAATTAACATTTTTTCAGAGTTATAATTCTAATTATTAGTTTAAGAAGAGTCAAAAAATGTAGTCCCTAACCTATACTAAAGTTATAAAGAATTGAGGGGTAAATAGTCCATTCTCAATCTTACACCAAATAAAGGCTGGAATAATTATGATGTGGCAAGGTCTATTAATCCTCCCTTGATTTTTTAAGTCTTGAAGATAGTCCAATAGGTGACACACTAAGGTTGGTCTATTGCCCACCACAAAAAGATAAGGATCATAAGCTTCTTATGTCTAAGGTTAGTGGATTTTAAAAGATGATATATGAACAAAATAATCAGTACTTAAATTTATGTATATGTTATACTTGACTTAAGGTTTAACACTTGAGTTCAAAAATCCATATACGTACAAATAGTTCAAAAATCCATGTACGATCCTGTACGAACTTGATTTTTTACACTGTTAGTTGTATGTACGAACTGACATCGTACTATACAAACAATTAAAAATTGAACAAGTTCGCCCAGTACGATTTTGTACAAACTCATTTCATGCATTATAAATCATCTATATGAACCATATATCATACACTATGAGATGTTAAATCAAGTCATGCATCATATGGTATGAACATGTACGAACACATTTCATACTATGGACGTCGTTTATACGAATCCAATTTTTTACAATACAAATAATTCAAAAAAATGATGAGTTTGTATGAGATAAACTGGTCACACTATATTCGTATTCTAGACGTCATATGTATGAACCCAATTTTATATAATATGAATAGTTCAAAAAATTTATGTGTTCGTATGGGACAAATTGGTATGCACCCATTTCTTACTCTGGAGGTTGTCTATACGAATAGAATTTCATACAATACGAACAGTTAAAAAGGAAAATTTTCAAGGCATGATTTGATTAACTTCGTTCTAGAGAAACTACCATGACAAATCATTTAGTATGAATTGAAAATCATACTGTATCATTAGTTTTTTTAATGATTTTTTAGACTTATACAAACTTGTTTAGAAGTATTATTATTTTTTATGAATTTATTTGAATTTTACCATCATTCAATTTGTGGAACTGTCGCAATGGGCATGAGGACCAAGGTATTCTTGTGACACATAGCCATGCAGCTCAAGGTAGTATAGCTTATAAACATCATTGACGAGTTGGGTTATGTTAGATACAAACACATTTATTAGATTTTATTAATTATTTATAACTATTAGAATCTCATAGTCTTAATATATGGTTACTCTTGAATATAATGAGGTCACAAGAGCTTAGTTTATTAATGATTTGTTATTGAATATTGAAGTTGAGTGATAAGTTTCATTGTTAAACTAGGTTCTTGAGGTTTATTTCACACTACTTGGGGCTAACTTAATAGCCTTGTAAGCTCAGGTTGCCTGATAAGCATCTTATTATTTAACTAATTTTTTAATTTATTATTTAATGGATTTTATTTATTATTATTATTATCATTAGTTGGTTCATTATTGATTTAGGATTAATTAAGAGTTTATTAGTCACACTTTATCAATTAATTTAACTTTTAATATTTTTTCCTTATCATTATTTGTAGTAAATGAACTTCAAATATGAGGTGTTATGCTAGGCTCAAATAACAAAACCAAACATATAACCTATAAGGAGACCTAAAATATAACAATAATAACAAATCTATCTAATATACTATACCTTGTATTTTATCATTATTTATTGAATTATTAACTTATTTAGAAAAAATCATGTTTAAAAGCTAAAAAATCATTAAGAGATCAGTTTTAGAGTTGCTTAAATAATTTAAAATCCCAAAGTAAACCATCCTAGTGATGCCTTCTTCATGTAGGAAAATAACTATAGACATGGTACAATAGGTGGGGATACACTATAGGCCAAGGTGACCGTAGAGGTCTTTAAGATTCATAGAGGGGGGAAGTCAAGACCAACAAGGCCATAAATTATTGGTACACTATCTTAAGGACAATGATGAAACAATCTACTATGCAACATAGGGTGGGAATGTAAAAGAGTAGTCATGCATGTGCTTAGTGTAACCATTCACAACACAATGAGTTGTTCTTTATAAGTTTCACAAATTATAATTGATTGTGGTGAGTTAGAGCATCATGGAATATTCCTGAGAAAATGTATGAGCATTTCCAAAAGGCTCAAGCAAATGTGACTGATAAATCTATGACGTATACAAAACACATGCCCCTCATAAAGAAGATAAGAAAAATAAGTTACATGAGTGAGAGTAAATATTAATCAATGGAGAAAAAATCAATTAAAAGTCCAACTAAAAAGTAATTCAATATTCAAATTTATCAAACATATATGTATCACCATTAGAATATAAAATGATGTAAAAATTTTCTAACAAGGAGCATAAAGAATGCTTATGTATGAATCATATGAATGTCTACAAATATGAACATATATATACAAATTAAGCATAAATGAACATATTACCATAGAATATATAAATTATACATAAATTATGTGAGAATTTGCTAATATGTGCTTCATCCTCTACATCACAATATCAAACACGTATGAAAAGCTTGTCAACAAGCTTATAAATCTCATTTAACACAAACTTGATGCCATGTAATGTATTACAACTCATGTAAATATTAACAAAAGAATGAAATTCTATCATCTCACTCATTTGAAACCACCAACATAGTAATGCAATAAATGCACTAAGAAGTCATCTCAACACATCTTAGTATCATGAAATCCACTGCAAAAATAAATCAATCATGATATTAATCTCTTGTTGAAACATGCATGCTTGATTTGTAAGAAAAAATCACCATAATACCCTATGCATATTACTAATGTTAAGAAATGAATTTGAGGATAAATGTGTATTTAGTTATTTATAACTACGGTAAGGTTCGTCAAGTGTTTATGATGAATATAGTTAAAAGAAAGAATAAATGAAGCAATCCTAGTCTCTAATCTAGTAATCCAACATTCATCTATTGATCATGCATGGATGTATGCCATCAGAGTATACTGTTATTTATAAACTTTCCCCAATAAGTCATTAATTATGTTATGCTGAAACTCATATGAATGCTTGCTTGTGATTGAAACCTAAAGCAAGTGAAATTATATAACATAATCACCTTATGACAAGTGTTGTGGGGTGTTGAATGAGGGTGGACTTGTGTCTAAGTGTATGTTTGATTTGGCATGTGCTTTTTCCTTCAAGTTATGGTTTACCTTTCATGCTAAAGTGAGCCTTTGGGGTAAGTTCATGTATTCCAAGTATTGCATGGGGAAACAACCTACTACTTGTTCTTTTAATATAGGTGATTATAAAGTTTGTCAAAGGCTTTGCAAGGTTAAATGGGTTGTTGAGCCTCACCTCTCTTGGGGGCTTGGTGGTGGGAATATCTTCTTTTGTCAAGATCATTGGTTGGTTAATCATTCCATTGATTACATCACTAACACCTATTCTACTGCTGCAGTTAAAGTAAAATTTTTCATTACTGATACTTGTTGGGATTATGATAAACTAGTTAATGTGATTCCTACTTCAATTATTCAACAAAATATGAACATTCCTCTGAACTTAGTTATGGAGAAACTTTTATTGTATAATTTTTCTAAAGATGGGGTTTTTAGATTAAAAGATGTTTGACATATGTTTAGATCCAAGAATGCGGTTACTAATATTTTTTTCTATGATTGGACATATAAGTATTCCGTCTATTATTGCTATCTTAATTTGGAGAATTTTACATAGATTAAATCTTACTGATGATAACTTGATTAAAAGAGGTTTTATCATTCTGTTCAAAGGTCGATGTTGTTATCATAATGAGAATATGTGTCATATTTATCTTTCAGGTCCTTTAGATGTCAAAACCTAGATTTAGTTTGATGATATTTTCAAATTAAACTATTTTAATGCTAATTTTCTATTAACGCTTTGCTTAATTTTTGTTTTGTTAATTCTAAAGGTCATATTAGAAACATTTTTCCTTCTCTTATTTTGTGGTACCTATGGATGGAGAGAAATAACTCCCTTTTTAATGGTATTATTATGAACTATAATAGGATTATCAAAAATGTTAAAGACAAAATTTTGAGTCTTTTTTCTGTTAAACTACTTTCTATCAGGAGCTTTAAGAACTACTACTTTATTGCTATTGATTTAGGCCTCAGGTTTAGTGAGTCCTATCCTATCTATGATCCTTAGTATGTGTACTGGGTTAAACCTTCTATGAATTGTTATAAACTGAATGATGGTCATTTTAATAAAGGTACAATCATGGGGTGTGGTGGGATCATTAGAGACAGTCAAGTGAATATTATTTTGGCTTTTCTGGGTCCTTTATAGATGGGTAATTTTTAATTTGCTATGCTTAATGCTATCCTTTATGGTCTAAGAATTTGTATGTCTCTTACTATTCCTAACAATGGGATTGAGGTTAATTCTATCTGTATTCAATGCATTAAAGTTGTTGAGGAGTTGGTTTGAGATCCTATAGTTTTTTATTTGGATAGGGATATTAAACAGTTGATGATCTTTGTTAATGTTTCCTTCTCTCAAGTTTATAGGGATGGTAATGCCTGTGCTAATTGGTTACCAATTTTATGAGTGAGTTAGATTATTTCATTAATTTTATGGGTATTCATTTACCCAGCCCTTTAAAAGGGCTCTTAAGGCTGGATAAAACTAGTATGCCTTATGTCAAGTGGTAATTTTGCTATTTTTTGGTGTTTGTAGGATTTTCCCTCTTGTTGTTGTGATAGGATGAGGGTTCTTGCTAGTTGGGTTGCTTGATTGATTGTTTTCTGGTGGTTCTGGATGGTTCTGGGCCTTGTACTAGTTTCCTTATGGAGCCATTCTATGAAGGTTTTTATTGAGATATGTGGAAATTCGATGTTGTTATTTTTCATCTTGTGGTTAGTGTTTGATTGAAAAATGTAGTTTTGAAAAGCTTAATTTTCTATGGGGAAAGTTAAATTTCTTGAATTTTAGTTTTAAAACCGAACACATCAATATGATTAGCATATCACCTTAGGAGGTGAATATAACATTCCCTAATGGGTTCAAATTTCATAACTTTAAATTTTATCCTGATTATTACAGGCAAACTCTGGTCAGACAGCATATAATCTCAAAGGATCAAAATGATGTTCAATTAATTATTTGACTATAATAATTCGGCTAAGAGATCATTAATTTCATAATCAAAATTATAATAGAAATTGATATATCTCTTCCAGGAAAAAGTTTTCACTAACTTTTGATCATTTGAAAATGGAGATAACAATCATTGAATTTTAAATTTCACAAAGATAATTAATTAAAAGCTTTGAAAACTTAATTTTTAAAATTTGATCTAGCTTTCTAAATCTCCTATGAGCGTTAGCAGTCATAGTTAATTACATCATAGGAAACCAGAGTTTCCAACTAATATTATCAATTAAAATAGTGATAGAAATTTTATTTAAGATTTCAAAGTTTGATGTCAAAGGAGGTAAGGGTTAGAAATTCAATAGGGATCGGATCAAAGTTGAGCACTTATTTCTGGAGTCAAAGAAGGAAGGGTAGGGAGTGTTTTAAGATTATGAAATAATTCAAAAATACTTCAGCCTATTATAAGTGTTAGGCTTGAATTTGATTGAAATAGATTTAAATTTGAGTTATCAATTTTATTAGAAAGTTGGGATTAGATTCCTGAAGTTTGAGGTCTTATAGTGTAAACTTGCCTCATAACTAAAGTCTAAAGTGGGTACTAAAAAGTAACCCAAACTTAACTAATGCAGTCCAAATTTGGGCTTATCCCGGCCTGGATTTGGGAGCCAGCTAAACCACCTAAATGCTTCAAAAACTTGAATCAGGTCTTTTAATGTAAGAATGGTAGGGACGTTAATTTAAGAAAATTTTTTGTGAATAGGGCTGACATCTAGAGAGATCCTAATCGGCCCTTTAACACATGTTTGGTATTTGATGCTTAAGCTAAAATTGTAATTACATGCTTAGACTCTCTTTAATTTATTACTAATGGAATGCATGCTAATTGCTGATTTAATACTAAAAATTTGAAATGAAGTAGTTTTAAAAAAGGCTTAAAAAATAGGTTTTATCCTAAAGATGAATAGATCCCCTTGACAGAACTGTACCCTCATAGGCTAGGTGGTCTGCCATAACCTGCAAGCATGTGCCTAACAAAAAACTAGAAGATGCAACAAATATACATACAAACTCTTGATGGTCCCGGGCTCACTTCATAAATTTGTTAGAGTTTCTAGAAGAGCTTAAATTTTTTAATTTTGATTTAAGTAGAATAGCTTTAAACGAGTCCTTATGAGCCTATGAATGAACTCCAGGCTAAAATAAATATGGAATACAAGTAAAACGACTAAAAAAATAAGTAGTTTTACTATTCAATAAATTAAATAAACCAGTTAAATTAATTATTCAAATTGAATGACCATGTGACAAGTGCTACTTAATTTTACAAATTAGGGTCTGCAGAAAAGTAAAGTGGACGGGCTCCACTGACAACAACCTAGATTCTACTCCTAAGACTCAAGTGACTTTGAGAATGGGTTTTTTTGTTATCCATTTTTTTGTCCTTCTGCAACTCCTTGGATCGTCAGGCCCAGATATCCAAATGAAAAGAAACTCCCCCTTGGATGGGGTGTTATCTTTTTCCTTTGGATATTTTCAAAGTCATCCAAATTTGGAGCTCCAAACGGAGAGGGGCTCTCCCATGAGGGATGTCCCTTCCTTTTTAAATTTCAAATTGGATGTTTTTACATCCCATTCTAAAAGTACTATAAAGTACAACTCAATGCTCAAATAAATTTATTTTTTAAAATATAAAATTCTAGACTCAATAATCTACAGGGTCATTCTAATAATCACATTTAAACAAATAATCCCAAATAATTATAATCGAATAATCTCCATCATTTAATATTTGAAAATTAAAAGGTCATAATTAATTACATCACAAAGTGTAGTAAATAAATAAATAATTAATCAATTCTAAGCTAGAAACCAGCATTCAGTAAAAACCATGGAAAACACAGCACGCAAATACATAAAAGTAACATCAGCATAGGCTAAAACTAGACTTGGTTGTCCTATCAAACCATCTAAAGTGTGTGTAAAAGATTGTGTGGCTTGGATATGTCCTATATATGATACTTTATTAAAGTTGTTTGATATTTTGATTGGTTGGAAGGCTTAAGGGAATATTTAAGTTTGAGTTTAAGTATTAATAGTTTAAAGTTGATTTTAAAATATGTTTTAAGGAGTTATTGGTTACCACCTTCGTTGCTCATCGAGGCCGTGAAGTTTATTTCTCCTTCCTTGGGGCTAATTTAATAGCCTCGTAGGCATTGTTTACCTAATGGTATTCGGTATAATTATACGATTTGATTTGATTAAGGTTTAAAAGATAATGAATTTTAATTAAAGTTGGTTGATTACCGGTTTTAAGGTTGATTAAAGATTTCAAGAGTTTTAGAGTAATTTTTTAATTTTTAGAATTTTTTTTATTATTTTAATCATTTAATTAAGGGGTTAAATTTTGAATTTTTGATTAAATTTAAATTCTAGAGAGTTAGTATTTTATTAAAATTATAGAACTTAAGATGAGTTGTTAGACATTGAGCTTGCTGGATTTGGATTAATTTAAGTTTAGTTATGTAGGTTTGAATATTTGACTAAAATTTGACCAAAAGTTAACTTTTTAAAAATTTGAATAGTTTCTGGAAGTTCGATATTTTTAATAAATATAATATTTTAATATGAGTTGAAGTCCTTTGAGTTCGTTCAATTTGGAATTTTATGGTATTAGTTATGATTTTTAAAAGCTTGAGTATTTATTAGAATTTTTAAATTATTTAATTAAATGACTTTTAATGATTTTGTTCCAAATGAACTCCTAACTCCTTGAAATTAACTCCAAATATTTCAAATGATTTAAGGAGAGATTTTAAACTATTTATCAATTTTTTGGATTTTTTAATTAATTAAATTAATTAAATATTCAATTTTGGTTAAAATAAATTAAGATTAAATTTGCTATCAAATCAAAAGGGTTTTATTTTTGTTGATTAAGGTTTAAATTTTGGGAAGTTTGAGGTATTATTTATATTTTTTGGGTTTAAATTTAATTTATTAGAGTTTCTAAAATGTTTAATGCTTAAATAAGGATTAAGCTTAGGAAACTTAATTAAGGAGCTTAATGGTTTCAAAAATCAGTGAGAATTTTTTTATGGGTTGTATGTGTCACTATGTTTAAATTTTCAAAGTTTCAAGTTAAATGAATGTGTATAATAATTATTAAATTTTTTTCTAAGCTTTCTAAGCATATCCTTAATTATTGTCCTTGATGATGTCACTAGGTTATGTAGGTTTGAATCAAAATTTCTAACCCTTGACCAACATGTAAGAAAACATACACAGTCACAGTCAATTCCTAGATCTAGGAGAGCCTAAGCTAAGTGGTGTGTGGTTCCTAGGCATGTAAATCAAGTTAAAGTTAATTAATTGAAGGATTAATCAATGAATAATTAACAAAGTAATTATTTATTAATTAATCATCACTCCCCATAAATTCTACTCAATCATTCTTAATCTAGGTTTAAAGTTTTAAGAGATCTCTCAATATTAAAATTTACATAGATATAATTTTAAAATAGTTTTAATGTATATATACATAAATATAAATATATATATATATAAGGATATAAAATTATCTATATTTAAAAAATAATTTAAAATATATTTTAAGTAATTAAAACCTTAAACGCGTTCGTGGTGGCAGGATTGGACGACATTTGGGATTTGAGGGATTTAATCAAGGGTTTAAGTCATTTGGGGGCTACTTGACCCTCTATTGACTGTTTGACAAGTCAAAGGGTCAAGTTAGCCGATGTGGCATACAAGGTGGCACAACTCATTTGATGGAATGATGGTTAAATCATGCAATTGGAGTTTGAGGTAATGTAAGAGATTTTAAATAAGTTTGACCAAGTCAAAATGACTTGACATGGTTAAATGAACCATGTCTTGATTTCAAATAGGTTTAGATATGACTGGACCATATCTTGGAATGAGATTGAAGATTTGAATATACTAGTTTGATTGAATTCAAGGGATTGAACAAATTTAGCTTGAGTTGATCATACTCGGGTTTAGTTGACCAAGTAACCTAGTGATTTGGTCCAAGGTCCAATCATGTTTGATTTGATATTCAAAAATTGTTGGAAGTTGTTCTAAGCAATTTGGAGGTCATTTGGTTTGAAATGCCTATTCAAACCCTTAAGGGGCATTTTGGTCATTTTGACTCCTGGTCAACTTGGTGTCAAAGTAAATCCACCAAAATGTAGTTTAATGTTTAATAGGCCATTATAAAGTGTTTGGAAGTGATTAGAGGCTTTGAAGAAAGCTCCAAGATCAGGATCCACTATGTGGCAAGTCTAGTGGCATAGGCCGTAAAATTTTTAAGGTTTTATAGCCTTAGCATTTCAATTAAATTTCAAGGTTTAGAGACCTCAGAATGGGCTCAAATTTGGAGGGTTTACTCTAGAGACATGTCCTATCAATATGCAATTGATAGACTCTGAACTAGAGGTCATTTGATTAGGTTTTGATGTATTTGAAAAATCCTTTGAAAAGGCTTTCAGGGCTTGGACCTTTAGCCTTGGATATGAGTCTAGATTGATCTAAGATCTTGGTAGATCTTATGGTCTGAATTGGTCCTTTTGACCTAATATAAAAATGAGGTTAATATTTAGTTTTTATCGTTATGTCCTTGTACGGGATCCAAGTTTTATTAGGCTATTCTCTTCTATCATTTTTTCTTCGTGCAATTTGGTGGGTTTTAATTGGTCTTCCTTTTGATGGTCTCTAGTGAGGGCTACTAGGAGCTACTTTGTTTTCATGTTGGTTGTGTGGTGTTGCTTTTCTTCCTGGATGGTTAACTTTATTTGGGATTGTATGTGCTCGATTTGCTTCTTTTTTATGGGAGATTATTTTAATCTACTACATTTTGGGTTTGTGGTTTGCTACTATCCTTTTCATATTAATGGATGTACTTTATTTCAACTTATATATTATTCTTGTGATTTTGAATTACTGCTGGCTTTTTTTATGTGGCTTTGCACTTTTTAGCAAAGAATTTTGGGGTTTTGGGCTTGAGCTGTGATTGCACTGGTATTGTTATTGATGGTATTTATAGTTATTGCTCTCCTCCTCCAGGTACTATTTTGGAACCTGGTTTTAGCTTGAGTTTATGGTGGTGGACATTATTGGGAGTAATGTTAGGGACTGGTGCTATATTATTTTTGTTATGGATTTTCTCTACTCTGGGTTTATTGGGTGGTTTTTGGTGGTCTTCTGGGATGCCTGCGGCTTCTCCTACTCTCAATGTGTATGGTATTTGGTTGTTAGTCTTGGGGGCATTTCTGGTTGGATTGTTGGTATTGACCTTGGAGTATTTTGCTATTGGTAGTTGAGACCCTCGACTTTCCTTTTGTATTTTGTTTTTTTATCCAGGTTTGTCTTTTTTTATGTGCAATGGATTCCATCTATGTGAGCATATATTGTTAAATTTTGGAGCTCCTTGTTAGGGGGTGGACGTTTAGGCTGGGTGGTAGGATGGAGTGGCATTTGGATTACCCTAGTGATGAATACTGGTTTCATTTTATCCTGAGCTCATTTAGCCTGTACCCTCATTTTGTTTTTAATGGTGTTTTGGGTTGGATTTCCATAGTATCCTACTTGGCTTGTCCTACTCATTTCTATTTGTATTTTTATATTTTATGCATTATTATTATATCTTGGATCTTTGTTAGGGTGTCGGTTTACACAGGTTTTGGCCTTTTGCTTATCTGTGGGAGGTTTTTTCCTTAGGAGCTCCATATGGGTAATATCTTCTCTTGTTATTATGTTCTTCAATTAATTAGTTTCCATTTATATTACTTTGCTTCTTTGTACTTTAGTTTCTTATTTTGCAGCCTTTATGATTCTCAAGAGGATACATTTTTGGTTGTGATCAGGATTTTTTTGCAAAAAGATTGTGCTGCATGTTCCTATCGGTATCTTTCTTTTTTTGATTCTTTTCTTTAGCATCATTAGCATGTTACTAAGCATTCTTTAGCATCATTAGCACGTTACTAGCATCAATCATGACTCATGTAATAGCGGATTATATGAATGCTCTATACATAGCCATTCAATTTCACATGACATAGTATTTGAACACGTATGTTAAAATTCACAAGTTTATGAAAGTGATTAATAAATCAATGTAATAAACTTAACATATAGTGTGATGTGAATAATAAAAGGACATACAAAATAATGTATGGAAGTTCATCAAATCCTTATCAAAACTATACAGTATAGAAATGAATATGTCTAAATACAACCATATATAATAAATATGATATTAAACCATCTTCTAGATTATAATTCATATAATAGCCAGGCCTATAAATACTAGAACACAATAACCATGATGGAAGTGTGATGTCTGAAAAATTCACATACATGCTCACCATCTTATTTTGTTAAGACATTTCATCAAATATATAGCATGTGATATCTATATGATGAGGGATGTAAGTAATGATTTAAACATAACATCACATACATACAAGGCATGGAGCATTACACATTCTTATCAAAAGGAGAAAGGTGAAACTTATGGATTCTTGGGAACCATGATACCAATTCAACGGAAATAAATACATGTAATGGTACTTAAAAACTCAATGATAAGATAAATTTGACATATATTTAAACACAAACTTCTCTAATCGATCCCAAGTCATATCACGATGAAGTTTTATGACCACCTTGAATGCAGGCATTACTTAAAAGATAGTTAAACCACACATACACATGAGAGATTTTCTAAATTAAGCATAAGGTAACTATCATACTAGTTTATGAATAAATCAAAGGGGTATATCATGGCTTCTTTACAACAAATCATAACACTATTTTATAATCAGGCTTAAGATAAACTGTGACAAAATGTAATGACTACCAATATTTCTTATCAAAAAAATAAAAAATAAAAAAAGAAAAAAAGAAGGGGAAGCAAAAAAGGAAAGAAGAAGAAGAATAAGTGGAAGTAGGAGAGGAAGAAAAGGAGAAGCAAAGGCATACTTACTCATTTAGAGGAAACAAGATGATTGATTTGCTCAGGATTGGTCATGCAAAGAATTCGGTGGTCGGTTTCAAGATGTAGGTGTTAAATTCAATTATGTACATTTGAACTAGAGCAAGTTGGAGCCATGGGGAGAGGAGTTTGCACGAGATTGAGATAGTGGAGTGGGGTGATCGATCGAGTCCTTCTTATGTGAGAGAGGGGTGACGACAGGTCAAAGTGGATCGTGCTGTACCTTAGCTGGAATATAAATATGCCAGAGGCAAGGGCTTTCGTTAAGGCATAAGAGCAAGGGTTTCGACTTATGTAAAAGATAGAGATGGAGTGAAGCGGGTCTACCGAGAGATAGCTCATTACTTTGAGGGGGACCTAAGCTCCGGGAGTGTTAAAACATGTAAAAATGAGAGAGGGGAAAAGTAAAGGTAGCGAGCTTGAGCTCTGGAGCCAAAGGCTTTGAGAGAAAGAACTAGGAGGCGAGGTTTTTTTATGGAAGTTTTTTATTCCATGTATTAAAAACTTATGCTTGTGACATGTAAAAGTATAAATCAAAACCTATAGGAAAAGCGTACAATAAGAAAGAATGAATAAAATCATCAAAACCACTTGCCCCAACAAAATAAGTGGGGGAAAATTGTCCAAACATAGAACTCAGTATACAAAAGCCACCCCCGATCATCAAAATTAATAAAAATTTAAATGGAGGTAGAAAAATAAAACAAAATTTCAAAGTTTCCACAATGCCTACCAAAGCATAAGAATTAGGCATAAGGGCTGTCACATAAGACCACAAGATAACTAAAAACATAAAAAATAAGCCAACATGGTTGCTACTTGGTTCATCATTATTCAAAAATACGATAACTGCTCGACGAAATAGAAATAAGTAAACCGAAAATCTAAATTAAAGAATCCCAACAAACGTATCTTTGAGCTTGCCATAACTTTTCCATTTCCTAACTTTAAACATGATACCCACTTTAATCGCATGTATGATAGAATCCATGTTGACCAAAGTATTGGACAAACACCGATTGTTTGTTTCCCTCCAAACATGATAGATGATGTAGAAAATCATAAAGAAACAAAAGTTTTTCTCCAAATTATTGAATTGAAGCACATTGTCCAAAAAATTATAAGATTATAAGAGATTTGGTCTAAGGAAGAAATATTAAAAAACTAGGAGCAAAGCCGTTAGCACCATAAAAGAGAAGTCACATTCAAAGAACATGTGGTGGTGAGATTCTAGAGATCTTTGGCATAAGGGGCATGCCATATTAACTTTAATGGCCTTCCTAAGGAGTAGAGCAGCACATTTCAACTTCCCAAGAATTACCATCCAGTCATAACAAGCAATTCTAAGATAATTTTTTTTTTGTTCCAAATGAATTTATACCAAGAAACATTATCTAAATAAAAGATAAAATATTTAATGAAGTGCCTAAAAGAGGGAAGGTTGGTGCCATCCCAGGACATGGCTAGTTTCTCCATAATATTCACTCCAAGAATAGACATACATAGAGTAGACGAAAAATCATCAGGAATAACCCATATGCCATTTGAAACGAAATCACACACCAATTTATGAGAGTTTATAGAAGGGATAAAGAGTTATTAGAGTTAGCATCCATTACAACAAGGATCATATATCATAGTGAAGATGCAATGAGGAGCCATACAGAATTTTATAGAGGATTCAATTTTCTATGCAATAGAACATATCACTTTCCAGGCTTTAGAAGCATAAGGAGGGGGGTCATTTAAAGAACAGGTAACTCCTAAATATAGGGTATCAATAAAAAGAATGCCTAAACCATCACAAAATTTAAGCTTAGCAATGGAGTTCCAAGCAATTAAATGGAGATTCTTTTCATTGATATTCCCATGAAATTTAAATTAAGAGCATACTTGTGAAATAAAAGAATGATAAGCTTTAGGAATGATAGAACCCCTAATCCAATAAGAAATTGCATTGGTAAAAGTGAACTTCAAATATTAGACTAGACCTATAAAAGAGAGAAATTTAACTTTCTAACCCTTAGGCAGAGCAGAAATTTTGTTCAGTAGGGGTTGGAAGTGAGTACAATTTAGCCTTTTATAGGAAATAGAGAGGCCCGATAAGTTGAGGAATCTATTGATAAATCCCAAGGAAGATCAAAATTTCAAGGGCCGTAGAAGCATTCCTAGCAAAATGATAGAACTCTTGTTAGGTTTTATATGAAAGTCAGAGGAAGCATCAATGAGCTTAAGTGAATTATTGAGGTTGGTAACATTAGAAATAGAGGTAGAACCAAAGATAAGAAGATCATCTACATATATTAAATGATTGATGTCCATTGTAGATAATGCTTAAAAAATTAGGAGACTGGAGACAGCATGAGAGTCCATCCATGGTAAAAAAAAATTAATATAGGGGAGATGGAGAAACCTTGACAGAGACTAGAAGAAGACTTGAAAATACCCTCCAGGGAGCCATTCAGGAAGATAGAAATAAACTCCAGAAATATAGCCTTTGATCCACTTAATAAACAACTTAGGAAAACCTTTCTATCTTTATTTGTTTAAGAGAAAATATCTTGAAACAGAATCAAACACCTTCATGATATCCAATTTAACACTAAATAAGTTTTTCCCTATTTTAAATTCTTTGATGATTTTAGAATTCAAAAAAATATTATCAGTGGAACACCTTTTAGAGATAAAACCCTACTTGATGTTCATGAAAGATACAAGGAAATACTAGTTTTAATCTATTAGTAAGCAACTTTGCCACAATCAGGTAAAAAATATTACATAATGATATTAGTGTAAAATCAAAAATATTAAATGAATGAGAGTTCTTAGAAATCAAGGTGATAGCTGTGGATTTAGCTCCTCTAGGGAGGTAATAAGTGGGGAAGAAACTCTTAAGAATATTTTAAATTTGCAGCACTACTTATAAAATTCAAAAGAAAATCCATCAGAGCTGGGTTCCGAAAAGCCTTACCAGCAAACCCAATAGCATTAATATCTTCATTTGAAACAAGAGCTAAAAGGGAGCAGTGAAGATATAATGGAACCATGTTCCCAACTAGTATAGAAATATCATCTTTAAGAGTGAGATTAGGAGCATTGGAGGTTTCCTTGAAGTGGGAGATAATATTTAATGTAACTTTCAATGGGGATGAATTTAAATCGACTATTATGATAATAATTAACCTATTATACTATAAGGAAACTTATTTGCACTATATGATAAATTTAGTCAAAAGTTGTACAGATGACTCCTCGGGATGAATGCATTTTCATAACATCATCCAGTCTAATATTGATCGTACTGTACAATTTGATCTATTTTTATGATAGGACATCTAGACCACTTATATTCAACTAATAGTATTATACGGTCTCAAATAGTACTATACAGTCAGCATAAAATTCTATAAATTGGAAGGATTTATTAAGTTTAACTCATCCAATCCTTTAAATCCTATCTTCCTTCTTGACTCATATTTTCAATTGCTTAGATAGATGGTGGTCGCAAGTGTGGTCGACTAACCCAAGGAGGCTCTTCCTATCATCACCTTATTAACGACTGCTTTGAATGTATTTGAGATGAAGCTATGGATAATAAGTACAAGGAAGACTTCATCACTACCTCTTTATTATTGAATCAATAAGCCTTAAACTAAGAGGTGATGAATCACTTCACATCCTCCACTCTCCAATTTTTCTTACCATTGCCTTACCATTCAATTATGAACTTCTCCATGAATTCTTTGCAAACCTAAGGGTTAGTTCTGTTGCTCCTATTTTGCGATCATATGTATGTAGGTGACCTATAGAAATAACCAAAGAAGAATTTTGAACATATCTCTAACTTTCCATAATAGGGCCTCGATTCTAATCAATCACTTCTAGAAGAGACTTTGATTGATGAGCGTTCAATTTAATAATAAAAAATGTTGGTCTAAATCAAAATCAACCCTAAGTCTACTCCTAAATTAAAATGTGTGTACTATCCAATGTTTCCTTTGAACCCAATCACACATAAAGTTGGATATCACATAAATATTATTCCACTTCTTTCCTTGGTCACCTACTTCATTATGTCCAAAGCCTAATTTGATGAAGCCTAAATGATCATTTACTATATTCAAAATCTTACTCCGATTTACTTTCCTTCCACTAGAAGGAAGCAAAATATTGTTATTAGTCATGTTATTGCTTATATTTTGTATAAAATGAATGAGTTCACCTACCCTGCTACCACCAATCAATTTCTTACCTTTAATACTGATGGTTCATTCCTCATTCTATTTTGTCATTCCCAGGGCAGTGAAAAAGATGATGAACCTTATTTTGATGAGGAAGAGGGAGCTCTTCCTATAGTTGCACCTACACTAGAGCCACCAACAACAATGCCACCACCACCACCACTTGGATACTCATAATCAATAGCAAGAACAGTAACACAAGGCAGACATGACATGATTTAAGGAATAATTTTCAACCATTTAAAAATATTTTTAGCCAGCACCACCACCACTTGATCAGTGACCTTCCTACTTTTAGGTTTTATATGTTGTGCTTCGTGTTACTTTATTTTTTATGAGTTATGCAACATTTTTATGTCTCTACTTGATCCTCTTTATTGGTGATGTCAAAAGGAGGAGTAGTACTTGGTTATTTGTATTTTTGTTCATCCTTATTAAGTAGCTCATCTTGTACATCTTAAGTTTGCAGTGCATTTTTTCCCCCTTCGCATTTAGCATTAAAATTAAATAGTTTTTTAAATTAAATAAAATTAAAAATATTCTACCCTTTTTTTCATATCTATCACATAATATGGGGAAGATTAGAAGAAGAAACATTAACTTACTTATTCAACAAAAAATATTTGCCATCATAAGGAAGGGGAAATTGATGCAATCTAGGATCCCTATCTAAAAGAAATAGTTCTAATTTCTGATAATAAAGGATTGGGATCACATAAACATATTTGGATAATAGGAAAAAGGGAAAATATTTGATTAATGCATAAATCATACTACTTTATCAAATTATTCATTAAAAAAATATACATAGATATTTTGCTGTGTACCATTACCATTTATAAGATAAATGCATAAATTTCCTTTGAGTCAACAAAAAAGATCTTTATGAAATCCATTTACAACAATGAAAGAAATTAAGAACAAGAAGGAATTCATGAAACAAATCAAAATACAATGAATTTTTGTTTGACTATAAAAATTTGTTTTCAAATAATGATAATACTAAGAATAGCAATAAAAATTCCAATACTTATTGGAACTTATCTTCCCTGTCCCAAGCATATGTTTGTCATAAAATATGACAAAACCAATTACTTAACAAGTATCAATTGAGACCTATATTGAAATATCAAGGGAGCAAGTTTGGGTAGAATAGGATATCTTTCAAAATAGTCTGTATTTATCATTTTCTTTTATTTCATATTTCTTAAGTTTTGCAATGTAATGGTGTATACAAAATTTGTAATTGTGTATACACATACAGAAGAGTGAGAAAGTGAGCTAAGATTTTTAAACTAAATACCATATGATTATGATTATACTATCTGATAAGTTGTACAAAAAATAGGGTTAATGGAAAATTATATATTTAATGTTAATGAACTAGTTAAACAGTACAATATAGATCATCATGTATAATTATTTTCCATCGAGATACCCTAGTGTCTAATAATTTAAGAAAGTAATTATAAAATTAAATTTTTAACTAATTATGCTTAACGATCCTAATCATACTGCATAATATTTTAAATTTTATTTAAATTACTCCCCATGATTAATAAATTAAATCAAGGTTGAATAAACATGGTTACTCATACTATATGATGTATATCATACTGCACGATTGGAAGAGATAAAATCTTATCATCTCAGATATCACTGGACAAAAACCTTAATTTTTAAAATAATTATATAGTATGAAGTTGATCGTACTATATGATCCTTTGATATTTGAATTAAACTTATATGATGATGTGAATCATATTGGATGATTGAGAGAGATGAATTTTAATTGTCTTGTATGATCAAAAAGAAAATTTTGCTAATCATACTAAACAAACATATGATCATAATATATGATAAATATGCATAATTTAAGCGGTTTGTCTGAATGATAGTTTCATCATACTGGATGGACCCTTTTTTGAACTAATTATACTTTATGAACCCAATTCATACTTTACAAACAACTTGGCTTAATTAAAAATTTAGGCATATTTTGAAGCCTTAAACTTAAGAAACTCAATGAAGTCTCTAATAAGACTTTTTTCTATTGAAGGAACTCCAACGAAGAATTATTAAGAGAGCATAAGGCTTAGACTGGAAGAAGGTAAGGTTATGCATGAGGGAGATGGAGTGTGAGCGGTGTTCACATGGTTGCTTCAAGAAAACTTGCACCTTGCTCCCTCTAGTGGCCTTGATTAGTTCTTGGTGTTGATCTTGGTGGTGAAGCTTCAGAGTCATGGTCTTGGATTATGTATCTTCACTTGGAGGGTGAGAAAGGATTGAAGGTTCTTTGTCATCTCAAAGAGGGTGAGAAAGATTTTTTAGGTTCCTTTCCTTCACTAGGTTGGTGAAAAATGATTAAAAGTTTATTGTCGTTGCGAGAAGGGTGACATAGCTTTTGATTCTCTGCCACACCAAGTTTGGTGGAAGTGATTTGTAAGAGATAAATTTATCTACTATGGGATAAAAAGGAGAGTCACTATAATGTTAGTGCAATATCTAAATAGGATGACTCTGGAAATTGGTTGTAGGTCAAGATTGACAGAACCACTATAAAATTTTTTGTGTGGTCTTTTTTATTTTTCTTTCCCACTCTTCAATTTTTTGCACCATAAATTTCATGCATGAGTTAAATTTTTCATTTTCACATGTAGTTAGATTTAATTTATGTTAGCAAAAAAATATTCCTCTTGATTTATTTGTCCTTCAAAACTTTGGGAAAGATAATCAAGTTTTTTGAATTGCTTCTGCTTGTGTAAGTTACTCAACAAGATTTTTTTTAAAGTTATTATGTTGCATAAAATAGAAAAGAAAGTTTTTATTTTAATAATTTTTTTTAATTATCAATTCACCCCCTCTCCCCTCTTGGTTTGCCTAGGGATAGTTCAACGATGTCTTACAAACTCTCTGAACTTTCAAAAAATACATTTATCAAAAGTACCCTAGACACTATACTATTTACCCCCCAATTTCTTATGCTTGATGTTAACCTGGTTGACACAAATATGCTATCAAAAGCTAGCTCAATTTGTACAACTTTTATATCAATATACTGGAATATCTAATCTATTATCAAAATTCATCAAATTTAATACATTAAAAATCTGTAAGATTTGCTGATATTTGGTCCATTAACCTAAGTTAAAGGTTCACTTGGTCAACCTAGCCCAAGAAAGGGCAAAATTTTTATATTGGGTTAAACCATTGTATATGATGAATTCCACAGCTCCCATTGCCCAAGCTTGGTATATTTGACCACCTAAATTAACCAAAACCTTAAGTAAGCCAATTTATGGTGAGTTGACATAATTAACCCACCAAATTAGTCAAACCTATGCATAAATATCCTCCTTCATTTGAATATAAAATCTACTCAACAAAATTTCTTGAACTTCAGCCAAGAAAACTCTAGGGACTCTCCATAGTCTATCTTAGTATGCTTGAAACCCTATCAACAATCCACTAAAAATACTTGAATATTTAAACCTATATAAACACTCTTATCCATCCTTCTCCATCCCATTTAGGTTGCAGGAACTTCTTCTAGAACCTTCCTAAAGTTATATAAACCCAAGCAAAACCATTAATTTAGTTCAAAAAGACCCCAGGTGATCCTCCATGCAAAAAAAGACAAACATTCCTTTCCATAAAAATTCTATTTTCTAACCAACTCTAACTTCTAGAACAAAATAAGGCACATTATAAACATCAAAGCATTATCCCAAATCATTCCCAATTTTTGGATTTACTCCCATGGCTTGGCATAAGAAAATCAATGCAAATTTTAATTAAAGTTAAATTCCCTACTTAGAGCCCCCAGAGAAAAAACTCTTTTCATTTTGGCATTTTAGAGGTTCTTCTGTACTTCTCAAATCTTTTCTTGGTGTATGGAGCTTTCCATTGATGAGATCAATGATAGATCAAGAGCTTTTCCATCCTATGGTTCCAAGATTTCCCCCTTTTGCTTATGTAGCATTTGTTTCATCTTAGGAGGAGAACATGACATTAAACAACCTATGAGATCCACTCTATAGAAGTAAAACCTAAACCTTAGGTTATACTCAAGTTGATGAATAGTTTCATCAACTATTATGTTATTGGGAAGCTCCGTTAACAATTTTAGCTAGTTATATTCATTATTTAAGTAGTTTAAGACAAATATTTATAATTAAATAAGAATTAATTAAATTTTTAAAATAAAAATAAATAAATAAATATAAGTAGAAGAAAAATACTTAAAAATTTAAATTAAACATTTAAAAAATTAATAAATTAAATAAAAATTTTTGAATATTAAATAAATTTTATTTGTTTTAAATTACAATAGATTTAATAATAGATCAAACTAAATTTAATTTAATTAAATAAATTCCTTAATTAAATATTAAATAACTAAATAATTTCATTAATAAATCTTTAATAAATGGAACATAAATGCATTAAATTTATTGGCCTATTATTAAATTAAATTCATTGGCCTCTTGAATAAATTCATTAAATTCATTGGCCTCTTGAATAAATCATTAATAAATGGAAGGCCTTTATGCATTGTGCTTGATTCTTAATAGAGAATATAAATGAATGATTTTTTTTTTTAAGAACTACAATTTCATTACTAGAAAGAAAATAAAGAAATACAAAGACCTATGTGATAGAAAGACTATCACATTCCTTCCTAATCAAGCTAACAATACTTGAAGGAAGGTCACCTAACATAAAATAATCCCAATAAAAATCGCCTAATAGGGCATATTTAGCACAAACATCCGCCAATTTATTACCCTCCGTAGACACAAAATGGAAATTTACATATTGAAAAAATCAAAAATGAAAAATCTATTCTATGCACCACATTATTCTGAGCCTTCAATACTTAATTATGAAGAAGCCTAATCACATTGATATTACCATCTTCAATAATAATACAACTTATTTCATTCATCCATCCTTGAATAAAGTTCTTAAAATAAAAAACAATAATTAACTCCAACAAAGAAATGTCCCAATGAAGAAACTTCCACCCATAAGCTATAAGAAATCGAGAGTGGAAGGAACTCTTCGGGAAATTTTTAACGATAGAGAGAGAAAATCCAGCTTTTTTGGGTAGAGAGAGAAACTACAGTGTAATTCAAATTTTTGTTCCTGCTTCTCAGGAAGGGCGGGGGAAGATGGCGGAGGAGAGTCGCCGGCCTTCTCAGGCTCCGGCGACCAGACCTCCATCCTTTATTGGCAATTCTAAGATCAATTTAGAGATGAACGAGAAGTTATCGTCTCCTCAACAATTGGATGATCATATGAAGAAACTGAATGGTCCGTTGGTGATCAGAGATGTATCTGAAGCAGATCCTAGTAAAATCATTTATGTCAAAGGAAAAGTTAAAGGAGTTGTTGATTCTGAAACTAAAATTAATCCACGTACTGAAAAAACTTATTCGTGTATGAATTTGTTGGATCCCGAAGCTTCTTCCTCTGGGATGAAATTATTTGTAAACAGATTTGTTAATTCGAATATTAACTTGGATAAAGAGTTAAAGAAGAATCCAGTGAAGTTGTGTATCAACAATATTCAGGAGGTACTGAATATAGAGAACAATGTGGTTGTTGATAAGGTTATTGATAAAATGCCGAATTATTCTGGTAAAGTTGGTATCAATAATACGTGGAGTAATAAGCCTTACATCAAAATTGATTTTAAAGAAGACGAAAGCATGATTTCTGAAGTTGGAAAAGCTGTTAGAATGAATGAAGTTCTGGAAGTTAAGAATTATGAAAAACTTTCAAATTCTGTTGTGATAATGGTGTTTGGCAGAGAATTGGCATCTCATCTGGTTGCTTGGGAGATAAGAAGACAATGGAAACACTATGGTCAATTTCATTTTACCACTCTAGGAAGAGGGTGGTTCTTATGTTCTTTTCAATCGGAGGAGATGATGGAAGCAGTACTTTCAGGGGGGGCATGGTTTATCAATAGGCACATTGTGGGAATGAAGAGGTGGTCCACTGAATTTTTAGCTAACTCCATGAAGGGTTTGACATCTCCTATATGGGTTAGGATGCCTAACCTTCCCTTACAATGTTGGGATGAAGATAATATAGCATGAATAGCTTCTAGAATTGGAATCCAATTGATGATGGATGGGAATCTCTTCCAATGGGGAAGAAGGGAGTTTGCAAGAGTTTGTGTGAGGGTGAAACTAGATCAACCTCTTCCCTTGGGAATTTGGGTGGATAGTATCTCAGGGAGGTTTTTTCAAAAAGTTGAATATGAAAAGGTAGCCAACCTTTGCTTTGAATGTGGAGTTACTGGGCACTTGAAGAATGAATGTGGTAATAACAGTAATAAAGCCAACGTATGGACCGTGGATTCTTGTCAATAATAAGAAAGGAAGAAAGCCAATTCAAAAGAACATTGCAGTTAAATCCAGTAAAGCAATATTTGTTAAGAAGATGGGAAATGAAAAAGTAACTATGGAAGAAGGAAATGATGGAGCTGATGGCAGATTTATCACCCCAATAGAAGATCCTGTTCTGAGTAATGAAGACCATTTAGAAGAAGGAGAACTAATTCCAGACAAGGAGCAACCAATTATAGAGAAGAACAAACATGATGAAGAGGGCAGAGAAATTTTCTCAAAGGATACCAAGGAGGGACCTGTAGCTGCTTTGAGTAAGTCCCCTGTTTCTTCTTGTTCTAAAATATCAAATTCTGGAAACAAATTTGATATCCTGAGTTCAGTTCTTGAAAATCTTGTTAATGAAGATTTGTTAGCTTCGGTTAAAGAAAAGGAAAATGCTGAAAAATCTGGTGATGGTTCAAAAAGAAGGCTGATCAAAGATGAAAATTGAGAAAAATTTTTATCTGATAATAAGATGGGAGGAGATAACATTTCTATTGGTGATTCTAACAAAATAAAATTAGCTAAGGAGCTGAAATCTCTGGGCCCTATTAAGAACATTCCAAGAGGAAGGCATTTTGATGGTGGAGGTAGCAAGAGGAAGGAAGGGGGGCATCCCCAATGTTTTTTTTAATGAATTCCATAATTTTTTGGAATTGTAGAGGGGTCAAGAAGAAAGAGGCCTCTCTATATCTCAAGGAGGTAGTTAAAGACCATGGTACTCTATTTGTGGGTTTGGTGGAAACTAAAATCAATTATTTTGATAAAGTTTCTTTAAATAATATTATGGGAGATGATTGGGACTTTTATATCTATCCATCTAAAGGGATTTCAGGTGGAATTATGGTCCTTTGGAGATCTGATGTAGCTTCTTTCTCAGTATTGAAGGAAGACGATCAATGTATTATTGGAGATCTCAATATCTTCGATAAGGGGGAGTGGATGATTTCTACCATATATGGCAATAAGGATGTTATGAAGAGGAGAGAATTATGGAGTAATCTGGATGAGGTGTCCAATAGAAAGGTTCCTTTCATTGTTGGGTGCAATTTTAATTGCATCTTGTCACAAGATGATAAAAGGGGTGGTAGAAAATTTGCTTTTTCTCAAGGTCCCAAAGAAATGGCTGATTTCTTAAATGTGAATGACCTTCATGATGTGGGCTTTGTTGGTCAAAAATACACGTGGTGTAATAACAAATCTGGAGGGGGCCGCATTCTCGAGAGGTTGGATAGATGTTTTCTAAACTCTATTGCCATCAACAAGATAAATAATGCAGTGATTAGACATCTTCCAAGTGTAGCGTCAGATCATTGCCCTATTGTATTGAAGATCCTTGATAATCCATTTCAAAAGAATTGGATAATAAAATTCAAAGATGTGTGGATTTCATTCAAAGCATCGTCTCTCATAATTAAAAGAGTTTGGAGAAAGACTTTTCAAGGCAATGAAATGGAGGTTCTCAAAAAAAAATGTAGAAGAGATTTGAAGGATTTGTTTTATTGGAGCAAGGCAAGAATTAAGGATTTCTCTTTATATAAGGAGAAGTTAAATGTAGAAATCTCTCTTATTTAAGAAGAAGAAGCGTCGGTTGGGTGGTAATCAAATGAAAAACTTTAGGAGCTCAGATCTAAAGTTTTTAAACTTAATTCTGTGCTTTCTAGACTCAACACTTATTTGAGACAAAGAGCTAAAGCTAAATGGATTGAGGAAGGTGATTCTAACTCAAAATTTTTTCATTCTTTTGCTAACTCAAGAAGAATTGGAAAAAGGATTTCTCAAATTAAAGATGAAAACGTGGCATCACTGAAGATCCCTTGGTTATGCAACAAATTCTATTTCAGTTTTTTCAAAAGAAGTGGAAGCAAAGGGAGTGTTGTATGGACAAATGGCCGAATCCTGTTAATGTTCTGGATGAGACAGACAGAATTAGCCTAGAGAAACAGATTTCAGATGAGGAAATCTTGGAGGTTATCAAAGGGTTTGGCAAAAACAAATCACCGGGACCTGATGGTATCACATACTCTTTTCTTAAACACTATTGGAACATTGTTGGTATTGATGTTTATATGGTAGTTAAAGAATTTTTTATATCAGGTATCATGTGTAATAGTTGGAAAGAAACTCTTATTGTTTTGATACCAAAAATTACTAATCCTTTATCTCCTGAAGCTTTTCGTCCTATTAGCTTGTGTAACTCCATCTACAAAGTTGTTGCTAAGGTGTTACTCAATAGGCTTATGGTGGTTATTCCAAAACTTATCTCTGAAGAACAAGTTGCTTTCATGAAAGGGAGGAGCATCTCAGAACATATTCTATTGGCACAGGAGGTTATTAATAAAATGAGGATTTCTAAATCTAAAGAAGGTATGGTGGCCATCAAAATTAACATGGAGCAAGCCTATGATAGCATGTGTTGGAGTACTCTTGAAGGGGTATTGAGAAGCTCGTGTTTTCCTGAAAAATTCATTATGCTTATCTTGGAATGTATTGTTGAGCCCAAATATTCTATTATCATCAATGGGAACTTGACAAAGTGGATTGAAGGGAAGAGTGGTTTTCGTCAGGGATGTCCATTATCCCCTTTTCTTTTTATCCTTTGTTCCCAATTAATTACTAATGCTTTTAATCAGGAGGGGAAGGATTTCGGCATTAAAGTAGCTTTTTCTGGATATGTTATTTCTCATTTTCTTTATGCAGATGATATCCTTTTATTCTCTAAAGCAAAGATTAGAAGTATCAAGGAAATGAAGATCATTTTGAGCAACTATTGTGGATGGACAGGGCAAAAGATTAATCTTAATAAATCTTCCATGATTGTTAGTAAGAATGTTGATAGAAGAATGAAAAATAAGATCAAAAAAATTATGGAGATCAAGAAGGTTGATGAGATGGATTATCTGGGAACAAAATTAGCTTTGAGAAGATTGAAAAAGGATGATTTTCAATTTCTATTGGATAAAGCATTGAAGACTTTAAATGCTTGGGGAAATAGATATATTTCTCTTGTTGGAAAGCTTGTGTTTGTCAATTCGGAATTTTGTAATTTGCCACTGTATTTAATATCTCATTCCTTAATTCCTATTAGTGTGTTGATGGAATTCGAAAATTTTTGCAGAAATTACATATGGAAGAATCAAGATGGTAAACAGGTGATGCATTATATAGCTTGGGATGAGCTTTGCAAGCCAAGAGCTAATGGTGGCTGGGGAATTCACTCTGCTGTCAGTAGTATTCAAAATATGAGAGCAAAATTCTCTTGGAATATGGTAATTAATCCTAACTCCTTCCTAAATAGAAATTTGTTAATTAAGTATGATGAAGACTGGTGGAAGAAAGATGAGTTTAAAAGGGGTTCTACGGCTTGAAAAATCATTGCTAGTGGTTGGGAATCTATGAAGAAAGTTATAAGATGGAATGTGGTGAATGGGATGCGTATTAATGTTTTGAAGGACACATGGATTTTTGACAAAATCCTTCTCAAATGGCCTACTTTTATTTCTCCTTTTGATGAAGATGATTTAACTCTGGATTTTTTTATCCTGGAAGGCCAATGGGACATTGAAAAATTACTTCTTTTTTTTGGGAAAGAACTGGTTTTTGTTATTTGTAGCATTCCTATTGATAAAGAAGGAGAAGAGGATTATATGGATCTAAAATACAAATTGACTGGAAAATCTATTGCTGCTCTGATCAAGGAAGACTCAGTTAAGGTACATGAGGGGAGCTCTTACTTATGGATTCATAAATTGAAATTGTATTCAAAGGTGGAATTTTTCATTTGGAAGCTTTGTAAGAATGCTATTCCAACTTCTGATTTTATGTTGAAAAGAAATTTATCCATTGATAATAAATGTCCAAG
This sequence comes from Dendrobium catenatum, assembly GCF_001605985.2. NCBI lineage: Eukaryota > Viridiplantae > Streptophyta > Magnoliopsida > Asparagales > Orchidaceae > Dendrobium > Dendrobium catenatum. Next base: position 906,559 of record NW_021320057.1, read on the forward strand.
AGGATGTGGAGGAATTGAGGATGTAGATCATATCTCTACAAGATGTCCCAACCTTCTAAAGATTATTGGCATTCTACGGGAATGGGGTTTTCTAGTCCCTTCCTTCGATTCATTTCAACATTGCTTGGAAGAAGCTAAAAACAGACATGAGAAGAATCCTGGGATGATAAAGCTTTACTTTACTCTGTTATGGATTTCATGGAATGATAGAAATAAAATTAAGCACGGTAAGAAAGAAGATAGTGTTTTATCATTAGCTTCCAATGTTATAAGCATGTTTGCTTTTGATAGAAGGCATAAAATACTATCGAACAACTGGGATGCTATTCAATCCTTAGGATTGTCTTTTGTTTCATGGCATCCTCCTCCACCCGAGTGGTACAAGATTAATATTGATGCTGCATTGAAAAGAAACTATGGAGCTGGAATTGGAGGAGTTGTAAGAGACTATAGAGGAAGATTGATTCGTGCATTTGGTTTCTATGGAATGCATTGGGATATTTCACAATTGGAGCTTTATTCATTCAATTCTTTGAATTATTTGTTACACAATGGTTTGGATGAGGCCAAAGTGTCATCATCGAGGGAGACAATAAAAATGTTATTCAATTTCTTCAAGAAAAGTATAGCAAAGGCAATAAAAAGGTTGGAATCATGGAAGATGAAGACTTCTTCGGGTTAATGTATGGGTGTAATGTCATTTTTAAATGTATTAGCAGAAAAGGTAATAGGGTAGCTGATTTTTGTGCTAACCTTTCCTTTTCGTATGACTTCATTTGGAACGATTTTAGTGGAGCTCTCTTCCTCTTTCCTTTGTTAAACTTATAAAGGAAGAATGTAGTTTGAAGGAAGATCTCTATTAGTTTGTTGCTTGTTCTTGGTTTTTCTTATTTTAATGCAATTGCATTTCTTTCAAAAAAAAAAAAATAGCTATAAGAAATCATCCTTTATGATCCCGCAAAACACCCGCTATACTAGCTTTATTAGAATCCATCAAAGAAACATCCACATTCAATTTAATCCAATTTGTAGGTGTGTATACCAAACATTTGACAATACAAGATGTCGATTAGTATCCCAGTTCTTGCAAATTAGAATAAATAGAGGTTGTAAAGAATAAGATAAAGCATTTGCTGCTAATGAATTAGAAGAAGGAACCATCAATCCATGCGTATAACAATTCCTAGCCTTCCAGTTTTGATAAACAACATCAAGATAACTTTAACCATACAAGGATTCACATAAGACACCTTCAATTCATTACAGCAATGAGATAGATCATTGAGTTTTGATAATTGAATCCCCCACCTCTGCAGAACTTGAAAGATTTATAGTAAATTATAACATTGTGTATAAATATGTTTATGTCTTTATCTTCAGTGTAACCTCTAGGACACATACTGGAATCCCGAAGTATCCTGTCTCATGTTTTTCATCCAACAGTTAGCAGACAACGCCTTATTCATAAGCCTCCACAAAAATAATTTTACTTTAGGAATTAGTTTAAATTTCTTCATCCACTTGATGTTTATAAGATCACTTTCATGATTATTTCCAACTTGGAATGCCAATAGAGCTATTGATTTTCCATTATTGGTTACAACCACAGCTTTTCCATTATTGTTTACAACCAGCTCTAATTGGTCTTGCTTCAACTCTTTAACTATACAAATTTTAGAAATTAATTATACCAAATCTTCTGAGAATAAATTACACATAGCCTCCTTATTCTAATCACTATTTACATCCAACTAAGATGAAACAAATTATCATCTATTTCTTGTATATTGACCATAGACAACCACTTATTCAAAACATGTATTCAATATCCAAGTATCATTCAAAAACTAATTGAATCCCCATTTGAAATTCTCCATCTAACAATTTGCTTCAAGGAAGAAGATTCGCCTCTACTAATACGTCGTGTTGTAGATGAATTTTTTCTTGCATCTTCCTTCCACATATCATTCCAATACTTGGCTGCAATAATCTTGCTAAACAAAGAATTTTGGTTATGAATAAAATTCCATGCAATTTGAGCTCTCAACGGGCCTTATCTTTCAACATTCCCATGGATACCCCAACCTCCTTAATCAATAGACTGACAAAGAGTCTCCCAAGAAATGTATTGCATACATCTTCTCCCTTGTTCCTTATGCCATAAAAGCTTCCTACCAAACTTATCAATATTTTTAAGTATACTCTTTTTTACCAATGAATGGGTCTGGGAGAAAAGAGGAACAAAAGAATAAACTGACTTCACCAAAGAAATATTTCTAGCCAATGATATAGACCGCAAGCCCCAAATATTAAGTTTATTCATGGCTTTACTAAGAATAAAGTTATAATCAGCATGTTTTATTCTCTTAGAAGCAAAATTAACACCAAGATAAAAGATTTTCTTGACTTTACGAAACCCCATAATCCTTCCAACATTCATTTGAGCTCCTCGAGAAAAATAATTCCTAAATAAAACCTCTGATTTTTTCTAATTAATCCATTGTTTTGTCCAACTGAAGTAATCTAACATAATCTTATTAATAAAATTATCATTGGATGAAGAAGCTTCACCTACTTTCATTACATCAATAAAATATAATAGATGGGAAACTTTGGGAGTATTAGAAGCAATTCTAATACCAAACTCTTGTCCTCTCTCCTGAAAAGATTTATATAAAACCTTTGAACATAATATGAAAAGTCTTGGAGGCAGTTTACATCCTTGTCTAAATCCACATTCAGCATGGATCCATTTACTTTTTCTCCCATTAATAATGATAAAAAACTTCGGACGTGTTAAACATTGAATAATTAATTTAATAAATATCTCCGGGAAATCCATAATCAAGAGGACTTGATACAATGTGTCCCAATGCATACTATCATAGGCTTGTTCCATACCATGTTTAAGCATCATAAACCCATGCTTAGATTTTGAGAATCTAAGTTAATTAACAATCTCATAAACAATAAGAAAATTATAAGAAATTGATCTACCTGGAATAAACACCACTTATTATTTTGAAACAACACACGGGTTACATTCATTCAATCTATTCCAGATCATACTAGCCACCACTTTGTAAATGGTTTGACATAAACTTGTTGGTCTAAACTTTTTAACTTCAGTAGCATTGCTAACCTTTGGGATCAAGACCACCAATGTTTCTTTCCAATCTTCAGGCATACTTCCTGATTCAAATAAGGCTCTCACTACATTCCAAACCTCCACATGAATAATACTCCAAAAGCACTTGAAAAAGGAGGACTTCACCCCATCATTTCTCAGAGACTTGTTATTGTCCATCTTCATAATCATATAAACCAATTCTTGCTTTTGAAATTCTACCATTAGCATCTTCTTTTGATCTTCATTCAACATGCTGTAAGTTTTCATCCTCGACCAACCATCCAGAGAATACTCCATGTAATTCCATTTCTTCAAAAAGAAGTCTTCATAAATTGAATGAATACCATCAAGATCAGCAACAATATCTCCATTAAATTTTTTAATTTGATGAATCAAATTGCCATTTCTTCTAGCATTAGAAAAATTATAAAAGAACCTTGAATTGTTATCTACTTTTTCCAACCATGGAGCTCTTGAATGTTGCCTCCACCACATAGATAATCTAGCAAGAGTAAAATTAAGCTCATGAACTTTCATTCTCAAAATAAAAAGCTCATCCGGGCTTAGACCATTAACAGTCTCCTCCTCTTGTAACGTCAAAATCTCTATCTGCAATTCATATTTCACTTTATCTAAGTCTTTTAATTTCTTTTTGCTCCATTAAAAAGACTTTTAGGAGTTCTTGCAATCTTTCTTTGCAAGATATCCAAATCTCTTCCATAGCCCAATTTGTGCCAAGCTTTCATAACCACAACCCAAGATGCATCATAATAACTCCACACATTTTCAAATTTGAGAGATTTCTAAAAATAAACATTCTTATTAAGAAGATTGAGAAGAATAGGATAGTGGTCTGAAGCAATTCTAGCCAAATGATTAATAAATTCAAATGGAATATGTATGAAGCTTTAAAATTTAGGCAAATTCTATCTAGCCTCTCCTAATTACGAGCAAGTCCCTCTTTGTTATTACACCATGTATAATTTGGTCCCATCGACCCAATGTCATGAAAATCATACCTATTTAAAAAATCCATCATCTCTTGCGGCACTTTAGAAAACAAAAATCTTTTACCTCTTTTTTTTTCATTTTTGGAAAGGATACAGTTAATACCTCAACCAATAAGATAAGGATCTACTGTAGACGAATAGCTTTCAATCAACTCCCACAAATTCCTTCTTTCATACATATTCTTATTACCATAAATTATAGCAATAATCTATGTAACACCCTTCAGATCAATTAATTTAGCAATAATACATTGATTGGACGAATTAAGAATAGTAAAGGAAGATATATTAATCTTTCATTGAGCATGAATGCCACAAGAAGTACCTTAAGCATCAAAATTAAAGAAATCCCAATCATTCTCAACAATTATACTCTCTTTATTTCTATCCATAGAATTGAGTTTTGTTACCACTAGACCAACAAAGAACACACCATTATCTTTAATCACACTTCTTAAATAGTGTGAAGCTTCTTTTTTCTTAGCTCCCCTACAATTCCAAAAAAGTAGAGAAGAAATTAAGAAAGATATGGGGAATTGTCCCCAGCACCATTCACCTTTTAACCTCCTCTCCTACCTCTAAGACTACTCTTCAATGGTCCAAACTTTTTAATATTCTTCTTCTGATTAAAAGAAACTTTAGAATTAGAATTAGAGCTAGCAATCTTCTTTTTAGACAAAGCACTCTGAGAATTATTATAAATAGAAAAAACTTCAAGATTGGAAATTGATACCTTCGAGTCAATCAGAACATATTTCTCATTTCAGCTTCTTTTAATCAGAAGAAGGTGGCGTATCCTCCAACATCCCTTTAGTATTAGCTAATTTCTCAAAATATTTAACTCCTGATAGAACAACAGAAATGTTTGTTATGTTAGGATAAAATGATGTTTTCTTACCACAATTAACAAGAATCCATAGTCCATATTCATTATTACCTTCCTCTATTCCCTTAACAGGAACATCATCAGAATTATTATTCCCCAATTATACATTATGATTAGTTGAATTCAAAAAATCTACCCCATTGAGTTTGTCAGAATTCTCATTCACAGATATGTCCAACTTCTTTGGGTTAATATTCAATCTACATTCTTGTGAATTTTACCCAATACTCCCACAATGGAAGCACAATGATGAAATTTTTTCATATCAAACTTTTTGGAAAAATGACCAGAACAACCTTCAACCCATACGCCTTGTGGAAGCGTTTCATCAATGTTTATATGAACACATATTCTTGCAAACTCTATTCTACCCCAATTAAACATATTGCCATCTAAGAATAATGGTTTACCAACTTTTGATGCAATTCTAGAAATGCTATATTCAACCCAATAGAATAAAAGAAGATGTGGCAACCTAATCCATTCTGGAGAAAATAAATTCTTCATAGAGAGTTGAAAAGCTTGGAGTCCATTTTTTCCATATCAATGATATGCCCAGTAACAAACCAAGGTCCTCTGCGTAATATAGCCTCCTTAACATCTTTAAAATAAAATGAACATAACATCCAATCCATTCCTAAATTAGTTATGTGAAAAGCACCTAAATGAGTCAATTGTCTTTGAAGCTCGGTATTAATGACACAAAAGGGAAAGAACTGCCAAAGATTTTTATCGCAATAGAGTTACAAAGCCAATGAATGTTAGCTTTCACATCATTTGGTTGTTTGATCGCCATTCCATCTTCAATCATTTCAACATTATAAGGTGGATTAAGAATCCCGATATCTGGTATCCTCCAAGCATTAACAGTCGCCCTTAACTTATTAAATTTGATCTTATTAATACCTGGCTCAATATCCGCACCAGCAGAATCTGTGACAACCTTCTCTTTAAGCAAATCTTCAATCACATTATAATCAGAAGAAATCATCAGAAGTAGAAACACTGGCGTGATTGGTAGAGAAATAATAGATTCAGAGGCATTTGTACCCAATTTCAAAATCTATTAACTTTCAAATTTAAACTGGAAGATGATGAGGCTTCAAAAACATTCTTTTGAACTATGCAATCATTACTAACCAACTTGATGGATGAAAAATCAATATTTTTTGCAATCGGATCTTTTCCCTTACATGGGTAAAAATCATTCTTCTAAAAATCAATCTTCTTCATCACATCAATGTGATCTTTAATAATCAGAGGCGATCCCCAAGAACTTCTATGAACTGGACCAGAAGAGGAGGACGGATCATCGAAAAAACCTACCGATCTTCCCCTGCCATAATCGAGTGAAATTCAAAATTTAAATGGAGTTTCTCTCACTAGGAATGGGCATTTCTCTCACTAGGTGGTGGTGTTGTCATATTGAATTTTTTTCATAGGATGCATAGTTTGAATACTTCAAACTAATTTGAAATATTTAATTAACATACTCTCTATAATAGCTATTAATAAATCATTTAATAAAATTTTTAAAAAATGAAGGACTATATGTAATCACTCTATCTTATTTGGGGAAATGAACGCATTAAAATTATAAGCCTTAGGACTAGTCAATTGGTTTCTTCTGCACTTTGAAGTCTTTAGCTAAAATGGTTTCTTAAAACTTTAAAATAAAATAACTCAAACAAATAACATTCTAAGATCTAAATTATAAAATTTCAAAATATTAATACTTAAATTAAAGTTAAACATCTTTTGACCTAAAATAAACCAATAAATTAAAATTTATGTAACATAATAATTAAACCTTCATGCACCTATTCAAATCACATAACCTTATAAACATAATTTAGATGGTTTGCTAATATAACTAATTCTAGCCTAGGCTAGGCCAATGGTTTGTTTTGGTTTGTATATAGTACACCTTAAGGTTGTTCTTTTTTGTTGTGGTTACTTTATTTACAATGGATGCATGCATATATATTTGCATTTTATTTTGGTGCACTTTAGTACCTTAATGTCACATTAGGCTCTTAGGCTGCTGTAGATTATAGGCACTTGCATTACATTTATATTTATTTATTTATAGTTTTTATATATTACAAGAGTAAAAGTAGAATGATTTTTAATTTCAATGTAAATATAAATAATAAGATCTAAATGTAATGTTCTAGATAGTACTTTAGAAGGAATTGAAGAGTTTCAACAGTTTTCAAAGTTTTAAAAAAGATTTCCTATATATGCATAGAATCCAAATGATAATCTCCTCTCTTCCTTTGAGCGGCATTCTCTTTTTTGAAATTTATAGTAGGTCCACGAGCTAAGTGAGATAAAGTCAAAAACTTCAAATTATATTTAATACTACATTCATAGGAGTAGAAATCTAGGCAAGTTCTTGTCAAAGATGTCCACCTTTATATTATAGTGGACCCACTTTGTACTCTATTTATATTATAAATGAATAAAGTCTTTTTATACAACTTTCATACATTATTACATCATTATATCTTAGATGTATTTGGATATTTAAGAGTACTTACAAAAGTTTCTAAACAAAATATCCTTAATTCCTAGGGTGTTGGGCTATCTTATCTTGCATTCATAGTGTGATTCATTGGCACTTAAGATGTTAGCTAGCAATTCATCTACGAAGACATAAGCCAAGAGTGTATGCATTCCTTAGTTTATTCCTATCCCTAAGAAGGTTATCCAATCATTCTAAATCAAAATCACATATTGAAAGTCTAAATCTATTTTGGAGTTTCTTAAAACAAAAATATTTAATTAACTCTTAAAATTTAAATTTTTCTTTAAATTTTAAATCTCTTAAGTAAAAATCAAGGCTTTGAAAATCGGACCGGTCAATGAACCGAAAGAAAAGGAGGTTAGCGGTTCGATGGCTCGACCGGGGTCAAACCGGGGTTGAACCAGATGACATAATAAATATTTATTATATTTAAATATTACAATAATGACATAACTATTTATAAATATATACCAAAAATTGAACAAATAGTTTTAAAGGATTCAACCATTTCTTCAAATAGTTTTATGATTTTATCTCATTGCCCAAAATATAAGTGAATATGTTGAAACTAATAAAAAGATTAAAAAAAATTATAACTAATAAAAAGAATGAGCTCATTGAGAAAGGATAAAAAATGATTAAAAGAATTCCTATATTACTCAATGCAAACTAAGGGCCACAATAACCTTGACGGTTGGAAACTTTATCCTGAAATGAAGCTCAAAAATCTTATAAGAACGAAGCTGGGACCAACTATCACTGCTACAGAACTGTTAAAGCTTAATACTATTGAGAAGTATGACCCAAAAATCACCTGGAGATTCCATATAGAACACTACATTTGCAACCATTCAAACTATTTTGACGCCAACATTCTAACATAATAAGAGTAAGGGAGGCTGGAATTTTTGTTTCTGCTTGTGTGTGAAACATTTGACTGACCGGTTAAAAGAAACTGGAATCGGTTCCCCGGTTGGCGGTCAAACCGCCGGTTCGAGCGGTTCGGCGCCGGTTTTCAGCGAATCAAGTTTTATTAAGAACCGTAATCAGCCGGCCGGCCGTTTTGCGGTTCAACCAGCCATCCAGTCTGATTTTAAAAGCCTTGGTAAAAATTAAAGGCTAATATTTACTAATTTTGTCCTGGGTCATCAAGGAACCCTATCATTTGTAATCCCATCGACTAAAATTTTAAGGTGAGTATTTCTTCATTTTTTTCTAGATCAAGAAGGAACCATATTAGTTTTGTTTCATATAATGTATAAATTTAATTTTCATTTTTAACCCTGTAATTAAAAATTTAAGGCTACCATATAATGATTTGGTTCTTGGTTAGGTAGGAACCCTGTTAGTTTTATTTCATGTATAGTATAAATTTTTGATGCATTTGTAACCCTATCAATTAAAAATTAAAGGCTAGTGTATACTAATTTGTTCTTAGGTAAGGTAGGAACACTATCAGTCTTGTTCCATATAAAGTCTAAATTTTGTTTACATTTGTAATCCCTTTAATAAATAATTAAAGGCCAGTGTATACTGATTTAGCCCAAGCTCTAATAGAAACCCTCTTAATTTCCATAGATGTTAAGTTTAAAATTTGGTTACATCTAAGCCCTCATTAATAAAAAATTGAAGGCCACCATAGATTGATATGATCCAAGGTAAAGTAGGTATCTTGTTGCATTATCATTTAAAATTAATGAATAAATTCTAATTTTAAAAAATCCCTCGATCATAGTCTAGAAGTCTTTATATTAGGTCTCAATTTAAAATCCAATTACAAATCATTAGCCATCAATTTAAAGGCCACCGCAGAAATGAGAAAATAATTTTTTTTTTTGTAAATCTAAACAATACAAATAGAAAAATGAATACAAATGCAAGAACTAAAATTTCTTGGATAAATCTAAACAATATATAGAAAAAGAATACAAATGCCACCGCAATCTCACAAAAATCATTAATGCATACTCACCGCAAGTGATTTTGCTTCTCAAACTAGATGAGATGCCGAAGGAGGAGAAGAAGATGATGGAGGAGGAGAAAATGATGGAGGCGGAGAATGCCAGCTGCTCGAGGAATAGGGTTTTCAGCTTTTAAATATTGCAAAAAACATATTTTTTTTTAGTTTTCTCCTTGCAATGCCACACAATGCAAGCCCTCAGTGGCTCCACTGTCCGCACATGACGAATCATCGAATCCCTGCAATCCATTTTTTTTCGTGAACTGACCGGTTAAAAGAAAATGGAATCGGTTCCCCGGTTGGCGGTCAAACCGCCGGTTTGAGCGGTTCGGTGCCAGTTTTCAGCGAAACAAGTTTTATTAAGAACCGTAATCGGCCGGCCGGCCAGTTTGCAGTTCAACCAGCCATCCAGTCTGATTTTAAAAGCCTTGGTAAAAATTGAAGGCTAATATTTACTAATTTTGTCCTGGGTCATCAAGAAACCCTATCATTTGTAATCCCATCGACTAAAATTTGAAGGTGAGTATTTCTTCATTTTTATTCTAGATCTGGAAGGAACCATATTAGTTTTGTTTCATATAATGTATAAATTTAATTTTCATTTGTAACCCTATAATTAAAAATTTAAGGCTACGATATAATGATTTGGTTCTAGGTTAGGTAGGAACCCTGTTAGTTTTATTTCATGTATAGTATAAATTTTTGATGCATTTGTAACCCTATCAATTAAAAATTAAAGGCTAGTGTATACTAATTTGTTCTTAGGTAAGGTAGGAACACAATCAGTATTGTTCCATATAAAGTCTAAATTTTGTTTACAATTGTAATCCCTTTAATAAATAATTAAAGGCCAGTGTATACTGATTTAGCCCAAGCTCTAATAGAAACCCTATTAGTTTCCATAGATGTTAAGTTTAAAATTTGGTTAAATCTAATACCTCATTAATAAAAAATTGAAGGCCACCATAGATTGAGATGATCCAAGGTAAAGTAGGTATCTTGTTGCATTATCATTTAAAATTAATGAATAAATTCTAATTTTAAAAAATCCCTCCTAGTCTAGAAGTCTTTATATTAGGTCTCAATTTAAAATCCAATTCCAAATCATTAGCCATCATTTCCCTAGTCTAAAGTCTTTTATCTGGGTCCTAGTTTGAATGCAAATTTAAACCCTTCAAAAATACTTTAAAAATCATCCTACCTTATTCTGAAGTCCTTAAACCAGGTCATGGTCTTAATCTAAATCCAATTCCTATAAAAAATCATTTCTTACTCGACTTAAAGTTTTCAGATAGGGTCTTATCTAAATCAAATTATTAATCCTATGAAAATCATTTCTTCCTTGATTTGAAGTTTTTGAACCATGTCTTAGTCTAGATCAAAATATAAATACTTTTGAAATCTATCCCATGAACTGAGGTCTTGGACCAAGTTTCAATTTAAATATTGATCTAAATCCCTATCTAAATCATTGCCCTAGTTGGAGATTTATCTAACCTATTTTAAATCTAAGTTCTACTAAATTTAGAATCAATTTTTGATTCAATTATGGCTTAAATTTTTATTGTGTATTAAATAAATTATACTCAGTATTATCTATAGTGATCTAAATATCATGCTTAAAATTAATGTTTTTAGAAATTGATTAAGAATTATATACAGTTATAGAAAATTTCTAGAACTTTTATTTTCTCCTTCTCAGATGATGTTAGCATCACTATTAACTAGATGTTATCTTCTGAAGGCTCTTAGATTTAATTTTGATATTGGTTGTACGACCTAAATTTTTCCTTAACTAGACTATAGCTTGAAGTGGTCAACATTATAAATTATGTTGAGTCAGTTCCTGATAAATCTATTTCTTTTGTGATTAATTATGACGGTAGGTTTTCCACTAGTCCTATGGTTTCTAAACTGTTAGTATTCACCCGCATTATCATACTAACTTATACTATCAACCAGAAAGGGAAGGCTACTTTAACCTTTGAATTCTGAATTCATGACCTACAGTAAATTTTAGCTATGTTCTTTATCATTGTTCATTAAAATGAGCAAATCATAGTGGAGAAATTAGAATCACCACTTGAGGTAGTGGGATGAGAAGGCCAAACTGTTAGACAAGTAGAAATTATTAAATGTTGCTATTGAGGTAACAATAAAGAAATTACATGATGTTCTTATTGATCCTAAACTTAATGAGTCTAATATCTCTAAAGATCCCCCTCAATTGGGAGGAAGCCACTTCCATCCTTTGTTATCTTAAGTTAGGGAAGAGAATATTCTTCAGATAGTAAACTCTCTTCATCCAGCATTCTATTAAACCTTTATCCTTCCTTCCATAATTGAAAGCGAGAGGAAGTTTAAAACCTTTCCAAATGCATTCATCCTTGAATGTGCTATAAGTTATGGGAAGTTAATGAATGAGTTTTAAAGTGTTTCAATGATATTATCTCTACCCAGGATGGGCTTGTGTCATGTAGAGTAAAAACCGCTTCCACTCATGCTAAAAAGAGAGTGTAGTTTCAAGATGCATAGTCTACAAAGCTAGTTGTGACTATTGATGTTAAAAGAAAATGAAGAAGTTCTCTATCTCTAAAAGTAAATATATTCTTATTCTTTTATGTGATCCATCTTTGAGTTATTATGCTATGGCCCAATGAGTTTATAATCCTATAAGCTCAACTACTTCATGTAGTTTTACAAATAATTCCCTTGGAATATATCATTTCTTATTGGTCCACAAATTGCCAAGAATTGACTAGAACACTTTCATAGTAGTCAACCTTCATCCTACCCTTATATAAGGGGGATGAAATCTATATATCATCCAACCTTAACATTAGACGGGATGATGCTTTGGAGACCTAAAATGGTAGTCATATTGGATGCATTTGTTGATAGTAAAGACCGTACAATAGAGAAAAAGAGAGATAAAGCCATTGCTCTGATGTAGACATCTTCAATTAAAGTATATACTTTGATTGACCCACTCCATGTGGTGAGAAGATTGATAGAAGAGAAAATGCAACATCCTAAGGAATATATAAAAAAATAGTTGGACAAGAATTTATTGAAACGACTATAAGTGAATTTCTTGTTGAAGAGATGTTCGAAATATTTTTAGGGTAAACACTCAAAAGAAAAATGGTTTAGATAAATTAAATCCTATAAGAATTAATTTAGGAAAGGAAGATATGCCAGATCTAGATAAAAAATTACTAAATTAGTTAAATTCTAAAGATGATCAGCTTGCTAGAAATGAATAGCGTGTGAAAGAATTAATGCCTACCAAGGCTATTTTATAATGTAAAGAAACTCCTTCCAACTAAGCATGGATAGAATTAGTACTATTAAAGTTTATTCAACTTTGTAGGCAATAGAAGGAAATAGTAAATGAAAATCTAACTAAAGTCTAGAAGAAAATCTAGGTTGTTTTTCAAAGTATAATTTGTTCAATAAATATTAATATGAATAGTTTAAACCTTATACTAGTTTCAGTGCAGAAGAGAGGCAGAGAAGTTCAAATATCTTAAAAAAAATCCTATTCATTCAAAAGGGATGTATGCAAAAGAATTTTTAAGAATCTCATGAAGAAATCAAAGTTTAAGCTTCCTGAACCTAAGAGGATATAAGATGTAGGTAAACATAAGCAACCCAATTTTTTTTTTTTTTAGGGAAAACCAATGGAGGGGCCTACACGTAAATATAAGAAAAAAATTACATAATCCTTATAAACCTTCAAGCTCGCTAAAGCATAGATGGGATACAAAATTAAATCCAAAAAAAATAGAGCTCTAGGTCCCTACTAGGCAAAAGTATAATCAACCCTAAGTACATTCTATGGTGCGCAAGAGAGAGCACCCAAAAAATAAACCAAAAAAGGGAAAGCAATAAAGATCCGCATTGAGCTCCAGCTCCCCATCCAAATGACCTTACCATAAATACATGCACTAAGAATATTTTGCAAAATAAGATGAAATCCAAAATATAGGAAACACAAGTAATCAAATAAGAGAGAAAATGGATAATTCGAGCCACCACCAATAGTCCTACCATCAAGAAACAAACTACACCAAACACTAGTAAACCAAATGAGATAATAAAAAGGCAGTTGGAATGTAAGAAATACTGAACTTGGTTGTCCATGTTAAAGGCCAAAGACCAAAATATAGCCCTAGCAGAACCAATCCAATTGGGGACAACCCTAGTAGAATCCAGCCAACAAATTGAGAGAAAACAAAAAAATAACAATTTGGACACCCTAAAAAATGCCTAGGCTCAAAAAACAGATAGCAGAGCCAGCAAAATCCTTGCCCTGAATCAACATCCCAGCCTAGAAGGTCCACATAGAAAACTGAGAAATGCCCCCACCGAAATATAGGTAGAAAAAATAGAGAATTTTATAACACCTCCAGCACACCTTCATATTAACATCCAACAAATTGGGACAAAAAAAGTTATCAAGAACAGTGCTATCATCAATATATAAAAAAGAAAATAAATCAAAAGGCTCCCCTACCACACAAAAAAAGTTGGAGTAACAACAAACTTCACTCACCATAGCAAGGCCCAGAATAGTAGAGCTCCATAACAAGTCAGCTAAAATCACATTTAAGAAAAATAAGCAATTCCTTAAAATGATCATCAAGCCACACATAGGAACATTTCCATAATAGACATACACCCAAGAAGCACCCCAGGTCAAAGAAAATAGAAGGGACCACAAAAGTTTAAATAAAAAACCATCTGAATTGTCAGGCTACCAAAAACTTGGGAACCAAAACAACATAAACTAGAGCCACAACATCCAGTAGAAGAACTCTAGAAAAACACTTAAACAATAACCACCAGCAAACAAAACTCGATGCAACCACAAGATAAAATAAAAGGTTTAACGACCCAACCACATTAACATCTAACATAAGGGGTAGTTGTTTTATCCAATCTAAGAAGCCCTTTCAAAGGGACATGCTTTTTTAGCAACAAGATCAATGAAACAATCAAAAAACACAACCCCAATTAGCCAGCCATTCAGCACAAGCATCCCCCTCCCCATACATATGAGAAAAAGAACCATTAAGAAAGATAATTAACTATTTAATATCCCTCTCCAAAAAAAAAAGAGATTAGAATTGCACATGGAATCATCCAGATTATTTAAGCATTGAATAGAAAAATTAGAATCAACCTCAATACCAATGTTAGAAATATCCAGAGAAATATATAATTTAATCCCATAAAGAATAGCCGAGAGCTTAGCAAAATTTACATCACATGCTGTAAGGGCCCCGCAAAAGCCATAACAATGTTACCATAACTTTCCTTGATAATCCCACCATATCCCAAGCAGTCTTGATGAACAATACCCTTCACATTAAATTTATAAATGTTATAAGGTGATTTAATATAGTAATAATCCTAGGTCCAAAAGGAGAATGATGAACATCATCCAACTTAAGACCTAAGTAAAAAGCCACAAAGTAATAATTCTTAAAATTCTTATAAGAGAGCATGTTAATAGAGAAGAGTCTTATAACTTTGTCTTTCACATTATTAATAATCCTATGATGGTTCATGCCAACAACATTAAAAAGTGAATTTTCTTCTCCAACAATAAATACCGTAAAAGGAGAAAATGAATAACATTTTTAATATGACCCTTAGATTTGACAAACCAAAGATTAAGTATAGCATTAATAGACAATTTAACATTATAAAAATTTAATTTAAAAATATCATCAATCTAAGTCCATGTTTTAACAACTAAAGGTCCAGAAAGAAAAACATAATGGTTATTCTCCACATGATAGCAACAATGACATTTAGAAGGTAAAGTAAAATCTCTATTAATAAAATAATCGTCAGTTGGAATGAACTTATGTAAAATTCTCCAAATGAAGATATAAATAGTGGTAGGAATACTTTTATTCCAAATTATAAAGAAAATAGTAAAAACATCATTCTTGGTTCTAAAAGTATAATAGGCATCCTTTAGTCTAAAACCACCATCTTTGGACAGATTGCATAAAAGTAAATCCTATGATACCCATATCACTAGATATTAGGGCATGACCTCGAAGATTGTATAACCCTCAAGAAATGGCTTCAGTAGAATATCAAATATGGGGTAGTTGTGACACCACATGAGTAATTAGTTTATTCAGGTCAATGATTAGCTAAATGTGTAATTGGTGAGCTTTCTTCACTATTTTCAATTTTTGTCCCTGATAACAGTTGGGCTATAGACTTATTCCATTATTTTAAAGAGATTCTAAATAAGTTAAATCATTCTTTTGCTTAAGTATCTTAAATAGTTAACAGTCTTATCCAAGTTGATCTGGAAGCTCCTAAGGAAGAGGTACAAAATAAGATTCTAATTGAATAATTTGACATTTCAATAGAAGGAATGTTCATGTAAAAGATAAAATGTAAATAAAAATGTTGTAATATCTACTTATGTAGTACCCGAATATCTTATAGATATAATAGAGTATAATTTATATTTTGTGCATCCTGGGACTAAGAAAGAA
This sequence comes from Dendrobium catenatum, assembly GCF_001605985.2. Taxonomy (NCBI): domain Eukaryota; kingdom Viridiplantae; phylum Streptophyta; class Magnoliopsida; order Asparagales; family Orchidaceae; genus Dendrobium; species Dendrobium catenatum. Next base: position 922,605 of record NW_021320057.1, read on the forward strand.
ATGAAGAAAGATTTAGTATTTATCATGTCTATATCTGAAGATTATTATATTGCTACTAGCTTAAACATATCAAATGAAAATAATTCTCAAAATTTTTAAATAAATTTAAATTAAAGTTTAATTAATAAGAAGAATCTCATCAGTGCTCATTTGATAGTGATTTTCAGTTCTCAACATTATGGGTGATCCTATTACTACATATATTGAGATGTCAAGTTGAGATGAATCCTTAAAAGAAAGTTTAATGTTAACCCATAATGAGCTAGTGACTTCTTCTTTAGAAGTGTTAGTTCAAGTAAATCTCCAAAGTGGTAGAGTTATGCTATCACAAATCTCTATAATCAGCAAAGGAAAGCCATTGATAATCCAAAAACTTTAGGATTACCTCAATTAGATAAAAATTAGCTAACATAGATTTTTCTAAAAAGGAATACAATGTTTTGGCTCTTCTACAAAAATTACTTTCAAAATTGAGTATTTAAGCACCTTTGGTTCTTTTCAAAGAAATGAGGGAGGATTTGATCAAAACTCTATTCAATCCAAATATTTATATGGATTCACTAGCATCAATGCAGTCTTGTGACGCTCTATACTTTAAAAAGATTATGAGATAAACATTCTCATATGAAGACTTGTTATTGGGAACCATAGTCAATAATCAACCATTATATATTTTGGCAAATATCGATAACTTCAAGTTGTCTCATTTCATTGTTGATTAAGGTGATTGATCAATATTTCATAACTCTTGCCTATTAAAAAGTAGATACTGTAAACTCTATTTTGATAAAATGATGTTGGGAGGATTTAATAAACAAGATGAGAGGGCTTTGGGTTCTATAACCTTATTTTTAGACATAGATTGACTAAAAACTAAAGCCAAGTTTTAAATAATAGATTCAAAGGCTTCATTTAATGATCTCATTGGTAGAATCTAGCTTCATGAATATAGAATGGTGCCTCCCTCTTTGCATGAGTACATTAAAAATTATTGAGAGGGTAATGGGCATAGTATTAAGGGAGATTTGCAACCATTCTTGACTTAAAAAGTCAGTATATATGAAGATGCAAACTATTAACTTATTAAAAAGTACACATTCTTCTCTAGAATTCTTTAACTTGTTGTATATAAAAAAGAGTAGTTGAAAAAAAAAATAAAGAAAAAAGGAAAAGGATTTTGATCTTGTAGATAATGTTCATTTGTTTCTAGCCCCTCCCTCATAAAGAGGTGGTAGAATGACTCAAAAATCTAGATAAAGAACCCAAGGATGGAAAAATGAGAATAATATAAATAAAGGAAAAAATGTATCAATAAAATTGCTTGTAATTTATATTGATTTGAAATCCAATTTGGAGGACAAATCATATGTGTTTACGAAACAAAATAGGCTGAACTACTTATTAATATTGTAGAATAACCAAAGTTTAAAACTTCTATAGAAGAAAATAGCAAAGAGGTAATGATCCAAATTACTGAGAAAGTAAATACAAAAATTTCTACCCTAAAAAGACTAAAAAGGATAAAGGGAATGTGACTCTAACCCAATAATCTCAAAATAATATAGCTAGGTTGGCTATTAAAGCCTCTCTCATTTTGAATGAATAAATTAAAACCACTTCTTTATTCGTTCTACAAGAAAAAGTGTCAAAGTTGATGTAATCCTTGAAGATCCATTTAAGGTTAATAAAGCGACCTTTCACTTGTTTTCTGACTGTGACAACAGATTCGCTAAAAAAAGGTTAATAGTTTTAAACTCCATGGAATATTATTATTTTATAATTATAAATCCAAAATAGGCATTGGCTTTATTTAACTTAACTCTTTTAATAATGATTTAAACTATTGAGTTATAAACAATAATCTAGGGTCTGATATTCTTTTTTCATTTGATGTTAAATTATCTTCTAAAAAGTTTTGTGTTGAGACTTAAAATTACATGGAAGACTTTTTAATTAATGATTTACCTCTTATGTTTGAAGAAAAATTAAATTCAATAATACATGATCATAAAGAAATAAATTTGGGCAATAAAAAGACCATCGCCTGATCTTCATAAGGCTAAGGTAAATAAAATGATTGAGTTGCTCTAGGAGTTTAATGATTACTTTGTTTAGAGTTAGGAAGAAATGTTTGAATTACCTCAAGATACTATAATTTATAAACTAGAGATACAAACCAATTAAATTCTCCTAAAACAAGTACCTTAGTATATATGACTTAAGATTAAACAATAAGTCATCACTAATGCCAAAAAACTTTTAGAGCTAAGTTATATTAGGGAAGAAATATATCCGACATGGTTAACTAATGTTGTTCTAGTAAAGAAGAAAAGTGAACACATTTGTGTTTGTATTGACTTCAGAGATATAAATAATTCCTATCCTAAAGATGAGTTTATGCTCCCTATACTAGAACTTATGGTAGATTTGGATTCATAATATGGAATATTCTCTTATATGGATGTTTCATCTGGGTAAAATAAAATAAAGATTGCTCCTCAAGATGAGAGGTTTATAGCTTTCAGAACACCAATAGAAGTTTATTATTATAAAGTAACAACTTTTAGATTAAATAAGACTAGTGCGCATACTATTGACAATGACGTGAATCTCTAACAAACCCATCAACCAATAAGTGAAACATTATGGCAATGCTTTTGTATTTAAAAGTCTTAGAGGAGAAAAATATTTTAGAGATCATAGAATGTTTTTTAAAGATTACATCAGTATAATCTTAAAATGAACATTTTGAAGCATTCATTAGGCCTTACTTCTAAGAAGTTTTGGGTTTTACGGTTTGGCACCACATAATATAAATAGATCCTTTTAAAATTAAAGCAATCTTGGAGAAGCCACAAGCTAAAATTCTAACTCAATTGAGATCTCTACAGTATTAGTTAGTATATTTAAAAAAGTTTTAATCAAATTTATTGGTTAGATATCAACCATATGAATCTCCATACAAGAAATATAGTTGTTCCTATTGGGATGAAGGTTATTAAAAAGCTTTTAAAAATATTAAAGAATATTTTATGAAACCTCCATTATTGGCTGCTCCTATCCTAGGGAAACTATTAATCTTATATATGATGGCATTAAGTGAATCTCTTGGCACCTTGTTACTATAAGTTAAGGAGGAAGGTAAATTTAATGTGCTATTTTAATTGAGTGGAATAATGCTTCCAACCAAAATAAACTATCCTACAATTAAGAACAATTGTCTAGCCTTGATTTTCACTACATAGAAGTTGAGGCACTACATGCTTATCTCATAGAGTTATCTTAAAATCTAGAAGAAAGCCATTATAATATTTAATGACTCAACCAACATTACTAAGAAGATTAGCATTCTGGTTAATGATTTTGTTATAGTTTGATATAATATTTTTTTTTATTTTTTTTTTAATTTTAAAAGAAACCCATAAAGGAGCCTACGTGTTAATTAAAATAAAATAGTACAAAGTCCTTAAGGGGACCTCAAGCTCACTTCTGCTCAAAGAGATACAAAAATAAAGAAAAAAGAAACCTAGAAGCTCGAGTTTTTTTTAATTTTAAAAGAAACCCATAAAGGAGCCTACGTGTTAATTAAAATAAAATAGTACAAAGTCCTTAAGGGGACCTCAAGCTCACTTCTGCTCAAAGAGATACAAAAATAAAGAAAAAAGAAACCTAGAAGCTCGAGTTCTCCACTAGCAATTAGTAGAGAAATCCCTAAGTACATGCTATGGTCCTTAAGTAAAAGCACCCAAAAAGAAGGAGCTAACAAAAAATAGCCAAAATGCTCCCAGCAACCAGTCCCCTAAGAAACCTTGCAATCATCCACCCAAAAAATAACCTACAAAAACAACTGATAGGCAATAGAAATAAACCAATAATTATAGCAAGAAAAACCCTATGGTTGATTTTGGGATAGCCCAAAAAAGGATACAACCGTAAGAAGGGTAGCCACCCCAATCCAAGAAAGTCCAAAAACCATATTTGAAATTCACCCAAAAGGATACATTCCATTTCTCCCATCATGAATAACATATTAGACATTCAAAAAATCCATAGAGCATAAAAGAAACCAATTCAAACGTTCGACCAGAAGTGCCAAAGGGATTCCTGCACCCCAGCAAACAAAAAACTAACTGTAGACGTGCAATAAAGAAAACACCATAGCAAACCCCCAGGAACAGAAGTGAAGAAAAACCACCGCATCAATAGCTTAAACGCCACCAACCAGAACTGAGAATCTAGTAGAGAGAGGACAAGCCAACAACAAGCAATACCAGGACTAGAAAAATGCCACCAGATGGAACACAAGAAGAATAGAGCACAACAATTTATCAAAGTAAAAAAATGCAACCCAAAAAAGAGAAGCGATAAAACACACCAGCAATAACCCCAACTGATATAAAATAGTTGAACTGAGCCAAGAGGGAAATGAAACACCGCCAGGCACACAACTAACAAGATGCAAAAAAACAGGAAACCAGCAACCACCAGAAGGAAGAAGAAAAACCAATGCTAATGCTTAACATAAGACATCCCCAATTGATCCAGTCTAAGAAGGCCTTTAATAAGGAAAGGAAGCTGAGTAAAAGCCAGCTCATTTACATAGTTAAAATCACAACCTTACTTGTCCATAGCTTTCACACATGCATTCCCATCATCCAAAATATTAGAAATGGAGTAGTTTAGAGAATTTAAAGTGCCTCTAATATCCCTATGAATATAAAATAAAGTCGAAGAACAAGTGATATTATCCTTAGCATGGAAGGCCTTATAGTAAAAATTAGAAACCACTTACAGCGTAATATTAACTAGATAAAGATTAGTACAGAGCCTTAAGCCATGAAGCACAACATAGTAAATAGCAAAGATAATATCATCATACGTAACAGGCCCAACAAACCCCCACAAGTAGGTGCCATTGTGAACCCATAATGTTCCCACTCTAGTACTAGCCACATTCAGCTTGAAATAATTAGGAAGAGGTTTAATCCAAGTAATGCACCTAGTCACCTTATTCAAATTATCAATCTCCAAATTAATACCAAACATGGGAAAAGTAAATAAAAAATTCTTGAAGTTCTTAAAAGAGAGTAATTTAACTTAATAAAAAGCAGCGACTATGTCGTTGACTTTTTGAATAATTCTCTTGTAATTCATAGCAACACCATTAAACCAAGAATCATTTCTCTCCAACCAAAAAAACTAAAAGATAAGAGGCGGGATAACATTTCTAACATGCTCTTTGGCCTTAATAAACCAACAATCAAGCAAATACTATAAAGAAGAACTTATAGTAAAAAAGTAAAAATGGAAGTTGTCTATAAAATAAGTATAAGCCTTAACAACAACGGGTCCAGAGATGAAAATATGGTGCATATTGTCAACATGTAAGCATTGACATTTATGAGGAAAAATAAAACCTGTTTTTCTCAAATACTCATCTATAGGAATAAGCTTGTGAAAAATTCTCCAAATAAAGATAGAAATCGTAGAGGGAATACATTTATGCCAAATATTTTTAAAAAGCTTGTAAGACTCATTTTTAGCTCTAAAGGAATGCCAAGCATCCTTAACTCTAAAAGTACCATCTTTAGTAAAAGTACAAAGCAACACATCCTTAGAAGTAGTGTTTAAAGGAATTTTTAAAATAAGCTTGGTAATCAGTTAGGAAGAATAGTAGATAATTTTTTCAAGTCTCAACCATTATTAGAGCAGAAGTAGTTAACCTTCACCTTAGCAATTGAAATAGAGTTTAATAGAGAATAAATCAACTGACCATTAAACCAATGATCTTGCCAAAACAAAATATTGCCATTACAAAGTCCCCAAGAAAAAGAAGGCTCAAACTTTCATTTAACTAAGCCAAATCAATCATAGTCTTACACCCTGAAGCCCCTTCTTGCAAAGTCCCATAACATTTACTCTAGGAAGACCGATGAATCTTAGAATTGTTCCTATAACCCTTCTAAAAAAATTATTAAAGATTCTATCAATTTTAGTAGGAAAAAGTGTTTGAAAACTGTAAACCAGAATTGAGCTAAGAACAGTTTTAATAAGAATGTGACGACCACCAAAACTTAAAAAGTTAGAATCCCAAGAAGAAAATCTGTTCTAAACAACAAAAATTAAACCATCGAAAAGGAAAGACTTCTTTCTGCCCTTTTAAAGAGGGATACACAGATATTTTAAAGGCAAAACACCTTGAGTAAAATTAATAAGATTATTAATATCCATAATTCGATCAGAAGAGTCATTCTTAGCAATAATAAAGCAACACTTATGTTTATTAAAAGCCAAACCATTAACAGATTCGAATTGATCAAAAAAGGTCATGATTTTATCAATCCTATTCTTAGAAGCATTCAAAAAGATAATGAAATCATTCCCAAAGCCTAAATGAGAGATTTTAATACCACCTAAAGTTTTGAAATAGAGACTAGGGTATTTCTTAAAAAGATCCTCAAGACCCCGATAGAGGTATACCGCAATAATAAAAAAAGTGCATGAGAAATGGGATCCCCTTGTCTAATCCTATGAGAAGCCCTAAAGAACCCATAGCTCTTACCATTCACAATAATTGAGAAAAAAGGGCTTTCAATACAAGACTTAATGAGATTGATGAAAGAGTGATCAAAACAAAATAAAATCAAGATATTATAAATAAAATTTTAATTAATATGATCATAAGCCTTTGAAATATCCAATCAGCAATAACCCAATCTTTGACAAAACCCATTTAAAAAGGAGACATAAGGTTAGGAAAAATAATAGTTAAATAATTCATGAATACCTTAGAAAGTAGTTTATAAAAAATAGTATACAAACTTATAGGTCTATAGTCATTCTAGGAATTCACAGTATTATTCTTGGGAATAAGCACAATAGAGGTAGAAGAGAAAAACTTTAGAATAGTAGCACCATTGAAAAAATCAAGCACAATAGAAAAAAATATAATTATAAATAATAGGCCATATTTTCTAAAAGAACTTCGTAGTGAAACCATTCGAGCTAGCAACAGAGTCAGCATTCATACCAATCAAAGTATCTTTCACCTCCTCAAGAGAAGGAGACTTAACTAAGGTAAAGTTGTCCTCTTGAGGAGCTAAATTAGGAATAATGGATGGGTTGGCAATGTTAGAAGGATTAAATGACTTATTAAGATGGTTCTGAAAATAAGAAGTAGCAAGATTAGCAATCTTCTCACTGTCCTCAGAGATAGAGCCATCCTCACTAGAAATTTTATTAATGCAATTAATAGCATGCTTCTCCTTAACCAAAATATGAAAATATTTAGTATTATTATCACCTTCCACCAAGTGCTTGACAGCCACTTTCTATTTCCAAAAAGTTTCTTCTTGTGATTGGAGATTACAAAGCTCCACTTTGGCCTCTTTCAAAAGATTAAAATTGACCTTCGAAGGGTCCAACTGACAAAGATCCTTAGTAGAAATCTTTCTATCTATAGTAGATAAAATGTTAGAAAAAAGATCTTTAAAAACATTATGATTCCACCAATTCTAAATAAGTTAAATCCTTTCTAGTTTAAGCCAAAGCCTATTCATATTCGAAATAGCATCATCAGGGAAAATAGAAGCTTGCCAATTATTATGGGCCTCATTAAGAAAAGAAGCATGATGCAACCACATATTTTGAAATCTAAACTTGGAAGGTAAAATCCTAGGACTATTCTTAATTTTAATAAGAAGAGGAGAATGATCAGAAAGGGTAAGACTAAGGTGATTAATTTTGGTCATATCAAAAGAGTTAGGCCAAATATTATTGAAAAGAACTCTATCCAGTCTTTGCCACAAATGCCCACGTTGCCAAGTAAAATTTTTACCATAAAAACCAATATTAATGATATTTCATTCCATAATCATGTCTTTGAAATCCTCCATGGATTGATATATAGGAAGAGAACTCCCTTAAAGCTTAGACGGGTTGGAAATAGTGTTGAAATCACCACCAACAAGCCAAGGAAGGTTGCAAATACTATGGAATTGAATGATTTGATCCCATAAAAGCCTTCTAGTATAACAGGAGGAAGCAGCATAAACAAAAGAAGCATAATATTGAAAATTAGAATTCTCAATATTACAATTCAACACTTGAGTAAAATCCCCAATGATATCAATTCTAACATAGTCCTTCCAGAAAAATGAAATTTTGTTGGCAATATTTGATTTAGCAAATTTAAAACCCAAAAATTTAACAATACCAAATAATTTATCCATATAAGTTAGAAGTTCAATCAAATAAGAATAGACACATTATGAATACGACATAATTTTTTACTCTAAACTTAGAAGAAGGGAAACCAATACCTTAGACTTTCCTAATGATGGCGTTAAACATAAAAACTAAATTAATGTGAAGTATGAGAACGGGTATTTCTAGGAGAATGTAAAATAACATTTTTGGGTTTTCTACCTCTCTTTCCATGACCCTTAGAGATTCTCAAATCATGATCTTATCTAGCATAACATTTTACCAAAATATCCACTTCTGTATCAGTAAAAGCATCACAATGTTAATGATCAATTAAGAGAAGCTTAATGTTATTTAAATTACCTGTAGACCCCTTAGAAGGAGGTATCTCACCTTACATATAAAGAACTCCATCTTCCAAAGTAGTGATATT
>NW_021320057.1:931342-934256 GCF_001605985.2 Dendrobium catenatum
TCTCATCTTGCTTCTCTCTCTCTCTCCTTCTTTCTCTCACTCTCTCCCTCACTCCCTCTCTCTCGCTCTCCCTCCCTCCCTCTCTCTCCCTCTCTAATCTCTCTCTCTTCTCTTTCTCTCTCTCCCTCTCCCTCTCTCTCTCCTCTTTCCTTCACACACTCTCTCTCTGTCTCCCTCCCTCCCTCCCTCCTCTCTTCCTCTCTCTCCCTCTCTCTCTCTCTCTCTCTCTATCTCTATTTCTCTTTCACACCTCAGTTGTTACAAAGGTCTTAGTCAACTGGGTGAAAGGGGTGTTACCTAAGCTCATTTTTGAGGAACAGGCTTCTTTTGTCCCGTGGCATTCTATTTCCAGTCACTTTTTGTTGGAGCAGGAGGTAATTAACAAATTAAAAGTCACTAAATCCTCTTCTAGTTTTTTGGCTTTGAAATTGGATATGGAGAAAGCTTATGATAAGATCAGCTAGAATACTTTGGAGCTTATTCTTAGGTGCATGGGATTCCCTCAAAAGTTCTATATACGGGTGTTGAGCTGTGTCCAAGCTCCTAGATTCTAAATTTTGATAAATGGATAGCTCTAAGAAGGGATTGATATGGAGTGCAGATTTTTGCAAGGGTGCCCCTGTCACCCTATCTATTCATACTTTGCTCGGAGTTGCTATTTTTGCACATACATCAAAACTTTTAGCATTTGGGAGTGCCTATCTTTGGTGGGGGACCTCTTGTCTCCCACCTTCTTTATGCTGACGATGTTTTGCTTTTTGCTGGTGCTACTATCCCTAATGTTAAGGACATTATTTCCTTATTAGAGTATTATTACTCTTGGACGGGACAAAGAGTGAATAGAAGTAAATGTGCTATTTTATTCAGTAGGAATACCTCTTCTTTTATAAGCATAGATTGGCTAAGATGGTTGGCTGCCACAAAGTGGAGGAAATTGACTATTTGGGGATAAGATTAGTGCTGAGGAGGCTCACGAAGAAAGATTTTTCTCCACTAATTCATAAGGTGCATGGTCATACATTATCTTGGGGCATGAGGCATTTATCCTTGGCGGGGAGGGTCACGTTGATAAACTCGGTGCTGATTCCTTCTTATGTTTACTTAGTGACCCATACATTTGTCTCAAAATCTATTTTGAATGATGTGGAAAATATATGCAAAAGTTTCTTGTGGGACATTGATTCAGAGCATAGAAGCATTCATTATGCTTCATGGGAGAGTATTTACATACCAAGGCTGAAGGGTGACTTTGATTTGACACTAGTACCAATTGGATTGGCCCATTGCGCTCTCAGAATGCATGGGACTTTATTAGTAAACCTGTGAATCTTTTTAAAAGGTGTATAGAAAAGAAATATGGGGATTGGCCATGGATCCATGGGTTCAAAAGAGGGTATTCGGTTGGTTGGAAAGTGCTATGTGATGGGGCGAATAGTTTGAGCTACTCTGTTTGCTGGAGGGTTTGTGATGGTAAGAATATTGATGTTCTTTCAGATATCTGGATATGGGATAGAGCCCTCTCGGGTTGGCCTACATTATGTGATATTGCAGCCATTCAGGATCTTTTGATTTCAAATTTTCTACTGCTGGATGGGACGTGGGAAAAGCCTAAGATTTTGGACTATTTTGGAGTTTTGTTGGCTGACATTATATGTGATATTAAAATCTGGAACAAACTAAATGACGACCGTTAGAATTGCTAAAAAATCCCTTAGGATCTATTGTTTCTTCTGTTATTTATAATAGAGTATTCAAAGACATGGAGGACCCGAGCTACATTATGTATAAATTTGGTTTTTGGACTCGAATACAAATGCTATGGTGGAGGTTCTATACGAATATAATTCCAACTAATGTTTGGTTGCATGGACGTGGCTTTGAGGTAAGCCGTGTTTGTCATATTGGTTGTAACATGTGGGAAGATTTGGATCACTGCACTACCGGCTACAAACAATTGATGGAGATATTGAATGTGCTGGACGGTTGGGGCTTTCACACCCCACGGTTTACATACTTACAGGATTTGCAGAGTGCTCTCAAAGTTAATGTCGATGCGAGGGACATGTGGGGTTTACTTTATTGTTATGTTGTGTATTACAGTTGGAAAAATAGGAATGCCGTCAAGCATGGGATGGATAGTGACACTCTAGTCTTTATGGCATCATAGATTTTTTGATGTTCTTTTTCAGGGTTACTCTTCTTTCCACTTGGAGCAGAGGGCACTATCCAATCCTATGGATTGTCTTCACCTTCTACTTGGTGTCCCCCCCCCCCCCCCCGCCCCCCCCCCCCCCCCCCTTACAGGTTGGTTGAAGGTTAATGTTGATGGTGCCCTTCTGTGATCTAATGCAGGTGGAGTTAGAATTGTCATTACAAAAAGTTTTGGGAAGTTAATTATTGCTTCTCGTTGGAGCCTATATCATGGGGACAGTGCTTAGGTTGAAATGATGGCAATTTAGTATATTGGAAAGCTTGCTATGGAGTGGATGTTTGATCTTAAGGGCATTATAGTGGAGGGAGACAATGCATCGGTTATGGAGTTTATGCCGAATTTCAAGCTTAAAGAATTGTGGAAGCAACAACATGCAAATTGGGACAACTGGAGTTGGATGAAATTATACAAACAGGTCCTTTTTGTCCATACATATCGCAGGTTTAACAGAGCTGCACTTTTTTATGCCAAAAAGGCAGTTGACGACACATTTGTTTGGGACATAGGAAATAGGAGTAGGGGGGAAATTCCTCAAACTTTTTTTTTATGTTCTTGAGGAGGATAATGATTCTTCTTTTGTTACTTAAGGGCATGTTAGCCCTTATTTTACCTTACTTGTTTGTAACAGTTTTTTGATGAATGAAACACAAAATTCAGCTCTCTCTCTCTCTCTCTCTCTCTCTCTCTCTCTCTCTCTCTCTC
>NW_021320057.1:934293-937529 GCF_001605985.2 Dendrobium catenatum
CTCTCTCTCTCTCTCTCCCTCCCTCCCTCCCTCCCTACCTCCATCTCTCTCTCATACTCTCTCTCCCCCTCCCTCTCTCCCTCTATCTCATTTCTTCCTTTCCGTCTCTCTTTCTCTCTCTCTCTCCCTCCCTCCCTCCTCTCTCCCTCTCTCTCCTTTCTTCCCTTCCCTCTCTCACTCCTCTCCCTCTCTCTATCTCTCACTCTATCTCTCCCTCCCTCTCTCTCTCTCCCTCTCTCTTCTCTCTCCCTCTTCCTCTCTCACTCTTCTCTCTCTCTTATTCCTCTCTCTCTCTCTATCCCTCCTTCTCTCTCTCTCTCTCTCTCTGGGGGATGCATGATTTTGTAGGGGAAATTTCTCTCTCGGTGCTGAGATTCAACGCTGCATTCTGTTCGGGCTTGCTCGTGGGGTATGGTAGGGGGTGACCGGTGGTCACCCCCTCGTCATCCACTACGAGGTGGCGGAGGGCCGGTCACCCCCTCATCATCCACCACGGGGCAGCTGAGGAAAGGATTCTAGTGGTGGGAGGAGTTTTGAGGGTAGGTCTGGTCAAAGAGATGGAGGGCAGTATGATGTAGGGGGTTGTTCGTTGGGAGCTGGTGCTGCTTTTAGCATATGGGCTTCTATTGAAAGGAGATCCCCATTATCAGGGTTGAACGACATGGCAGACTCAAGAAATTCAAGGAAGCATCTTGTCTATGTCCGGTCCCCAGTGATGATTGGGGATTTTAAGGTGGGAGGTAGTGGTGCTACTACGAGGGCCTCTAGATAGGAGGCCGTGGTTAGCAGGGTTTCTGGGGTCATCAGAAGAGGACCAGGCAGATCTCCTAGCAGTGTTGTGGGCTCTAGATTGAATGTCTCGAGATCTTCCATGAAGTTGGTTGATTCCAATGCCGGACCCAGTGGGAAGGTGGAGGTTGACTCAAACATGGATAGGGAGAGCCATGAATTGGAATTACAAGACCCCTCTGAGCTAGGGGTTGGTATAGAGATTATGGGAGGATATGAGGCTGAGGAGTTCCTGAAGGAGGTCAGGGCTGGATCTGGAATGGTTGTTCAGATAGATGCGGGGACTCAGATGCTCGCGATGATATGATAATTGATGCCAGGAAGATTGATGCGTTGAAATCCAGCAAGAATGGGCTACCTTCCTACTGTGTGCGGGTTGAGGTAAGCAAGATGTTGGACCATCCTGTGTTTAAACCTGAGAAATTGCAATTTATGTTTGGGAGCATAAGTCAGACTCAACACCTGAACAAAGTTCCTTCATCTCGGGATATCCAGAATTTGTGTATGAATGTTGAAAGGACCCCACCGTGCCTTAGTTTTGGTTCCATTGGTGGGGTGGCTGGGTGTAGTATGGACACTGATGGGGTGTTGCATTCCAAGGGTGATCGGGTGGAGGATCTCTGTAGTATCTCCTTTGCTACTCAGGTTAGCCCTCTAGGTGTTTGTCGAAATGCTCCTGTGGACAACCAGTCCGCCTAGCTGAGGCAGGATCCCTCTAGGCCTGCTAGTATGGCTAGGGATGGACCTTGGACTGCCTCTAACATTTGGAAGAAACTATTGCCTGTTGCTCTCAATCTGGAGGATGATGTTAGAACGTTCCTACAAATGGATGGCTTGGTTAGACTTGACTTGGATAAGGAAAGAGAGAACAATCAAAAGCTCAGACGTGCTCTTATGGGCAGCCTCTTGGGATGTTGGGTACCATTCTGGGGGCACCTTAGATTAACCCAGATTATTCCTATGGGATTTGATTGTTTCTTATACTGGTTTGAGGATGTTGTGGCAAGGGATAATGTCTTGATTGGGGGCCATGGTACGTAGCTGGCCAGATTATTGGGGTTGAGCAGTGGTTTTCTAGGGCGTCGTCCAGCTCGGTAAGGAAGTTCACATCACCTTTTTGGATTCGTCTCCCTAATTTTCCTTTGGAGTATTGGGATGAGGTGAACTTGGCGATTCTGGCTGCCAGTGTCGGCGAACCGTTGTATATGGACGAGTAGACCAAAATGTGGTATAGGTGTGCCTTTGCACACATATGTGTCCGTCTGGACTTGTCTAAGAGATTGCCTAAGGGGGTGTGGGCTCAGGGGGGAATGTTCTTTCAACCGGTTGAATATGAGGGAATCCAGTTGATATACTTGGCATGTGGAAAGGTTGGTCACAAGGTAGATGGCTGTAGGAAGCCAGTGCAACCGGTTAGAGAGACTCATCCTTTGTGGGGCCTGACTGGACCTTCTAGCTCTAGGCATGAGAGGGATACGGTGGTTGAGCGGGTTGGAAATGGGAGCCCAGTTACTGGGACAAATTTGGCGGATAATAATCCTATGGATGTTGATTTTAATCTTGGAGAGTGGACCATTGTCACTAGAAGGAGAAGACAAAATTTGAACAAAATGGGAACTAAGCCTCAGATTTCGGCCAATGGCCAAGCTGGCTCTGCAAACAAGATTGCCAGTAATTCGATGAAACTCTCGATGGAGTGAGAAATGCTGAGCACCAAGCTATGGATGAAACTCTCGATGGAGTGAGAAATGTTGGGATTAATGTCATGGATAAAGGCTTGACCCTTGGGATAGAGCTGAGCTGAATGAGCTCTCTACTGGGGTGGGAAGGCCAGTATGCAGGGACATGTATGGTCTACTGGTTTCTAATGATTACTTGAAAAAGGAAGGGTTCTACAGATAAGGATATGAATTCTAACATATTGAATGGTATAGATATGGGCACATATGGGCTTCCCCAGCTAAGGAATTTTAGACTGGTTCTGCCACAACCTTAAAATGTTATGTCCATTGATGTTGGAAGGCATCCTCAACCCAGTTTGCTCTCTGATAGCAGTGTGCCCCAGGGTGATATGAGGGTGCCGGAGAATTTTCTAGCCCTGGGGTCCACGGCTCTGCCTATTGCAAAGAGGAGGAACCGTAGGGAGCAAATGGCTTCTCCAGCTCAGGTATTGGTACCATAAATTATGAAGTTCTTTGGGAAAAAATCCAATGTGCTGAAGGCAAAAAATGTACAAACCAGGGACTCCAAGGGTAGACGCACCAAAGAATTGGGTCACCTTGGCCTTTTATAAAAGTTCCAGTGTTAGGAGAAATATAAAGTCATTTGATGTGCTGGCTTCGACCACGCAGTCTGTCAATGTTATTGATAATTCTGTGAATGGAAAGATTACGGAGGGGGGATTTGCTGCCCAGTGGCAATAGGTTTTATCTGAAGTCTATTGTGGC
>NW_021320057.1:941031-955099 GCF_001605985.2 Dendrobium catenatum
CACATTGAGAAGAACTTTATGGATAATATTTTTAATTCAATTATGGATGTTAAAGGCAAGAGTAAAGATAATGTCAAAGAAAGGATAGACATTAAAGAGTTTTGTCGGCGAAAAAATATGGAGTTAGTAACAGCAACTGACGGTAAACGAATGAAGCCCAAAGCTCCTTACTCTTTCACGTTAGAGCAAAAAAGAATGATATGTCAGTGGTTTAAAGATTTAAACATGCCTGATGGCTATGGATCAAATATAAGCCGATGTGTTGACTTGAAATCTGCAAGGTTATTTGGACTTGAAATCTCCCAACCCTTACAAGGACAAGAGACTCTAGTGGAAGAATAAGTGGAACAATGCTTGGAGCAACCCTTGTGAACTCCCTCACAAGCTCCCCCTCACAAGCTCCCCCTCAGAAGATCCTCTCTCTCTATCCTTTAGGTTTTCTCAGGTCACGACAGCAGCCAAAGATGTTCAAAAATGTTGAACAAGAGCTCTTAAATAGAAGAGCTTCAAAGGAGATCAATAATTGTAAGTTGCTGACTTTATCGTCCAGGACGATAATAATATCATCCTGTACGATCAGTTCAAAACATAGATGATCGGCCAGAACATAGCTCTGAAAATGTATTGGTCGATTAAAAATTATCTTGATCGTCCCGAATGAATAGTTCAAATCAGAGGAAAATCGTCCAGAGCATCGCCCTGAATTCGAGATGTCCGATCCTGATCAGCCAGAACATCGCCATGAATTTGTGCTGGCCTATATTTATCATCCAGGAGAAACTAAGGGTTTTTGAATATGTCGTTTAGGTCAATCATAGGATCGGCCTAGACGATGTGATCGTATCAATTCATCCTTAATTGCTTCCTTGATTGGAAGATCATTTTAGACATAATTGTGCAATATTGTCCAGGCCGATCCAAGATCATCTTGGCCGATTTTCAAAAATATAGAATAACTATATTGATTATGGTGGCTATTTCTTTCTGCTTTGAGCATATCGTCCTGGCCGATCTCATAATCGTCCAGGCCGATAGACTAATGTCGGCTGCCTTAATTAAGAAACCTTATTAGGGTTTCTATTTAAAACCATATCATCCAGTATGATAGAAATATCGTCAGGGATGATGTGAGTAAAAATAGAAATTCTAAATCACTCAAGTGTGTGTGTGTGTGTAGGGTTACTTAGCATCAGACACTTCACAAGATTACAATTGACTCAAGAAAGCGAAAAGGAAAAAATATAGACTAACTCAGACATAGTCTACCCAATCTTGATCTGGCTCCGTTTGTCGTCTGATCTCTTGGCCCTGAAATGTTAGAAAAAAAGGCAGTCAAAGTGTTTGCTAACATCAAAATCATAATCCATGAAACCAAGTTTGCAACAATCTCCCTCTTTTTGATGATGGCAAACACCTTGATGATTATAGCAGTGTAATTCAATAATTTCAAAAAATCAGAGTAGAAATAAGTGTAAGTATAAACTAAAGCAACAAGCATAATCAATCAAGTACAAATAAGTGCAAGTACAAACATATTACTCCCCCTTTTGACATCTCAAAAAGGAGGAGGGAACTAAAAAGCATCTAAAGCTAAAAAAGTACAAAAAGAAAGAAAAACAAACATAAGAAACTACAAGAAATATAATCTAAGACTAGAAAGGTGAGGGCCCCTGATCATCAAACGAAGGTGGTGGTGGTGGTGGTGGCTGCTGAAAGAAACTGGTCATGGCAGCAAAATGTGAGCCAAACCAGGCCATGTTTTGGTCGAGCTGCTGTTGCTGGTGTGCAGCAAGGGTATCAAAATGGGCTATAACCTCATCATGCTGCTACTGCCGGTGAGCTACAAAGTGTCAAATCGGGTCTCTAACTGATCAAATCTCTCTACTAACTGATCAAACTGTGAGTGTTGGCGGAGACGAGGAGGTTCAGGAATGGGAGCAGGAGCCTCCTCCTACTCAGCCCCTTGAGGTTCCCCATCCACTGGGTGGAGATGAGTACTGTGAAGGATATAAAAAGAGCTATTCAAGTAGAAGAGAGTTGGGAGGTTGGGAGGAGTAGGATATTGAAGTTGATATTTGGTTTCAAGAACATATGCTATAAGGTGTCCTAAAGCCAGATTGGGTTTCCTCTTATGACCTGGATCGCGGATTATTATCAAATAATCAATGTAACAAAAAATCATGTCAGTAGCATTAAATTCTTTATGGGCCATAATGTAAAAGGTAGCATCAAATTAATGGAAGTGCAAAGGACATGCTGGATTGTCCTAGCATTTTTGACTAAAGAGCTAGTTTCTCTAACATGAAAGGGTGCATTGGTCTGACAAAGGAAATGATTTGTAGTGAACTAGTTAAAATCAAGATCTGAGATAATGGTATGCAGCTTATCCCCAGTGGTGGATAGCTGTAACAGTTCAGCAAAATCCTGATATGTAATCTTAATCGGGCGTCGATTCACATAAGAGGTTAGGGCTGTGTAAGCAGAGTTTATGTGAAGAATTCACAAATAATATTAGAATTAAAGGGGACAGCAAGAGTAAGAATGAAGCACAGAGAGGTGTGGGTAAAAAGGTCTAATACCTGATATGAGAGGTGGACAGGGTTGATGATTCTAGACAGAGTAATCCCACACTCCTTATATCGATTGTAAGCAGCTTCATCTTCTGCCTCCCTGAAATGAGGATATATCGTAGTCCTTGAAGAGCTCCCGAAAGTTTGTTGGACCCGCTTTCCACAAGCCATAGCAAAAAAATAATAAGCAAATAAGAGAGGAGAAGCTTGAGGTGAAAGACAATGGCTGGAAGGCCTGAATTTAAAGAAGCGGCCACATCTTCCAGGACGATCGTAGAATCGTCCAAGACGATCTGGTTCAGTTATTGCGTACAATCCAATTGGTCAAAAAGGCGGTCCGATTGTCCAGGCCGATCAGATATCGGCCATGACAATTAGACACAGGTGATCGTCGCGAGTCAAGATGGATGACCATTGAAAAAGCAAATTGTTCGGGTCGATTAGGTGTATCGTCCAGGACGATATATAATAATTGAACATACCGGCCAAATTTAAAATTTGTTAAATCTATGCCACGTGTATCGGCCAGGAGGAATAGTGGATCGGCTAGGATGATTGTCCAATAATGGATCATCCAGGGCCAATTTTAAGGATTTAAAACGTACTGACACGTGGATTGTCCAGAACGATCCAGTGTATCGGCCAGGACAATGATCATAAATGCATCAGCTGGGACAAAAAAATGGTATTGTCCAAGACGATCGAGGTGATTGAAATAGAATTCAATATGATCGTTCAGGACGATAAGATATTATCCGGGACGATGATTTACAGTAAGCTCAGAAAAGTTCAGCAGATGGAATTTTGAAGAGAAATTATCATATCATCGAGGACGATAGAGATATCGTCTAGGATGATGTGACAAGGAATTGGAAACTAAGTAATGATGGAGATGATCAGAGAAAGCCCCAAAAACAAATAAAATAAAAAGTTAAAAACAACAACGAAAAACTAAAAACCAGCAAAGGAAAGAAAAACAATTTTTTTTTTTAATTTTTTTTTAGCAAAGCATCCATATGAAAAATTTTCCAAAACATTAAATTTTAGAGAATCAAAAGATCAATGAGTTAACAATGTCAGAATTTGAAAACGGTAGAATATCTGATCCTGTTAATCCCTAGCTCATACTTCTTTCAGGGTTTAAAAATTGTCTTTTGAAAATAAGAGGCCTAACTCATATCAAACTAATTGGGTAAAAAGAAGATCCGTTCAAAACTTGGCTACAAAAAATATCTTATAAAATAATATACCAAAGTAATTTTGTCTCAATCATGAAATTTGAAATCAAGCCATTGAAAATATCAAATAACCCATGAGTATTTCTAAGTTTTAAAAGTTTTGAAAAGAGTGGATAGCTGGCTTTTAGTGGGCTCATTTTATGCCTCTTGTAACTTTGATTTGCTCTTTGAGCATCTTTTGATTTTTTTTGATACATTTTTGTGTATATTATTTTTTATTTCAATTTGACATCTTTGCCATTTTTTTTACAAGCTAAATTCTCTTTTATAATATATTAAAAATAATCTTAGTTGTGAGTATATCTTCTAGATATTAGAGAATAGGAGCTCTCTCTCTAACATAGAGAAGAACTAGTCACAAACTACAATCAAGATCATATGATATGTGTAATGGCAAGATTTCAATTAACTTGAAAGATATATATAAAAACTTTGAACATTATGTATAGGATAGATTATTGGAGCAAGATAAAAAGGATCATAATTTCAAAAACCATTTGTTAAAATGAGATAGACCTTTGTTTAGAAAAGAAAAAATTATACCACTAAAAGAGGTTAGAAGAAGGGAAACCATCAACGGTGTTTATCCCTTTAAACGATTTAGAGATGCTAAACATTGGCTTTAAATCTCCAAAATCTAAAAGCTTGAAAGAATCATCATATAGAAAACCAAAATTAAAATAAAACAAGATCAAATAACTAAAACAACAAAAAGTTACCATGAAAAAAACAAAAAATTAACATTAATCAACAAATGCATTTCAAGAATTTATGAAGCAGCAAGTTTAAGCAATTATGAGCTGCGAGCCTCCGTTTTATCCAAGTATCATAAGCTCTCTTGAGGTCTTTAGTGAGAGCAACCCAGTAAGAATTAACAGCTGTCAGATTTAGGAACCCAAAAGGCTTTGGGTCCCTTCTCATGAAAATTAGAATGTAATGTATGTGTGCTATGCTATGAATCATGAAATTTTGGTCTCCACACCCAATGTGATAACGGTGAACAGTACAAGTGTGTGCAATGTGTCCTAGCATGCTACATGAAAAGCATCTAACACCAGGAACAAAATTTCTTAAATGGTTTGGGTTGTAATGCCTCTTCCTAGATCTTGGCTTTAGATCAAAAGTGGGTGTCATCCAATTTCTCTTAATTGAGTCCAATTCATTTTTAAGCCTCAAGTTTGTACTTTTTAAGACAACATTTTGAATCCTCAAACTTTGCTTTCTCTCTTCAGATTTCTTAAAATCAAATTCAAGTGAGGTGTGTGAAACGTTTAATGCATCATGTTCATCAATAAATTCTAAATGCTTTTTGTTTAAATCATCAAATTCATCAAGTAGAGCCATGCGATTTGAATCAATCTTAGAATGATCTTTGAGAATAATTTTATGCTCTTTTTGTATATTTAAAAGCTCCAGCTTCAAAATAGCATGAGTTTTCTTAAGTTTTTTGTATGATGCATGAATTTTCTCACAAATTTCAAACAATTGATCATGAGTTAGTTTACATATCTCTTCTACATCACTTTGATCAAGGTGATCTTCCTCCATTAAGCACAAGTTTATTATTTCATCTTCAGGTTCAGTCTCTGATGCATTAGATGCAAAATCCTCCCAAGATGCCTTTTGAAGTCTCTTTTTGTCCTTCATAAACTTGGGTTTCTCCTCACCATTTTCTTTGCTTGAGTGATCTTGAAGTGTAGGACAATCAGCTCTGACATGTTAAGGCTTCCTGCATTCAAAACAAATAATATCAAAAGATCCTTTAGAATATTTGTTATCCTTACCTTTTCTCCAATTTTGATGATGCTTTTGCTTCTTCCTTAGAAAGGTTTTGAATTGCCTTGTGATTAAGGAAATGTCATCACTCTCAGACCTTGAAGAATTAGAATTTGTGTTGTTGGCCTTCAATGCCATAGCTTTCTCCTTTCTTTCTCACCTGCATCAAGATTTCATTCATTCACTCCTTGCTCGTAACCAATGAGTGAGCCAAGTAAGTTATCAATGAAATAAGCGTTCAAATCCTTAGATTTAGTGATTGCAGTGATTTTAGCATCAAAAGAGGAAGGCAAGCATCTTAAAATTTTGTTTACTTTTTCATAGTTTGAAAGTTCTCTTCCTAAGGCATGTAAAAAAGTAACAATTTGAGTGAACCTTGAACACATATCAGAAATTGTTTCAGAAGGTTTCATACGAAAAAGTTCGTAGTCATACAAGAGAATATTCAAATAAGATTGTTTCACTTCATTGGTTCCTTCATAAGTAATGCACAACCTATCCCAAACTTCTTTACCAGTACTGCAAGTAGAGACATGCATGTAATCCTAAGATTTTAAAGCATAGAAAAAATAATTTAAATACTTCGCATTTATTTGAGATAAGTCTCTTTCATCAAAAGTCTATTCAGTAAAAGCCACATCAGTTTTAATTCAATTAATTTCACGAGAAGGTGGAGAATATCCTTCTTTAATAAGCATCCACATGAGATAGTCCGTTGAATGCAGAAAAGTAGACATGCGAGTTTTCCAAAAATTAAAAGTAAGGTTGTCATACAAAGGAGGTCATGTAATAGAATATCCTTCAGTTGTATTACGATTTCCAAAGTTATCCATGGATACAAATTCAAAAAGTTTTCAAACTCAATTTTTTATGAATCCCACTCTGATACCATTTGAAAGTTCGTTAGGGATGTTAGGCCCTATGAACTTGTCTCGAGGCTAAATAAGAGGGGGGGTGAATTGGTATTTTAAAAAATTCTTTAAACACAAGAACAAATATCACAAACCATAGTCACCACAAAAAAACAAATGTGGAAAATTAAAGTGCGAAATTGGTAAAAAGAACACAAAGGTTTATAGTGGTTCGGTCAACTTGACCTACGTCCACTCCCCGGAGGCGCCCTCTAAGTATTGCACTACCAACGTGACTCTCCTTTAGCCTCCACAGCACAGCTAGGCGGAGAAGCCCTTACAAACACTTCCTTTTTTCCACCCCCGGCAAGGCAGAGAACCCCTCTCCTTTTGCTTCCTCCTGAAGCAGGAAGAGAACCTCGATCAATCGCTGAAGCTTACTTCTCCCAATCCTTCCAAGGAAAAGAGACTCTAGTGGAAGAAGAAGTGGAACAATGCTTGGAGCAACCCTTGCGAACTCCCTCACAAGCTCCCCCTCACAAGATCTTCTCTCTCTCTCTCCTTTAGGTTTTCTCAAGTCAAGACAGCAGCCAAAGATGTACAAAAATGTTGAACAAGAGCTCTTAAATAGAAGAGCTTTAAAGGAGCTCAATAATTGTAAGTTGCCGACTTTATCATCCAGGACGATAATAATATCGCCCTGTACGATCAGTTCAAAACACAAATGATCAGCCAGAACATCGCTCTGAAAATGAACTGGACGATTGAAAATTGGTTTGATCGTCCCGATCGATCTCACGATCATCCTGGACGATCAGTTCAAATTAGAGGAAAATCGTCTAGAGTATCGCCCTAAATTCGAGCTATCTGATCCTGATCGACTAGAACATCGCCCTAAATTTATACTTGTCGATATTTATCATTCATGAGCAACTAAGAGTTTTTGAATATATCATCCAGTACGATCTTGTGATAAGCCTGGACGATGAGATCGTATCAATTCATCCTTAATTGCTTCCTTGATTGCCGGATCAATTTAGGCATAATTGTGCAATATCGTCCAAGCCGATCCAAGATTATCCTGGCCGATTTCCAAAAATACATAATACCTAAATTGATCATGGCGGCTATTTCTTTCTGCTTTGAGCATATCATCCTTGCCGATCTCACGATCGTCTAGGCTGATAGACTAATATCGGCTGCCTTAATTAAGAAACCTATTAGAGTTTCTATTTTAAACCATATTATCCGGGACGATGTGAGTAAAAACAGAAATTCTAAATCACTCAATTGTGTGTGTGTGTCGGGTTACTTAGCATCTGACACTTCATAAGATTAAAATTGAGTCAATAAAGGGAAAAAGAAAAAATATAGACTGACTCAGACCTTGTCTACCCAATCTTGATCTGGCTCCATTTGTCATCTGAACTCTTGGCCCTGAAATGTCAGTAGAAAAAGGTAGTCAAAGTGTTTGCTAACATCAAAATCACAATCCATGAAACCAAGTTTGCAACAGGGAGATAGGAGGTCCCCCCACACTTATTGGCACACCTAGCTCCTTGAAGTTCAAATGAATATGGGCAGATAAAAGCTAAGAACACAGAATGAATAGATATGGTGATAAAGGGCACCCCTGAAGAAAACCACAATCCACAATAATCCCATCTATTAGCTGTCCATTAATCAAGATTGAGAATTTTGGATCTTGAACACAGTTGAGCACCCAAGAGCTGAACTTAGGAGGAAAAACCATATGTTTGATAACAAGCTCCAACGTCCTCCAACTCATCTTGTCATATGCTTGCTCCATGTCCACTTTCAAAGCCATCAAACCCAAAGCTGATTTAAAAACTTTGAATCTATTCATCAACTCCTTACCAAGTAAGCAATGGTTTGAAATAGAGCGGCCCGGTATAAATGTTGGTTGTTCTTCAGAAATAAGCCAACACAACTTTGATTTTATTTACTAACACCTTTGCAACAATCTTATAGATTGTTTGGCAAAGACTAATCGGACTGAATTTGGAAGGTGATCTGGATTAACAACTTTAGGTAAGAGGATTACAACCGTCTCTTTTCAATATGGATCCATAGTACCAGAAGCACAAAATTTCAAGCAAGCTTTCTTAACTTGCTCCCCAACAATCTCCCAAAATAGCTTAAAGAAAGAGGCTGTAACCCCATCCCTTCCTGGTGATATATTTTGGCCAAAAGAAGAAACAAAATTCCAAATCTCTTCTTTTGTAACCTCATTATCAATGATTTCAACATAACTTTCTAGGCAACTCCTTTGTGATTCAAATGAAGGCCACCCGTTCTTAACAATCACATTCCTTCTCCATTTCTACTTGAAAAACCATGAATAACATTCAAAATCTCCCTTGGCTCAGTTACAATAGTCCCATATGATTACTTCATAGAATTAATTCCATTAGTTCTCTATCTAGTCAACGCCATGGAGTAGAAGAACTGTGGGTTCCCATCCCCTTCCTCAATCCATTTCACCTTAGCTCTTTGCCTCCACAATGGCATAATTCTGTCAAGAGTACTATTCAATAATTGAACTTTATATCTTAAGGCCTCCGTTTGAACTTCAGTTAACCCATTTGGCAAGCATTCCAATTCATGCAAAGTTTTTATCTCCTTATCTAGCTCCGCCTTTAATTGATTAAGTTGTTTAAGTTTGTTCTTACTCCAAAAGAATAAAGCTTTCAAGGTACGTTGGCATTTCTTCTGAAGTTTAGCTGCTTCAGAACCCATGTCCTCCACCCTCTATTTCTCCCAAACTAGTTGCCAAGCCTTTGGATAACTAATATCCTCAAATTTTAACCAAATGGGAAAATACCCTCCTTAATTCACAGAATAGGGCAATGGCCAGCTGCAAGTCAAGTAAGATGCTTAACTTTCAACCCCTGAAAAGAATCCATAATTGAAGAGCTTATCAGAAATCTGTCCAACCATGAAAAAATTCTTCTCCTCGCATCTTTATTGTTTGTCCAAGTAAAAGCAGGACCATTGAAACCAGGATCAATCAAATCATTTGCCAACATAAACCCACCAATATCATTTGCAACTGGAGAAAAATGGAAGGCCTTGCCCCCTTCTTATACTCCTGAGACATGATACAATTGAAATCACCCCACCAACAAAGAGGATTCCAATGTGCGATGAATAGATATGTCCTCCCAAACTTGTCGCCTAACATACCTATCTTTATCAGCATATACCACAGCCACCTCCCAAACTATACTATTATCATTTGTAAGTCTCCCAAGGATACATTGCTTGGACTTAAAAATAACTTGGAAAGATACCACATTACTCTTCCACAAAACAAAAATGCCACATGCATTACCATCAACTAGCTGAAAGACAAACTCCCAATCTCTACCAGCAAGTTTGTCAATTTCCTTTCTCCATCTTAGTTTCCAAAAGCCCAACAAAGCTGATATCATTTTCCCCAATGAGGTGTCGTAAGTAGTTCCCCGTCTCCTTCTTACGAGCACCTTTACAATTCCATCATAAGAGGCTAAACATTATTCACCATAGGGAAAGCGTCCCCGCCGCTCAGATTATCAAGAAAAAGACCTGGTTCCTGGTAAACTTCCACTGCACCCAAATCCACATCACTACCCTTCATACGAGCACCTTTACAAATCCATCATAAGAGGCTAAATATTATTCACCATAGGGAAAGCATCCCCGCCGCTCATATTATCAAGAAAAACACCTGGTTCCTGGTAAACTTCCACTGCACCCAAATCCACATCACTACCCTTCATACGAGCACCTTTACAATTCCATCATAAGAGGCTAAATATTATTCACCATAGGGAAAGCATCCCCCCCGCTCAGATTATCAAGAAAAACACCTGGTTCCTGGTAAACTTCCACTGCACCCAAATCCACATCACTACCCTTCATACCATCAGTTTTATAAATAACATTCACAAATTTTTCCAAAGAAGAAGATACCAAATCAGTCTTCATATCTTTGCTCCTCCTTACTCCAGGTAAATTCTATAACAGGCCAATGAGTGCCAATTCCTTAGAAAACCGCTATTTAACATTTCTGACTTGCTTGTTCTTAGGCTTTAAAATTCCTGCATTTCTATCTAAGAGTTTCAGAATTCTGGCAATTAAAGGCTGTAATGGAGGCTTATCCATCCACATCATTAACCTCGTAAACTCCTAAGCACTAGAACTCACTTCCTCTTGATTTCAATGGCTAGCAACCAGCTTTTCCTTACTTGCAAATTTCCTAAATCCTCAACAAATCCTTGCTGTATTAGTGGTTGAGACGAACCACTAGTAGAATTAACAACATTTGAAATCTTCTGTGATTTTCCACTTCCCACAATCTGTACAACTAAATGTTTTAGCTTAATACCCAAACCAATATGCTGATCCTTCTTTTTTCCCATAAAACAAATTTCTTCATCAATAGGTTTTCCACCCTCGTCTTTAACATTTACATCTTTCTAAGATTTATTTACCTCTCTCCAAACTTATTTAGTAACCATAGTAGGAGCATGTTTCCGTGATCTAACTAGAGCTCTTGCATTGTTTGGTCTCCTCCTCCTAGTAATAATAGTGCATTCCCCATGATCAGTGTCCACAGCCGAATACGAATCATGAGAAGAACTAGCTTCAGCATTCGACATTACAACTCCACTGTTCACCAAGACACTGTCCTTCTTGAACCCAGATTCAACTGAACCCAACAAATTCTGCGTTTCTTTATCCTTCTTATCCAGCTGCCTAATCTGAACACAAGTTTCCTTGCACACCTCAGCTCTATGCCCAACCTTGCCACAATTCAAGCAAATCAATGGAATCCCCTCATACTCAATTGGTTGGAAAAAAATTCCTCCTAATCCTTGTGCCCACACTCCCATCGGCAACCTTTTAGACAAGTCAAGGCATACATAAATACGAGCAAAAGCACACCTATTCCATAGTTTTGTTTGTTCATCCGTAAACAACGATTCACTAATGCTCGCAGCCAATCTCGTTAGGTTCGATTCATCCCAATATTCCAATGGCAAGTTTGGAAGCTTAATCCAAACCAGAGAAGTAAATCGCTTCAATGATTTAGCTGATAATCCAGGTACCCATTTTTGTACCCCTATGATCTGACCAGCAAAGTACTAAGGCCCACCTATCATAACATTATCTCGAGTTTCCTTATCTACAAACTAGCAAAAAAAAAATCTGAGCCCATGGGTGTAATTTGTGTTAAACCAACATGCCCCCACGTCTTATGGAGCTCATTTTTGCACAACCCAGAATGGAAACCGACATCCTAGCAGACTACCAACCAATGCTCTATCAAGATTTTGAATGTTTCCTCTAGACTTACTTAAGTCCAGCTTAACCATCCCATCTTCCCTCAAAAAACTTTGAACATCATCAAACAAGCATAGCTAACCTGCATGGACTTCTTCAAAGTATTAGCAGCATCTCTAATTTCATCATACTCCTTAATCGACCGAGAAGACCCAGGTTTCAGCACTGACTGCTGCAAGGAAATATCCTCAGTAGAGATATTTTTACAAACACCTGACATTCATTCTGCAGCCATAATGGAATCATTACAATTAGTATCCACGTGTTTACCCGTAAATGAATGCTCCAAAAAATTACCCTCAGTTATATGACCATTGATACCCAAATCAATCCTCCCTTTATTTATCTCACTGTTAACACTAGCAATTAGAACATTCCGGTCCGAGGACATCTTTTCCAGATCTTCAAGACAACTCATACTCCCGAATGTAAAATTAATTTTATCAAGCACAAACACCGGGTCATCAGAAATTTTACTTACCTCATTACAATCAAAAGAAGTAAGCATCACATTCTCCTCTATATTCAACATTTCAACCTTCTCTGAATCCTCAGCCAAATTGCCATAAGCAGCAGATCCAGTAGCATCGCTACCCTTCACAGTATGCATCAAAGATCTTGCAGAATCATTAACCTCCTTAAGAAACTCTTCAACCTCACTACCACCCAGAACATCCATCCCTTCATCAAGATCAAATAAATCCTGTAGTGATAGCACCCGATCATAAATCTCCTAGCAGTCCGCATTGACTCAGCCTCCAGCACCTCACGGGATGTTTCATCCTACTCAATGACCTTCAAAGAAGCATCAGATCTAATTGAGCTTGCACCCCCAATAAAAACTAGAGATCAAACATAAACCGATCTCTTCCCCTAAAATCTAAAATCCACAAGACCTCCCAATCCAGTCGGTGGAAACCTCCTCTCATTAACAACAACTTTGCTCTTAACAGCAGCTCCCAAGCTATCTCTCCCAGCTAAAGTTTTCTCCCCGGCAATTAAATCTAACCTACCTTCAATACCACCACCACCATCTCTCCCTCCGCCGCTCCTCGACGGGTGGCGACAGGGTGACCGCCAATTACCCCCACCATACCCCATGAGCAAACACGATCAAATCGCGGCGGCAAGATCTCATTTTTGAGAGAAAAAACCTTATGCAAAATCCCCTCGAGAGATAGAGAGAGAGAGAGAGAAAGAGAGAGAGAGGAGAGGAGAGAGATAGATAGATAGATAGAAAGAAGAAATAGAGAGAATAAGAGAGGAGGGAGACATATAGAGAGAGAGGAATAAGAGAGAAAGAGGAAAGATAGAGCGGGGAGAGAGAGGGGAGTGAGAGAGAGAGATGAATAAGAGAGAGAGCAGAATGAGAGAGGAGAGAGAGGGAGAGAGGGTGAGATAGATAGATAGATAGATAGATAGATAGAAAGAGAGGGAGAGGGAGAGAGAGAGAGGGAGAGAGAGAGGTATATAAATGAGTGAGAAGGAGGGAGGGAGGGAGGGATAGAGGGAGAGAGGGAGGGGGGAGGGAGAGAGAGAGATATAGAGAGAGAGAGAGAAATAAAAGAGAGAGCGGAGTGTGAGAGCGAAAGGGAAAGAGGAGAGAGAGGGAGAGCAGGTGAGAGAGATGGATAAATAGATAGAAAGAGAGAGGGGGAGGGTTAGATAGAGAGATAGTGAGAGTAATAAGAGAGAGTGGAGCAAGGGTGAGAGAGGGAGAGAGGAGAGAGAGAAGTAAGAGTGAGTAAGCAAGAGAGAGAGAAAGAAAGGGAGAGAGAGAGTGAGAGAGAGAGGAATAAGAGAGAGAATGAGATGGAGAGAGAGAGAGAGGGAGAGAATGAGAGAGGGAGAGAGAGAGAAAGAGAGGGAAGGAGAGAGAGAGAAGAATAAAAGGGGGAATAATAGAGAAAGAGTGGGATAAGAGGGGGGAATAATATAGAGAGAGGGTGAGTGAGAGAGTGATAGAAAGAGAGGGAGGAGAGAGAGAGAGGAGCAGGAGAGGAGAGGGAGAAAGGAGAGAGTGGGATCGAGGGAGGGGATCGAGGTAGAGAGGAGAGAGAAAGAGAGAGAGAGAGAGAGAGAGGAAGAGAGAGGGAGGAAGGGAGACATATATATAAAGAGAGAGGAGTAAGAGAGAGTGAAAGAGAGAGAGGGGAGAGTGAGAGAGAGATGAAGAGAGGAGATAGAGAGGGAGATAGATAGAGATAGAGAGCTGAACTTCTGTATTTGCATTCATCAAAATAAAGCAATTACATCAAGAAAAAATAAAAAGGGCAAAGAACCC
>NW_021320057.1:957699-958867 GCF_001605985.2 Dendrobium catenatum
TTTGGACGAACAGTGCAAAGTGAGAATCCCGAGACGTTCGTCCCGGGACAAATGTTAAATTCGTCCTAGATGATTAGGTCTTAGAAAAATTTTCTCCCTACCTATTCGATCCATTGCTCTTCCGAGGGCTTAATTGACATGATCGTCCCGGGACAAAAATTGTTCCCCCAAGTGTGTGTGTTGTGATTTTTCACTCAATTACAATCACTCCCTCTCAATTCAAAACTTATAATTTACAAATAAATATTTTCTAAATTTGATTTGAAGTCTTCATAGCTTGGAGTTGATTTTCCTGAAATGTTAGTACACACTAGAGCAAAAATAAATCTTCCAAAAAGTGTTAGGAGATATATATACATAAAACAATAATATTTGAAATCATCAAAATAATACAAGTTGCAAGAATGTAAAACATGCAAATAGCAACTCTCTTAATAATCTCCCTCTTTTTGATGATGGCAAAACAATTATTGTTTGTAGGATTTCAAATTCTAAGAATCTCCTAAACTCCCCCTGAATTGATGAATACATGAAAACTATGGTGGTGTAAATTTATTCAAAATTTTTATTTTTCAAAAATTTTATACAAAACAAGAAACATATAAAACACACAACTACAATAATGACAAACATAAAAGGACTATAAAAAAAACAAACAAACAAATCAAACAAAACAAACATATAATTTCTTCCTCTTTTTGACAATAACAAAAAGTAAAGAAGAAAAGAAGTCTTGAAATATAAGCAGAAGTATGAAATTCATTTAATAATTTAATCTTGGAAGTGATTGAAATAAGGTATGCAAATAAAATTAGAACATTAGAAAAATCATAGAATTTCATATAATTTAAGAAGTGATATAACATAGATAATGAAAATAATTTATCAAAGACATGAGTCAAATTAGACATTAAGACAAAGAAAATTATTGCACTAAGGATGAATAAAAAATTTTATATTTCAAATTTCAATGTCAATTATAAATGAATATAAGATCAATTTAAATTAAGAGATTAAAAGAGTCCGGAAAGAAGTAACTTCCACATGTGGCACTTTGTACATCTTTTTCAATTTTATGACACATTTTTGTGCATCTTTTTCAATTTTATGGCACATTTTTGTGCATCTTTTTACTTTGGGTTTATTTTGTGCCTCTTTTTCTTATTGC
>NW_021320057.1:958967-974311 GCF_001605985.2 Dendrobium catenatum
TCTCTCTCTCTCTCTCTCTTTCCCTCCCTCTATCCCTCTCTCTCTCATTTCTCTCTCTCACTATCTCTCTCTATTACTCTCTTCCCCTCTTTCATAGTCCTTGCTCTCTCTCTCTTTCTCTCTCTTTATCTCTCTCTCTGTCATTCCTGTCTCTCCCTCTCCCTCTCTCTCTCCCTCTTTCTCTCTCCTTATATATCTCTCTCTCTCCCTCTCTCTCCCTCTCTCTCTATCTCTTTATCTCTCTCTCTCCCTCCCACCCTCTTATTCCTCTCTCTCTCCCTCCCATCCTTTTATTCCTCTCTCTCTCTCTCTCTGTTTGTCTCTCAGTTCTCTCTCTCCCTCTCTCTCTCCCTCTCTCACTTTCTCTTTCTCTCTCTCTCTCTCTCTCTCTCTCTCTTTCTCTCTCTCTCTCTCTTTCCTCTCTATCTCTCTCTCTCCCTCCCTCTCTCCCTCTCTCTCTCTTTTCTCTCTATCTCTCTCTCCCCCTCCCTCTCTCCCTCTCCCTCTCTCACTCCCTCTCTCTCTCCCTCTCTCTCTCCCTCCCTCCCTCCCTCTCTCTCTCTCTCTATCTATCTCTCTCTCTCCTCTCATTCTCTCTCTATCTAACTAACTCTTTCTCTCTCCCCCTATGTCTAACTCACTTAGATGGTGGTGGTGGTATTAAAGGTAGGTCAGATTCGATTATCGGGGAGAAAATTATAGCTCAGAGAGACCTTGGGAGCTGTTGTTAAGAGCGGAGTTATTATTAATGAGAGGAGGTTTCCACCGGTTGGATTGGGAGTGTTGGTGGATTTTGGATTTGAGGGTAAGAGATTGGTTTATATCCGATCTCCAAGTTTTATTAGGGGTGCGAGCTCGATAAGATCTGATGCTTCTCTGAAGGTCATTGAGCAGGATGGAACATCCCATGAGGTGTGGAGGCTGAGTCGAATGTAGACTGCCAGGAGATTGGCTATTTGGAGCTATCGCTGCAGGATTTATCTGATCTGGATGAAGAGATGGATGTTTTGGTTGGTAGGTGAGGTTGAAGAGTTTCTTGAGGAGGTTAATGATTCTGTTAGATCTTTGAAGCATACTGTGAAGGTTATCGAAGCTACTGGATCAGTTGCTCATGGAAATTTGGCCGAGGATTCAGAGTAGGTTGAAATGTTGAACATAGAGGAGAAAGTGATGCTTATTTCTTTTGATTGTAATTAGGTAAGTAAAATTTGTGATAACCAAGTGTTTGTGCCTGATAAAATTAATTTTTAATTATGGAGTATGAGTTGTCTTGAAGATCTGGGAAAGATGTCCTTGGACCGGAATGTTCTGAATGCTAGTGTTAACAATGCGGTTAATAAATGGAGGTTTGATTTTGGTATCATTGGTCAGATAACTGAGGGTAATTTT
The DNA here is from genome assembly GCF_001605985.2 of Dendrobium catenatum. Taxonomy (NCBI): domain Eukaryota; kingdom Viridiplantae; phylum Streptophyta; class Magnoliopsida; order Asparagales; family Orchidaceae; genus Dendrobium; species Dendrobium catenatum. The sequence continues at coordinate 960,357 of NW_021320057.1, forward strand.
CTAGATCAGTCGTGTAGGGGTAAATGTGTGGATACTGATTGCAATGATTTTATTATGGGTGTTGAACGAACATCAGGTGTTTGTAAAAATGTCTCTACTGAGGATATTTCCTTGCAGCAGCCAATGCTGAAACCCGGGTCTTTTTCGTCGGTTAAGGAGTCTGATGAAATTAGAGATGATACTAATGCTTGGAAGAAGTCCATACCGGTTTAGCTAAGATTGTATGATGATGTTCGAAGTTTTTTAAGGGAAGATGGGATGGTTAGGCTGGACTTAAATAAGGTAAGAGGAAACATTCAAAAACTTGATAGAGCATTGGTTGATAGTCTGTTGGGACGTCGGTTGCCATTCTGGGTTGTGCAAAATGAGCTCCATAGGAAGTGGGGGCATCATGGTTTAACGCAAATTACACCCATGGGCTCGGATTATTTTCTTTGCTAGTTTGTAGATTATGAAACTCGAGATAATGTTATGATAGGTGGGCTTTGGTACATTGCTGGTTAGATCATAGGGGTAGAACAATGGATCCCTGGATTATCAACTAAATCTTTGTAGGGATTTACTTCTCTAATTTGGATTAGGCTTCCAAACTTTCCATTATAATATTGGGATTAATCAAACCTAGCGATATTGGCTACTAACATTGGTGAACCATTGTTTATGGATGAACAAACAAAACTATGAAATAGGTGTGCTTTTGCTTGTATTTGTGTACGCCTTGACTTGTCTAAAAGGTTTCCAAAGGGTGTGTGGGCACAAGGATTGGGAGGCAACCAATTGAGTATGAGGGGATTCCATTGATTTGCTTGAATTGTGGCAAGTTTGGGCAAAGGACTGAGGTGTGCAAGGAAACTTGTGTTTAGATTAGGCAGCCGGATAAGAAGGATAAAGAAACATAGAATTTGTTGGGTTCAGTTGAATCTGGGTTCAAGAAGGACAGTGGCTTGGTGCACTTCTACTAGTGGTTCGTCTCAACCACTAATACAGCAAGGATTTGTTGAGGATTTAGGAAATTTGCAAGTAAGGAAAAGCTGGTTGCTAGCCATTGAAATCAAGAGGAAGTGAGTTCTAGTGCTTAGGAGTTTACGAGGTTAATGATGTGGACGGATAAGCCTCCATCATATCCTTTAATTGCCAGAATTCTGAAACTCTCATATAGCAATGCAGGAATTTTGAAGCCTAAGAACAAGCAAGTTAGAAATGTTAAATCATGATTTTCTAAGGAATTTGCACTCATTGGATCGTTATAGAATTTACCTAGAGTAAGGAGGAGTAAATATATGAAGACTGATTTGGTATCTTCTTCTTTGGAACAATTTATGAATTTTATTTATAAAACTGATGGTATGAAGGGTAGTGATTTTGATTTGGGTGGAGTGGAAGTTTACCAGGAACCAGGTGCTTTTCTTGATAATCTGAGTGGCGGGGGGGCCTCCCCTATGGTGAATAATGTTTAGCCTCTTATGCTGGAATTATAGAGGTGCTCGTAAGAAGTAGATGGGAAACTACTTACGACGCCTCATTGGAGAGAATGATATCAGCTTTGTTGGGCTTTTGGAAACTAAGATGGAATCTTTCTCTAGAAAGGAAATTGACAAACTTGCTGGTAGAAATTGGGAGTTTATCTTTCAGCCAGCGGTTAGTAATGCAGGTGGCATTTTGGTTTTGTGGAAGAGTAATGTGGTGTTATTTTTAATTCCAAGCACTGTATCATTGGGAGACTTATAAATGATCAGAATAATATTTTGGAGGTGGCTGTGGTATATGCTGATAAAGATTGGTATGTCAGGCGACAAGTTTGGGAGGACATATCTATTCATCGTACATTGGAATCCTCTTTGTTGGTGGAGGGGGGGGGGGATTTCAATTGTGACATGTCTCAGGAGGACAAGAAGGGGGGCAAGGCCTTTCATTTTTCTCTAGCTCCAAATAATATGGGTGAGTTTATGTTGGAAAATAATTTGATTGATCCTGGTTTCATCGGTCCTGCTTTTACTTGGACAAATAATAAAGATGCGAGGAGCAGAATTTTTTTACGATTGGACAGATTTCTGATAAGCTCTTCAATTATGGATTCTTTTCAGGGGTTACAGTTAAACATCTTACTAGACTTGCATCTGACCATTTCCCTATTCTATGCACTATCCAAGGTGAATTAGGGAGGGCATTTTCCCATTGGATAAAATTTGAGGATATTTGGGCTAGTTATCCAAAGGCTTGGCAACTAGTTTGGGAGAAATGGAGTGTGGAGGACATGGGTTCTAAAGTAGCTAAACTTCAGAAGAAATGCCAAAGGACCTTGAAAGCTTTATTCGTTTGGAGTAAGAACAAATTTAAACAACTTAATCAATTGAAGGACGAGATGGATAAGGAGATAAAAAGTTTGCAGGAATTGGAATGCTTGTCAAATTGGTTAACTGAAGTTAAAATGGTGGCCTTTAGATATAAGGTTCAATTATTAAATAGTACTCTTGCTAGAATTATGACATGGTGGACTCAAAGAGCTAAGGTGAAATGGATTGAGGAAGGGGATGGGAACACACACTTCTTCCACTCCATGAAGTCAGCTAGAAGGAGAACTAATGGAGCTAGTTCTATGAAGCATTCAGATGGGACTGTTGTAACTAAACCAAGGGAGATTTTGAATGTTATTCATGGTTTTTTTGAGCATGGTGAAGGAATGTGATTGTTGAGAACGGATGGCCTTCATTTGTATCATAAAGGAGTTTCCTGGAAAGTTAAGTTGAAATCCTTGACAAGGAGGTTACAAAAGAGGAGATTTGAAATTCTGTTTCTTCTTTTGGCCAAAATATATCACCAAGAAGGGATGGGGTTACGACCTCTTTCTTTAAGCTATTTTGGGAAATTGTTGAGGAGAAAGTTATGAAAGCTTGCTTGGAATTTTTTGCTTCTAGTACTATGGATCCAAGTTGGAAAGAGACAGTTATAGTCCTCTTACCTAAAGTTGTTAATCTAGACCACCCAGCCAAATTCAAGCCGATTAGTCTTTGCCAAACAATCTATAAGATTGTTGCAAAGGTGTTAATAAATAGAATCAAAAGTGTGTTGCCAAAGCCTATTTCTAAAAAACAAGCAGAATTTGTATTGGGCCGCTCTATTTCAAACCACTGCTTACTTGGTCAGGAGTTGATGAATAGATTCAAAGTTTCCAAATCAGCTTTGGGTTTAATGGCTTTGAAAGTTTACATGGAGCGAGCATATGACAAGATGAGTTGGAGGACGTTGGAGCTTGTTATCAGACATATGGGTTTCCCTCATAAGTTCAGCTCTTGGGTGCTCAACTATGTTCAAGGTCCAAAATTCATAATCTTTATTAATTGACAACTAACAGATGGGATTATTGTGGATTGTGGTTTTCGTCATGGGTGCCCTTTATCACCCTTTATGTTCATTCTATGTTCTGAGCTTTTATTTGCCCATATTCATTAGAACTTCAAGGAGCTAGGTGTGCCAATAAGTGTGGGGGGACCTCTTGTCTCCCAGCTTATTTATGCTGACAATATTTTACTTATTGCAGGTGCCAATATTTCTAATGTTAGGAAAATTACATCCATTTTGGAGGATTATTGTTCATGGATTGGCCAAAGGTTTAACTCGAATAAATCAGCGATTCTTTTTAGCAAGATGACTTCTTCTACTACAAGAGCAACGCTTACAAAGATGACTGGCTGTAGAAAGGTGGATGAATTGGACTATCATGGCATCCAATTGGCTTTGAGAAGACTTGTGAAGAAGGACTTTGCTTCTTTGTTGCAATAAGCTCGAGCCAACACATTATCATGGGGAGTTAGGCATTTGTCTTTGGCAGATATAGTCACTTTGATTAATGTTGTTTTGCTTCCTTTTTCGGTTTACTTAGTGACTCATACTCTAGTCCCAAAATCTATATTATATGATGTTAAGAAGTTATGTCGAAGCTTTCTTTGGGACTTTGATTCCAATCATAGAACTATTCATAATATGAATTGGAAAAATGTTGCTAAACCAATAAAGTTGGGTGGTCTTGGATTCCATGCAAGTGTGGATTGGGTTGGGCTATTAAGAGCTCGAATTGCTTGGGAATACAACAGTAAACTATTGGATTTGTTTCAAAGATGTAGGAAGCAGAAAAATGGGAGTTGGCCATGGAATACTTAACTGAAGAGAGGTCATTCGGATGTTTGGAAGCTGATTTGTGATGGAGCAAGTAGCTTAGGTTGCTGCATGCGTTGGAAGGTATGTAATGGCAGAAATATTGATGTGATAAATCATGTATGGATTTAGGATAGAGCTCTTTTGCTTTGGCCTACTTTTTGTGATATAGAAGCTGTAGAAAATTTTATGGTAGCAGACTTCATTTTGCCGAATGTGGTTTGAAATATGCAGAGGTTGTTTCTCGGTTTTGGAGAGAGTCTAACTGTCTGAATTTTGGAGATTGAAATTTGTAAGGACCAGATTGAAGACTCCTTTGAACTGTTGAAATGCCCGCTTGGATCCACGATTTCAACAATTGTATATAACAGCAAATTCCAAGAGGATGAAGACTTGAGCTATGCATGTTTAAAATTTGGATTGAGGCCTCGGGAGAGGATTTTTTGGTGGTGAATTTTCAAGGATTGTATTCCAATGAACAGTTGGCTACAAAATCATGGATTTGAGGTTAATGTAATATGTCCTGTTAGTTATTGTGTGATTGAAAATAGGGATCATATTACTACATGTTATAAACAACTATGGGAAGTTTTGAATGTGCTGGATAGTTTAGTATTTTATACTCCACGATTCACATGTTTTATGGAGCTGCAGTTAGCATTGGAAAATAGCGTCAAGGTAAATGACATTTCTAGGTTGCTCTATTGTATTGTGGTTTTTTGCAGCTGGACAAATATGAATTCGATAAAGCATGGTAAGAAGTGTTGTACGCCTGTGTTTTTGACAGCAAGTATTTTAGAAGTTCTCAATCAAGGTCGGCTTTCTTTCCACTTGGAGCAATGGGATACTATTCAATCCTTTCGATTGTCTTCATCCTCTTCTTGGTGTCCCCCCCCCCCACCCTACAGGTTGGTTGAAGGAGAATGTTGATGGAGCTGTTCTTAGATCTAATGCAGGGGTAAATGGAATAGTTATTAGGCATAGCTTGGGAAAGCTAATTATTGCATCTGGTTGGAGTATTTGGCACTGGGATAGTACCCAGGTTGAGATGATGGCAATTCATTATATTGACAAGCTAGTTTCAAATTGGATGTATAAACTCAAAGGGATTATTGTGGAAGGAGATAATGCATTTGTGATTATGTACATACAAAAGTTCAACTTTAATGAACTATGGAAGCAACAACAAGATGATTTTTAGAAATGGAGTTGGATCAAGTTGTTCCAATAGGTGTTGTTTGTGCATTCATACAGAAGATTCAACATGGAGGCCCATTTCTGTGCTCAAAGAGCATTATATGGTATTTTTCTTTGGGACATAGTAGATAGAAACATATGCATTCCTCAAGAATTTTTTGATATTCTTGAGGATGATGGTTGCTTTGTTTCTCTAGCTTAAGAGCATGTTAGCTCTTTCTTTTCTTTACTTAGTTGTAGCAGTTTTTTATTGAATGCAAATGCAAAAGTTAAGCTCTCTCCCCCTCTCTCTCTCTCTCAATTCTCTCTCTCTCTCTCTCTCTCTCTCTCTATCTCTATCTCTCTATCTCTCTCTCTCTCTCTCTCTCTTTCCTCTCTCTCTCTATATCTATGTTTCTCTCTCTCTCTATTATTCCTCTCTCCCTCTCCCTCCAGCCCCCCTCTCTCTCCATCCGCTCCCTCTCTCTCTCTATCTCTATCGATCACTCTCTTTCTCTCTCTCTCTCTCATTCCACTTTCTATCCTCTCTCTCACACACTCTCTCCCACTCTCTCTTAATCCTCTCTCACTCTCTCCCACTCTCTCTTAATCCTCTATCTCTCTCTCTCTCTCTCTTATACTCTCTCTCTCTCTCTCTTTCTCTCCCTCAGTTATCTCTTTCTCCCTCCTTCTACCTCTCTCTCTCTCTCTCTCTCTCTCTCTCTCTCTCTCTCTTATTTTGGATGCTATAGCATGTTCTTCCTGAGAGAATTTGGTGGCTTTAGACAAGAATTTTGGTGAATGGACTATTATGACAAGGAGGAGAAGATCCAACAATGTTAGAGTTGGAAATAGAGCACAAACCATGAATGCTAAATCTTTTGTTCCTGCTACAATTTCAAAAACGGTTTGGAGGGAAGTAAATATGGTTTAGAAGGCTATCGAACCTGATGTGGAACATATGGCTAAGACAAATATTTGGGTAAGGTTCCTATTCTTGGGAATAGGAATGACTCTAGCACGAATTCTGGAGGGTTGAATGAATCACAAGTGTAGGTTACTTCAAGTGGTTATACACAACAATTGGTACAAAAAGATGGTGTTGTTATGCTGGATAATGTACAGAACAAGGAAATGATGCTAGAAAGTCATGGGATTCTGAGTGTTATGATGAGGCAAAGTATTGTCAAGGGGTTAGTGAAGAAAAAGAATTGGAGAGATCCTTCTGAAGTTACCTCGCCACCTCAATGGTTGGCTCCTAAAGCTTTAAAATTTTTAGATAATAAATAAGGAGTGCTAAAGTTGAGAAGAAAATTGGAAATTAAGGCTAAAGCTTGGTTCACTAAGGAATTGAAGCAAATTGGTCCTTTGCAAAAGTTGCCTGGGATAAGGAGAAGTAAAGCTATAGAAGCTTATGTGGGTACATCCCCTATTGAACAGTTTGTAACTATTATTTCTGGTGGTTCGAAGGAATTCAATTTGAAAATGGGGGATGATGTTGAAAAATTGAGCGGCAGGGATGCTTCCCCTTTGGTGAATAATGCTTAGTCTCTTATGTTGGAATTGTAGAGGTGCTCGAAAGAAGGAGACGAGCAATTATTTACAACACCTCATTGGGGAAAATGATATTTGCTTCATTGGATTTCTTGAGACTAAGATGGAATCCTTTGGTAGAGGAGACATTGACTTGTAGGCAGAGAGTGGGAGTTTTTATTTCAACCAACTACTGGAAAAGCAGGTGGAATTTTAGTGTTGTGGAAGAGTAGTCTATCTCTTTCCACGCCATTTTTCAATCCAATCAATGTATAATAGGGAGGCTCAAGGTTGCTAATATTATTGATTGGGATGCGGCTGTGGTCTATGCTGATAAAGACAGGTATACCAGGAAAGCATTATGGGAGGATGTTTCTAAATATCATACATTAAATTCTCCCTTGTTGGTTGGGGGGGATTTCAATTGTATTGTGGCACAGGAGGACAAGAAAGGTGGCAAGGCCTATCATTTTTCCCCAGCTGCAAATGATATGGCTGAGTTCATGATGGAAAATGACTTGATTGATCCTGGGTTCACTTGTCCTGCTTTTACTTGTACCAACAACAAGGATGCTAGAAGTCTGATCTTCTCAACGTTGGATCATTTTTTGACAACTTCTATTTTTGATGCTTTTCAGGGATTGAAGGTTAAGCATCTTACTAGACTTGCTTCAGATCACTGCCCCATTTTGTGTTGTATCTTGGGTGAAGTGAAGAGGACCTATTCTCATTGGATAAAGTTTGAAGATGTTTGGGCTAGCTACCCTATGGCATGGCATTTATTATGGGAGAAATGGAAGGTGGATGACTTGGGTAGTGAATCAACTAAACTCCAAAAGAAATGCCAAAGGACTTTGAAAGCATTGTTCTTTTGGAGCAAGAATAAGATTAAATTGCTTAATCAACTAAAGGAAGAGCTTGATAGAGAAATTAAAATTTTATAGGAATTGGAATGTTCTAATGGGTTGACTGACATTCAAACTAAAACCTTGAGATATAAGGTACAGTTATTGAATATTACTCTAGCTCGTATCATGACATGGTGGAGACAACGAGCTAAGATAAAATGGATTGAGGATGAAGACAGTAATACCCATTTCTTTCATTCCATGGCATCGGCTAGATGGAGAGCTAAATGCATTGAATCTATTAAGCATATGGATGGTACGGTTGTAACTGAGCATGGGCAAATTTCAAAGATAAATCAAGAATTTTTTGAGCTGAAATGGTGTGAGAATTTGGTTGTTAAAAGCGGGTGGCCTTCCTTTGAAACCCAAAGAGGATGTTTGGCAATGTTTGTTGATATCTTAGATAATGAGGTTTACTAAAGAAGAAATTTGGAAGGTTGTGTGTTCTTTGGGCCGGAATAAGGCACCTGGAAGAGATGGGATAACGGCTTCCTTCTTCAAGTTATTTTGGGATATTGTTGGAGAACAGGTTCTGAGAGCTTGCTTAGAATTCTTTGAGTCTGGAATTATAGATCCACAGTGGAAGGAGATGGTTGTGGTTTTATTGTCCAAGGTGAATAACCCAGATCAGCCGTCCAAGTTAAGACCTATTAGTTTGTGCCAAATAATTTACAAGATTGTGGCAAAGGTACTTGTCAACCAGGTCAAAGGGATTTTACCAAGATTGATCTATGAGGAGCAAGCTGCATTTTTCCAGGGACGCTCAATTTCAAATCATTGCTTGTTGGGTAAAGAACTATGAATAAATTCAAGGTTTCTAAATCGTTTTAAGGGATTTTAGTTTTGAAAGTGGACATGGAGCAAGCAAATGACAAGATGAGCTAGAGGACTTTGGAGCTGATTCTGAGGCATATATGATTCCCCCTAGATTCAGCTCTTGGGTGACGAGCTGTGCCCAAAATCCTAAATTCTCAAATCTTATAAATGGCCAATTATCTGAGGGGATCATAGCTGATTGTGGGTTCCGTTAGGGGTGCCCTTTGTCACCATATCTATTCAATATCTATTATGAGCTGCTTTCTGAGCATATCCATTAGAACTTCAAGGAGTTGGGTGTTCCAATCAGTAGGGGGGACCTCTTGTCTCCCGCCTTCTTTATGCTGACGATGTTTTAGTTTTTTTAGGTGTATTTATTCCAAATGTAAAGAAGTTTACTTCCATCTTGGAGGACTATTGCTCTTGGACTGGCCAAAGGGTCAATAGATGTAAATCAGCTATCCTTTTTAGCAGATCAACTTCCTCTTCTACAAGGTCTCGGCTTGCAAAAATAACTAGGTGCAGGAAGGTAGATGAGATGGAATACTTGGGTATCAAGTTTGCATTGAGAATATTCACAAGGAAAGACTTTGCTCCTTTGCTGCAACAAGGTCGTATTAAAACATTGGCATGGGGAGTTAGACACCTCTCTATGACAGGTAGATTCACTTTGATAAATTCAATTTTGATTCCATCTTCTGTTTACTTGGTGACTCACACACTAGTTCCAAGATCTACTTTAAATGAGGTGGAGAAAATTTATAGAAGTTTCCTTTGGGATGCTGATGCTAACCATAAAGGCATCCACTACGCCTCTTGGGAAAATGTTTCTAGACCAAGGAGGAAGGGGGGACTTGGGTTTCATGCAAATGTTAATTAGGTTTTCCCCTTAAGGGATAGGATTGCATGGGAATACATTAGCAAACTGTCAAGTTTGTTGCATAATTATATGGAACATAAGTATGGAAAGTGGCCATGGGTGGATGATTTTAAACGTGAAGACTCGGATGTGTGGAAGCTTATTTGTAATGGAGTCGTCAGCTTAGGTTGTTGTGTTAGATGGAAGGTTGTAACGGTAGCAACATTGACATTTTAAATCATATTTGGATCTGGGATAGATCCATATCGATGTAGCCAATGTTTTGTGACATAGCAACCATAGAAGATCTCAATGTTTCAGAACTTATCACGCCTGTTGGTGAATGGAATGTGCAAAAACTACTACTTTACTTTCGAGAGAGTCTTGTTGATAAAATTGTGGAAATTAAAATCTTGAAAGATATGAATGAAGACTCTCTAGAGCTGATGAAAATGCTTATTTGTTCCACTATCTCAGCTATGGTGTACAATAGCAGGTTTTTGGAAGAAGATGATCCAAGCTGTGCAATCTTAAAAGCTGGGTTGAGGTCGAGGGAGCGTATGTTCTAGAGGAGGATTTACAAAAACATTGTTCCAACTAACAATTGATTACATGCTCGGGGCTTTGAAATGAATGATAATTGTCCTGTTGATGCTGTTCGGTGGAAGATTTGAGTCATATCACAACTGGTTGCAAGCATCTCTTGGAGGTGTTGGATATTCTAGATGGGTGGGGCTTTTATACACCTCAATTTGCCTCTTTTTATGACTTGCAGGTGGTGTTGTAGAAGAATGTTAATATTACAAACATTGGCATGATGCTTTATTGTCTTATTGTTTATCATAGTTTGTTGAACAAGAATGCGACTAAACATGGGAAGGAGAGTTATACACCTATTTTTATGGCAGCTAACATATTAGAAAACCTAAATCAAAATTGTCTTTCATTCCACTTACAGCAACGGGGCACTGTTCAATCCCTAGGATTGTTTTCACCGTCTTCTTATTCAATCCGATGGATTGTCTTCAATTTCTTTTTGGTCCCCCCCCCCCCTCCAGGATGGTTGAAGGTCAATGTGGATGGATCTTTGCTTTGATCAAATGCAGGAGGAATAGGGATTGTAATTCAAGATAGCCATGGTAAAATGATTGTGGAAACTGGTTGGAATATATGCCATTGGGATTCTACTCGTGTAGAGATGATTGCTCTTCATTATTGATAAGTTACTTGAGGATTGGAAGTTTGAACTCAAAGAGTTATTGTTGAGGAAGATAATGCAAGTGTAATGAAGTATATGCTGGAATTTAAATATAGAGAACCATGGAAATAACAGTTGGAAGAGTGGGATAGATGGAGCTGGATGAAGCTATTCCAACAGGTGGTTTTTGTGCATACTTACAGGAGGTTTAACAGGGAGGAACATTTCTGTGCTCAAAGAGCTATAGATAGAACTTTTCATTGGGATATAGGAGAGAGTAATAATGTTGTTCCTCAAGAATTTTTTGATATTCTTGAGGATGATAGTAGTTCACCTTTTTTTTTGTTTAAGGTCATGTTAGACCTCTTTTACTTTATATGTTTGTATTAGATTTTTGATGAATGAAAATGCAGAAGTTCAGCTCTCTTTCTCTCTCTCTCGCTCTCTCACTCTCTCCCTCTCTCTCTCCATATATCTCTCTCTCCCTCTCTCTCTCTCATCTCTCTTTCTCTCTCTCTCTCTTTCTCTCAATCTCTTATTCCTCTTTCTCTCTCTTTCTCTCTGACTCTCTCTATCTCTCTCTCTCTTTTATTCTTCTCTAGCTCTCTCTTGCATTCCTCTCTCTCTCTTACTATCTCTCCCTATCTCTCTCTCTTTCTTTCCCTCTCTATCTTTCTCTCCCTCTCACAGTTTCCCCCTCTCTCTCTCCCTCTCTCTCTCTCTCTCCATCTTATTCCCCTCTCTCTCTCTCTCAACACTCTCTCACTTTCTCGCCCTCCCTCCTACTATCCATCTATCTCTCTTTCTCTCTCTCTCTCTCTCTCTCTCTCTCTCTCTCTCTCTCTCTCTCTCTCTCTCTCCCTCTCTCTCTCATTCCTCTCTCTCACACACACTCTCTCTATCCCTCTCTCTCACTCTCACTCACTCTCACTCACTCTCTCTCACATCTCTCTCTCTCTCTCAATCTCTCTCTCTCTGTCTCTCTCTCCCTCTCTCTTTCTCTCCCTCTCTCACTTTCTCTCCCTCTCTCACTTTCTCTCTCTCTCTCTCGCTCTCTCTCTCTCTCTTGCGCTCTCTCTCTCTCGCTCGCTCTCTCTCTCTCTCGTGTTATTGAAGATGAATGAGGCCTCTTTTCAGGTTTTATTTCAAACTAGCAAATGTATTATGGGGAAGCTTTCTATGGCTAAGGATATTAATTGGGATGTTGTTGTGGTTTATGGTAGTAAGGATAGATACATCAGAAGTCAAGTTTGGGTTGATATCTCTAGATATCTTACATTGGATTACCTTTTATTGTTTGGGGGGGGATTTCAATTGTATACTGTCTCAGGAGGAAAAGAAATGGGGCAAGGCCTTTCACTTTTCTCCAGGTGCTAGTGACATGGGGGAATTTATGTTGACAAATGACTTGGTTGATCCTGGGTTCATTGGTACTGCTTTTACTTGGACAAATAATAAGGATGCGAGGAGCAAGATCTTCTAAAGATTGGATAGATTCCTTATTAGCTCTGCAATCATGGATTCTTTTCAAGGCTTGAAAGTTAAGCATCTCACTAGACTGGCTTCAGATCATTGCCCCATACTTTGTTATGTTCAAGGTGAAATGAAGAGAGATTATTCTTATTGGATAAAGCTTGAAGATGTATGGGCAAGTTTTCCTAACGCTTGGCATTTCGTGTGGGAGAAATGGAAGGTAGAGGATATGGGTAGTGAAGCTGCTAAGCTTCAGAAGAAGTGCCAAAGGACTTTGAAAGCTTTATTCTTTTGGAGTAAGAATAAGGTCAGAGTGCTTAATTAATTGAAGGAGGAATTGGATAAAGAGATTAAGACTTTACAGGAATTGGAATGTTTGCCAATTGGGTTAATTGATAGTCAAGCTGAAGCCTTGAGGTATAAGGTTCTGTTATTGAATAGTACCCTTACTCGTATCATGACATGGTGGAGGGAATGAGCTAATGTAAAATGGATTGAGAAAGGGGATGGTAACACCCATTTTTTTCTTTCTATGGCTTCGGCTAGGAGGAGAGCCAAATGCATTGATTCTATTAAGCAAGGAGATGGGACGGTGGTAACCAAGCAACAAGACATTTCTAATGTCATATTCAATTTTTATGAGTATAAATGGCATGGGCAGGACATCATTGAGGATGGGTGGCCTTCCCTTAAATCCCAAAGAAGCTATTTGGCATAGTTTGCTGGAGCCCTTGATGGGGAAGTAAAAAAAGATAAAATATGGACTATTGTGAGTTCATTGGGCTGGAATATTGCTCCTGGAAGAGATGGTGTTACGACATCATTCTTCATATTTTATTGGGATATTGTTGGGGAGCAGGTGGTGAGTGCTTGCTTGGATTTCTTTTCTTCTGGAAATATGGATTCATATTGGAAGGAAACAGTGGTGGTACTATTGCCCAAAGTTATGAACCCGGATCATCCTTCCAAGTTCAGGCCGATCAATCTTTGCCAAACAATTTATAAGATTGTTGCAAAGGTGCTTGTTAACAGGATCAAAGGTATTTTGCCATGTTTGATTAATGAAGAACAAGCAGCATTTATTCTGGGGCATTCTATTTCAAGTCATTGCTTGCTTGGGCAAGAGTTAATGCATAAATTTAAAGTTTCAAAATCTGCTAAGGGCTTTATGGCATTGAAAGTAGATATGGAACAAGCTTATGATAAGATGATTTAGAGGAATCTGAAGATTGTTATGAGGCATATGGGATTTCCTCCTCGATTCAAATCTTGGGTGCTTAGCTGTGTCAAAAATCCAAAGTTCTCTATTCTTATAAATGGATAGCTTACGGAGGCGATTAATGCAGGATGAGGATTCCGTCAAGGGTGCCCTTTGTCACCGTATTTGTTCATCCTGTGTTTTGAGCTTATGTCTACTTAGTTTCATTAGAAACTCAAGGAGATGGGTGTTCCTATCAATGGTGGGGGACCTTCTGTCTCCCACCTTCTTTATGCTAATGACATTTTATATTTTGCAGGTGCATATATCCCAAATGCTAAGATGTTTAAGTCCATTCTTGAGGACTATTGTTCTTGGACGGGATAAAGGGTGAATATGAACAAATCAACTATTCTTTTTAGTAAGATGACTTCTTCCACTACTAAATCCCGATTAGCTAAACTTATTGGCTACTGCAAGGTGTCTGAATTGGAGTATTTGGTATCAAGTTTGCTTTGAGGAGACTTACAAAGAAGGATTTTGCTCCTTTGATTCAAAAAGCTCGTGGATGAACGTTGAATATGGGGATTAGACATCATTCCTTTGCTGGTTGGGTAACATTGATCAATTCAATTTTGTTGC
>NW_021320057.1:979663-983278 GCF_001605985.2 Dendrobium catenatum
AGGTCGAGTTGACCTAACCACTATAAATCCCTGTCTTATTGTTTCTTGCTTCCGCACTTTAATTTCCACATTTATTTTTCTCGTGGTGTGATTTTGGTTTATGTGATCTTCTGTTCTTTGTTAAAAGAAAATTTTTAAAATACCAATTCACCCCCTCTTGGTTAGCTTGGGCCAGTTCTATAGGGCTTAACATCCTTAACGAACTTTCAGATCAGATTTGAGGATATTTGATGGACATATCCTACTATGTGGAAGCTAGTTTGGAAAAATTGGAATAAGAATGATCAAGGAAAGCCATATGATGTGCTAAACCAGAAATGCTCCAGAACACTCAGAGCCTTGTTTTTCTGGAGTCGAAACCGGCTGAAGGAGCTGGGGGCACTGAAGATGTTGCTGGAGGGCCGTATTGTGGAGCTTCAATTGCTCGAGTGTTCCACGGAGGGGCTGAATGACACCCAGGACCAGGAATTGAGGAGGAAGGCTGTCAATTTTAATGCTACTCTGGCTCGGATGGCGACGTGGTGAATATAACAGGCTAAGACCAAGTGGATTGAGCAAGGAGATGTTAATTCTCACTTCTTCCACTCATTTGCCTCAACACGACAGAGGGGGAATAGGATTGTGGAAGTCCAGAAAGCCAATGGGGAGAGAACTTCTGAATCGAATGTTATCCAGGAAGAATTCATGAGCTTCTTTATGCTCAAATAGAAAGACATATAGGTTTCCCTGGAAAACTTGCTTACTTTCTAGAGGGAAGATATGATTTCGGAACTCATGAAGATGGAGCTGGAGGCAGGTGTCACTGACATGGAGATTCAGCAAGTTGTGTTCAGCATGAGGAACAACCGCTCACCTGGTATGGATGGTATTACTACCTCTTTCCTAAAATTCTATTGGGAAATCATTAAATGTGATGTTACTCTTGCTATTATGCATTTTTTCTATACTAACTCCATGTACGGCAGCTAGAAGGATACGTTAGTGGTCCTTATACCGAAGACTGATAATGCTTATGTTCCGGTGAAGTTTCATCTAATTAGCCTCTGTCAGTCTTTTTATAAGGTTGTTGCCAAAATTTTGATCCATCATCTTAAGCCGGTCTTGGGAAACATTATCAGTAATGAGCAAGAGGCGTTTGTCCTGGGTGTTCCATTTCTAGCCATGGATTGTTAGCTCAGGAAATGATGAACAAATTTTAGCATTCATCCCAGAAGGCGGGCATGATGGCCTTGAAGATTGATATGGAGCATGACTACGACTGTATGGTGTAGGATACGGTACAGATGGTCTTGGTCCAGATGGGATTCTCTACTCGCTTTATTCTTTAGGTTATCCAGTGTATTGTGAGGCCTCGATTTTACCTTCTAATTAATGGTGTTAGGACTCCTTGGATTCAAGCCATGAGCGGGCTCCGACAGGGTTGACCCTTGTCTCCCTACCTGTTTATTCTATGCTCCAAACTCCTAACCAAGGCGTTTAGACAGAATGGTGACCAGCTGGGGATACACATTATCAATAATGCCAAAAGAATTTTGTACCTGTTGTATGCCGATGACATCCTTATTTTTGCTGTTGCTAAGAGATGTAATGCGGTCAGTATTATGGGAATCTTAGATGATTACTATGGATGGACGGAACAAAGTATTAATGGCGAGAAGTTGGACATCCTCTTCAATAAGAGGTGCCCGAGACGGAGGCAGTGGGTGATTTCCAGGCTAATAGGTTATCGGCAGGTGGATTCCCTCGAATATCTGGGATTACCTTTGGTTATGAGTAGGTTGACTGCTAATGACTTCACCAAAGTTATAAAATGTGCGCATGAGAAGATGAACATCTGGGGGAAGAAGCATCTTTCATATGCTGGAAGAACCTTATTGATCCGAGCCTCTCTGCTAACTATCCTTGTGTATATACTGTCTCACACGGAGGTCCCTTGCAGTGTGTTAAACTCTATTGAAAAATTGGGTAGACGGTTCATGTGGCAGAAGAACTCTAACAGCAAAGGCATCCACTATGTGGGTAGGAAGGAGCTTTGTCTACCAAGGGACCATGGTGGAGTTGGCTTTCATGGGTTGAAAACTTGGCGTGGACTGCTCCGTGCCCGGTTAGCCTGGATGATGCTTAATGACCTGGATTCACTCTTTCATAAGGTGGTGAAGGCTAAATACGGGCTCGACATCAGGCATGATACCCCGGTCCGAAAATGCTCAATCACATGGAAGGTTATCCATGAAGGCGTGGGAGCTCTTGAAGCTATCATCCGGTGGAGAATTGCGGATGGCCAGAACATTAATGTAATGCAGGACTGCTGGATCCTGGACCGTCACCTGGCCTCCTGGCCTACCTTTATGAATGTGGAGGAAGTTGAGAACATTAGAGTGAGCCATCTGTTGGATTAATCCCTAGTGTGGAATGGTGAATTGGTGGAAAGATGCTTTGGCAGAATTATGGCTCAACGAATTTTGGCGATTGATATGAACTTAGGGAATGGCGCTGACTTTCTGGTGCTTACTCAATGTAGTATGATCAGGTCAGTGACTGCTCTGGCGTACCGGGCCAAATTCGGGATGACGAATTATCAGTTTGGTTGGCTGAACAAGTTGAAGATGCATCCGCAAGAGAATTTCCACTAGTGGAGGCTCCTTAGGAACGCCATCCCTACTAATCAATGGCTTTTTCACAGAGGACTCTCTAGCTCTTCCTTATGTCCATGGGGGTGCAACGAGGAGGAGAACATCGAACACTGCACTACCCAGTGCAATAAGCTAAGGGAGGTCTTTTGTATTCACGCCAAGTGGGGGTTTGCTATGCCGAGGGTTAACTCCTTTGGGGAGTTGATGACTGAGCTGTCTACATTGGTGGATACAAACCCGAGCTTAGGCCAACTCTACTGTTATGCTGTGTATCAGATTTGGAGGGCCAGGAATGACATGAAGCACACCAGGAAATGAAGATCTCCATTAATTATTGCGGCCACGGTTCTTTTGCCGCTTCCGCGACCTTACCGAACAACGATTCTGGAGCACTGGAGCACTACCCAGCAACCTGGGCTGCCTTCGCACAAATAATGGTGCCCCCCTCGAGGTTGGTTGAAGTTTAATATCGTTGCTACTCTAAATCCATCGAACAAGGCTGGCATTGGTTTGGTGGTTCAGAAATATGAGGGAGTTTTGATTGCTGCGGCCGGGAAAAGGTTCGAGCATTGGGATGCCTTCCAAGCGGAGTTCATGGTTGCTGCTTCTATCCACGAGGTGATTAGGGAGTGGATATTGGGGTTGGAAGGGATCTTCTTTGAGGGAGACTACGTCAATTCCATTAGATGACTGCAACACTTGAATGATCATCAATTCATGGCCCACTACAGTTTTGAAAGGCCGGACCTTTCTTTTTTGATGGAGTTTAAGCATGTCATCTTCCAATACATTAACAGGGATAGCGACTGCCCTGTTGATTGCTGTGCCAAATTAGCCTTACAAGATAGTTTTATTTTTTAGGATGTAAATGTTGATGAACTCCCCTCAACCCTTTTGTCATTGTTGAGGGAGGATAGTGATAGGAATTAGTTGCATGTAACTAGGTTTTTTGTTTCCCCTTTATTAATGCAAACACAGATGT
>NW_021320057.1:983378-997609 GCF_001605985.2 Dendrobium catenatum
TGTGAATATCGTCCAGGCCGATCAATGATCTTCCTGGGCGATTATTAGAAAATACATAATACCTTAATTGTCTATGGCGGCAACTTCTTTCTGTTTTGAGCTTATCGTCCTGGCCGATACAATCCATCTAGTATGGTAGTCTTTTCCCGCATAGAGAATTTCTAAAGCCCACTTATGGAGGTTTGGTAACACCATATGACCCATAAGAACTTGGTCCATCATCCTGATGACCTCAAACTGAGTGATATTCCTTCTCTACAGTACAAGCTGTCCTCCCGATCTACTTTTAGCTGGGAAGTGAAAAAAATCCCAACTATTACCAATATGAGTATTAACTTCAGTTCTTATAATGTCCTCAAACATCGTCTCCACCAGTCCCACAAACATAACCTCATTACAACCAATGAGGCTGTATAAGAAGTGCCCCATTTACTTCTTCCGGGCACCCCTACAATTCTAGATAATGATGGACGACATTAACCAACCAAGGGGAAGCGTCCCCACTACCAGATTCATCAAACAACATTTTCTTTTTCTTCCTAGGGAGCTCCCCAGCGGGACCCAAATGGCTAAGCTCCATGCTAACTCTGAACCTATTGGACTTAGGCACCACAGGTTTAATGCCTGAAGAAAACAGTAAGGGCCGACTGAAACCCATCTTCGCTTGCTTCCACGTTGGTTTCACCTAGATAAATGGCTCTTCGATTTTTCTCAAATCCACATGAGGTGGGGGTTTCCCCATCAGTTTACTAGCAGTATTCATTGCTCATAAGTTGAGGATTCACATTCCTTCTGCGGCGAGGAGGAACTGGGATCCAAGGCCCCAACTGGTCCTCAGCATCCTGTTAAGTAGCCTCATGAGTAGTATCCACCCCACTTCGTTCAGGCTGGGTTTGCACTCATGTGTCGCATTCAGTGCTGACCATAGCACTTAGAAGGCCGCTATTTGCATTTGAAGTATCCCCCGAGTTCCCCTTCATACTTTGCACCAAGCCAGGCTTCTCCAGGCTGCCCGAGTCACTTCCAGCACGGCTACATTCCCCTCCATCCTTCTTTTTCAAGTGCTCAACTAGTCTCTTGTTTGTAAGATCACTTTGTCCCACCACCCTAGAAGGGCATGAATCCCTACGGTGTCCAACTCTACCATAGCCATAGCACATGAGGCCAATGCCGTCGTACTCCACCTTCTGGTAGAATCTCCCATTCAAACCATTAACCCATATACCTGTTAGAAGCTGGTTAGCCAAATTCATTCAAACACACATCTGGGCATATTCTCTCTTTCCCCAGTTCCTAGTTTGCACGTCAATCCATAGAGGAGTGCTGATGCACGAAGCAATTCTGGAGATGTTGCAATCGTCCCAATATTGTAGTGGGAAATTGGGCATCCGAATCCAAACCGGGAAAGTCAACCCTTCCATCGAGTCAGTGGAGAAACCAAATTAATCCAACAAGGTTCCCACCAATAAACTAGGGTCCTTCACAGTGAACCATGTCCCTAGCTTCAACAGAGGAGAAGATACAGATAAAACAGTCCGAGCCCAAAGTGGTGAGTTGGTACTCCCCGAATCCACTCCACTGACATTGAATTTCCGACTTCAATAAGAAGAAATAATCTTTCCTACCCAGGATTTTTCCAACAACAACACGTTCGAGCATCACCATGTTGGCCTTGACACGCTCCAAATTGAGATCAACAGAAATCCCATCGCCAGCTATAGCATTAATCTCTTTGGGACTCTGGATTTGGATATGCTCTAGCTTCCGCCACGGGTTCTCAATCTGACCCGATAACAGAGATCCTTCGGTTACACCCTTCCCCTTAGGTTCCCCACAATTTACACTGGACTTGCCGGAGTTGGCATTTACACATCCAACAGAGGAGTAACTAAACAGTTTGTGAGCCTCAGGGGAAGTAACACCCGCATCGTGCCATCCCGCAGTGTCTTTCACAACAACGTCAATTGCCGAATCCAAAGGAACTCCATTCCTCGCTGCCATGCCCAGAACATCGTTACTCTATACAGCTAAATTCGAGCTAACCTCTAAGGAACAAGATCGTCTTGGCATAGCTGCATCCACGTCAAGCATCTCCTCCCCTTCTTCCTGATGATCCATAGAAGGATCACACTCTTCCACCTCCATCAAAGATTCCACCGAACTGAACGTCGGATTAAGCGTCATACACACCACCAATTTTAGTATCATCTCCCCATCCACCTTTGGGGGGGGGGGGTCCTGGGGGGGGGGGGGGGGAATCCTCCATCCGAGCCCCACCAGATCCATTTTGATAGGAACCAACCTTCGTGAGCTGCTGCGCCCCTTTGGGATCCGAGCTCCGAGATTTAGCCTCCCAGTGGCCATCCACCGGTCCATCAAATCAAGATTTACTTGAATCCCAACCTTTCCCTTTTGCCCTAGTCATCATCGGCTTGCTCGGAGAACACTAACCTGGCTTCCTCAACCCTCCCGAACTGACTCCAGAATTCCTACGCTCGTCACCTCCAGCAAATCCATCACCACCGCCCCCGCTTGAGTGGCGAGGTGACCTTCAGTCACCCCCCCCTCGCCTTACCCAGAATTTCTCTCACTAAAAAAAATAAGGAGAAAGAGAAAAAAGGGCGGAAATGATGCATAGAGAAAGAGATAGAGAGAGAGAGGAATAAGAGGGAGGGAGGGAGAGAGGGAGGGAGGGAGAGAGAGTGAGTGAGAGAGAGAAGGGGAGAGAGAGAATAATGAGAGAGAGAGGGATAGAGGGGGAGAGAGAGAGAGAGAGAGAGAATGAGAGAAAGAGAGGCTTAAGAAAGAGAGGGAGAGAGTGAGAGAGAGAGAGCTGAACGAGAGAAAGAGAGAGAGAGAGATGGATAGAGAGAGTAAGAGAGAGAGAGAGGATAGAGGGAGAGGGGGGATGGAGGGAGATGGAGAGCGGAATGAGAGAGAGAGAGTGAGAGAGAGAGAGAGAGAGAGAGAGAGAGAGGGAGAGAGAGTGAGAGAGAGAGGGGGAGAGAAAGATAGAAGAATGAGAGAGAATGAGAGAGAGAGAGAGAGAGAGAGAGAGAAAGAGGGGATTAAGAGAGAGAGGGAGAGAGTGAGACAGAGAAAGAGAGAGGAAAGAGAGAGGAATGAGAGAGAAAGGGAGGGATGGATAGAGAGAGTGAGAGAGAGAGAGAGAGAGGATAGAAAGAGAGGGGGGATGGAGGAAGAGGGAGAGAGGAATGAGAGAGAGAGAGAGAGAGAGTGAGTGAGAGAGAGAGAGAGTGAGAGAGGGGATTAAGAGAGAGATGGATAGAGAGAGTGAGAGAGTGAGAGAGAGGAACGAGATAAAGAGAGAAAGGGAGAGATGGATAGAGAGAGTGAGAGAGAGAGAGAGAGAGAGATGAAAGAGAGAGAGGGGGAATGGAGGGAGAGGGAGAGAGGAATGAGTGAGAGAGATAGAGAGAGAGAGGGAGAGAGAGAGATATAGAGAGAGAAAGAAAGAAAGAGAGATAGGTAGAGAGGAAGAGTTGAATATTGCATTTTGCATTAATAAGAAAAAGAAAGACTAGTTACAAGTAAACTCCTCTATGTAACTATACCCTATCACTATCCTCCCTCAATAACATCAAAAGAGTTGAGGGGAATTCCTCATTATTCACATCAAAAAGTATAAAACTATCTTGTAAAGCTGTATTGGCACAAAAATTAGCTGGCCGATTGCTATCACTATTTATGTACTGAAATAAAACCTTTTTAAATCCCATCAAAAAAGAAATATCCGGTCCCTCAAAGCTGAAGTGGACCTTATTCCTATGATCAGTAATATGCTACAGCCACTTGATAGCATTGTTAATATCTCCCTCTGTAATGATCCCTTCCAATTCAAGCATCCAATCCATGATAACCTCACGGATAGCAGCAGCTGCTCTCACCTCTGCTTGGAAAGCATCCTAGTGCTCAAAACATCTACCAGCTGTAATTACCATGGCTCCCTCAAAGTTCCACTCTACAATCCCGATACCAGCTTGGTTAGACGGTTTCACCACTGCATCCACATTGAATTTCATCCATCCAGGAGGGGGGGTGGGGGAGGCATCGTTGTTTGTGGGACGGGAACCCAAGGGGTTGGATAGTACTCCATTGCTCCAGGATATGCGAACAATAAGGATTAGGCAGTAGGGAAAGCACCGTGGATGTAATGATGGATGGAGATCTGCACTTCCCTTTGTGTTTCATCTCATTCCTTGCATGCCAAACCTGACAAATAGTATTTCAGCATATTCTTCCCAGGCTCGGGTTCTTGTCAGCATTAGCAAGCAGCTCCTTTGTCAAGTCTTCCAAGGAGTTAATCGTCGGCATGACAAACCCTCATTTACTCAAAGTATTGAACACCTCTTTCAGCTTAGCTCACTGAGTAGTACAATGGTCAAGGGTCTCTTCCACTTGACATCCCCACGGACATAACGCCGTTGTCGATAGCCCCCTGTGAAAAAGCCAGTAATTGGTAGGAGTAGCATTCCTAAGAAGTCACCACCAGAAGAAACTTTCCCGCGTGTGAATTTTTAATTTGCTCATCCAACTGTATTGATACTCACTTTCTCCCATTTTGGCCTTGTAAGCCATTGTCGTCAGCGTCATACTCATCCGAGTATGAATGAGTTTTGGAGAGTCAATTTTGTTATCCCCATTAGTGTTAATGTCCATAATACGCTCAGCCATAATCTTGCCAAAGCACCTCTCTACCAATTCCCCATTCCACTGACAAGAGTCATTAAGCAGCCAACTCACGCTGACATTCTCCTCTTCATTCACATTAACATAGGTATGCCATGAAGCTATCCTTCGATCCAGGATCCAGCAATCCTGCAGCACATTAACGTGTTGACCATTCCCAATGTTCCATCTGATAATAGCTTTAAGAGCCTTGGTACCATCATGAATCACCTTCCAGGTGATTGAAGCTTTTTGTACCTGTGTGGCATTCCACAACTCCATTCCATACTTGGCACTCACCACCTTATGCAGTAGTGAATTCGAATTGCTAAGCACCAGCCAAGCCACCCGAGCTCGCAATGATCCCTGCCAGATAGGCAGTCCATAAAATCCAAGACCACCCTAGTCCCTAGGCTGGCACAGCTCTCCCATCCAACGTAGTGCATCCCTCTACTATTAGAGTCCTTTTGTTAAAGGAAACTTCTTCCCAATTTCTCAATAGAATGAAGAACTCCACTTGGAACTGCAATATGAGTCATCAGATACATGGGAATAGTTAACAATGAGGATTGGATCAATATAGCTCTACCCGCCAATGAGAGATATTTCTTCCTCCAAATACTCGTCTTCTGATGAGCACTTTTGATGATTTTATCAAATTCTGCCACAACTAAACTCTTCATGACCAATGGTAATCCCAAGTATTCAAGGGAATCCACCTTCATATATCCCATAAGCTAAGCAATTGTCCACTTCTTCCAGTTTGGA
The DNA here is from genome assembly GCF_001605985.2 of Dendrobium catenatum. Taxonomy (NCBI): domain Eukaryota; kingdom Viridiplantae; phylum Streptophyta; class Magnoliopsida; order Asparagales; family Orchidaceae; genus Dendrobium; species Dendrobium catenatum. Next base: position 988,836 of record NW_021320057.1, read on the forward strand.
AATCTCTTATTAAAGAGGACAACCAACTTCCCACAGTTGATCTTCTTCCATATCCAATCACAGTAATCATTTAATAATCCCATGATCTGAAGAGCATTGATCTTATTAGCTTCAGCAAACACAAGGATGTCGTCGGCATACAACAAATGAGATATCCTCTCAGCATTTCTAACAATTTGTATCCCAAGCTTTCCTCCCTCTGCCTGAATGCTTTGGTTAAGAGCTCGGAACACAGAATAAACAGATAAGGCGACAGGGAATAGCCTTGTCGAAGGTCGCGCCTAGCATAGATCTAAGGCGTCCTATTACCATTGAGCAGGAGGGTAAACAGTGGCTTGATAATGCGCTGTATTACCCATTAAATGAAACGTCCAGAAAACCCCATCAACGTCATCCCATTTGCAAAGAGTCCCATGGCATACAGTCATACGTTTTCTCCATATCAATCTTCAAGGCCATCATACCAGCTTCTTGGGATGAATATTAGAACTTATTCATCATTTCCTGGGCTACCAAGACGTGACTGGAAATGGACCTCCCATGAACAAAGGCTCCTTGCTCCTCACTGATAATGTTTCCCAACACAGGTTTGAGTCGGCTGATCAGGATCTTAGCAACATCTTTGTAAAAGGATCGGCAAAGGCTAATTTGTTTGAACTTTGCCGGCGAGTTGGCATTCTCTGTCTTGGGGATTAGTACTACTATAATATCTTTCCAACTTTCACACATAGAGTTAGTGCAAAAGAAATGAACAATAACACAAGTAACCTCGCATTTAATAATCTCCCAATAAAATTTCAGAAAAGAAGATGCAATTCCATCCATGCCCGGAGCATGATTTTTTCCCATACTGAATACAGCTTATCGGACCTCCTGCTCCATGATCTCCGCCTCTAGGCTCACCTTCATCTGTTCAGGAATCATATATTCGCTTTGAAAGTTTGGCCAGCTCTCCAGAACAACCTGCCTCTCCGTCCATTTGAGTATAAAGAACCTTAAGAACTCCTCCTGGATGAGTTTTGGGTCATCAAGCCTATCTCCATTTGAGTTCTGGACCTCCAGGATTATGTTCCCCCTCCTCCATGTAGAGGCAAATGAATGTAAGAAGTGAGAATTTGCATATCCTTCTTCAATCCACTTGGTATTCGCTCTTTGTCTCCACCATGTCGTAATATGCGCCAATGTTGCATTCAACTCAGAGGCCTTTCTCCGCATCTCTTGATCCTGCATTTCATTCAATCCGTCATTTGAAGACTCTAGCTTTTGGAGTTCTTCCAATCTTCCCTCCATCAAAGACTTCAAATCTCCCAACTCCTTTAATAGATTTTGGCTCCAAAAGAACAAAGCCCTAAGAGTTCTTGAACACTTACGATTCAGCACATCAGCCGGCTGCCCATAATCATTCTTGTTCCATTCCTTCCAAACCAGCTTCCATGTAGCTAGATATGACATCCAGATATCCTCAAATCTGTACCACATGCTCCCAGCTCTCGGGGAAGTTGATGTAATGTTCAATAAAAGTGGGCAGTGATCCGAAGCAAGTCTAATAAGCTATTTAACAGTGGCCAAGGGGACCAGTCAAAGACTTTCTATGTTCATCAGTACTCTATCTAATCTTACCCAAATTTTATTGTTACTCGATTTATTATTTGACAAGGTAAACCTGGGTCCCAAGAACCCCAAGTCATGTAAATCATTATCCACAAGGAAGGTAGCCATCTCCTAAGCTCCCACTAAGTAACTATATATTCTACCACCTTTCTTTTCACTTTGATCAAGAAAACAATTAAAGTGTCCTCCTACGATCACCAAGAGGTCTGCATCAATGCTAGAGCCAATGGTAGTCCAAAGAATCCAACGACCATGGTAGTCTTTACTAGCATAGACTAAAGTAATCCCCCGTTTATGAAGATTAGACAGCACCAGATGGCCAACAAGGGCTTCATCCATCATCATAACTACCTCAAATTAGGTTATATCCCGCCTCCATAGAGCCAACAATCCTCCCGATCTTCCCACAGTTGGGAAGTGAAAAAAGTCCTAGTTATTACCAATGAGTCTGTCCACCTCAATCCTAATAATGTCCTAAATCATTGTCTCAAGAAATCCAACAAAACACCTTATTGCTACCAATGAGGCTATAAAGATAGTGACCGGTTTGCTTCTTCTGGGCACCCCTGCAGTTCCAAATCATAATGGATGACATTAATGAACAAAAGGGGAAGCATCTCCGCCGCTCAAGTCATCAACTCCCTCTTTCTTCCTCTTCCTTGTGAGCTCCGTAATAGGACCCAATTGACTAAGCTCCTTTACAATCTTATATATGTTCGTCTTAGGTAAAACAGGTTTAATACCAGTAGTAAACATCAATGGTTGTTTGAATCCCATCTTTGCCTGCTTACGAGTGGGCTTTACCTTACTCAGAGGCTCTTTAACTTTGCTCAAATCCACCTGAATGGGGGGTTTCATCATTAGCTTATTAGCATTAGTCTCTTTACTCCTTCCTTGTGGCCTCGCATTCCTTCTACAACGAGGAGGAACTTGATTCCTCGGTCCCAATTGGTCATGAACTTCCTGTGAGCTATCATCCATAGTAGTATTACCCCCACATCATTCTACATGTGGTTCCACACCTTTGTTTCTATCAGTATTGCTAGTAGTTCTAAGCTGGTTACTGTTTTCCATCTTAACAATCATCGTATTCCCCTTCTTGCTCTGCTCAAAGACAGATTTCTTCAGGCTGCCCGTAGTAACACACGAACGGCTACTTTTCCCTCCTTCATTCTTTTTTAACTGCTCTCCTAATCTCTTGTTCATGAGATCTCCTTGTCCAACCACCTTGAAGGGGCAGAATTCCCTGTGGTGCCCAACTCTACCACAGCCATAGCACATAAGGCCAATGACTTCGTATTCTACCTTCTGGTAGAATCTGCCATTTAAACCATTTACCAAGATAACTGCCTACAGTCTATTAGCCAAATTCATTCAGACACACAAACAGGCATATTCCCTTCTGCCCCAATTTCTAGTTTGTGCATGGATCCAGAGGGGTGTATCGATCCTTGAAGCAATTCTGGAGATGTTGCAATCATCCCAATATTATAATGGGAGATTGGGAAAACATATCCACACTAGAGAGGACAATCCTTCCATAGACACCGGGGAGAAACCAGGTGTCCACCTGTCTAACCTAACAAGATTACAACCAATGAACATGGGACCTCAACATAGGACTACATTAGTGGCTTCCACAGAGGAGAAAATACAAATGAAACATTCAGAACCCATAGTGGTTAGCTGAAACTCACCAAACCTTCCCCACTGCCGTTGGAGTTTTGACTTCAACAAGAAGTAAGAGACTCTTCTTCCCATAATTTTGCCTACAACAGCACGTTCTAGAAATTAGCCTTAACAAGCTCCAGATTAAGATCAATTGAAACCTCATCAACTGAGATAGAATTTATCTCCTCTGGGTGCAGAATCGAGATGTGCTCCGGCTTCCTCCATGAGTTCCCAACTCCAGCCGTGAACGAAAGACCTTGGGTTGTGATCCTTCCCTTAATCTCCCTACATTTAACACTAGACTAGCCTAAATCCACGTTATCACAACTGTCTGGTGTGCTACTTGATGGTTTGCTCAAACCAGATGAGATGCTTCCATCTCCGTTCACACCTACAACATCATCAACAACAACATCCATTGCCAATGTTGCAATACCTTCATCCATAGCTGCATTATTCGGCACAACATTACTCTTATTAGCTATATCCAAACTCAACTCCATCGAACAAGAACGTTCTGGTATAGCTGCATCCACATCAAAAGTTTCATCCATGTCTTCCCTGCACTCCCCGGTAGGATCAACTTCTTCCACCTCCATCGATGAACCCAACTCACTGAACGTCAGATTGAGCGTCATACTCAACGCCGACTTTAGTTTCAGCTCCTTATCCCACTTTCGAGGAGAATTCTCCAACTTATCCCCTTCATATCTGGATTGACCGGATCCTCCCTTAGCAATCTGTAATGCCGTTTTAGGATCAAAGCTCTGCGGCTTGACCTCCCAGCGGCCTTCCACCATTCCTTTCAAATTTGTTTTCCCTGTATCTCAAGCTTTACCCTTCGACCTAACCGTCATGGGAGATCGCTTCCCTTAATTCTTCAAACCTTCAGATCTAACTAGAGAGAGAGAGGAAAGAAAGAGAGGAGAGAGAGAATGGAGAGAGATATATGGATAGAGATAAAGGATAGAGAGATATATATATATATAGAGAGAGAGAGAGAGGGATGGAGAGAGAGAGGGATGGAGGGAGAAGGAGAGAGGATTAAGAGAGGGAGAGAGAGAGAGAGAGAGAGAGAGAGAGAGAGAGAGCTGAACTTTTGCATTTGTATTCATAAAAAAACTATTACAAACAAGTAAAGTAAAGAAAGGGATATCATGCCTTTAAGCAAGAGAGAAAGAGCTACTATCATTCTCAAGAATATTAATAAATTATTGAGGAATACTACTATTAAAACTATCTCCTATATCCAAAACAAAGCTATCCTTTATAGCTCTTTGAGCACAAAAATGAGCAGCCTTGTTAAATCTCTTGTCTGTATGCACAAAAATCACTTGTTGGAACAACCTCATCCAACTCCATTTATCCCCATCTTTTTGCTACCTCTTCCACAATTCCTTATATTTGAAGTTCTATATATGCTTGATTACAGAGGCATTATCTGCCTCCATAATAACTTCTTTGAGTTCATGCATCCAATCCATAAGTAGTTTATCAATATAATAAAGTGCCATCATCTCAACATGAGTATTATCCCAATGGCAAAATACTCCAATCAGTTGCAACAATCAGCATGCCCATGCTATCCCAAATAACGATCCCAATTCCCTCTGCATTGGATCTAAGAAGAGCTCCACCAACATTCACCTTCAACCAACCTGTAAGGGGAGGTTACCAAGAAGAAGATGAAGACAATCTAAAGGATTGGATAGTGTCTCGTTGCTCCAAGTGGAACGAAAGACAACCTTGATTTAGAACTTCGAAGATACTTGTTTCCATTAAACTAGGCGTGAAGGTATGCTTGCCGTGCTTAATCAAATTTCTATTCATCCAGCTATGGAAAACCGCAAGATAATAAAGCGACATACAAATATCTTTAGTCTTAACATTATTCTCCAATGCCGCCTGCAGCTCCTTAAAACATGTAAATCGTGGGGCAGAAAACCCCCAACCATCCAACATATATAAAACATCCAATAGTTGTTTACAACCTGTGGTAATATGATCCTTATCTTCAATCACACAACAACCAATAGGGCAATTGAAATTTACCTCAAACCCATGATTGTGCAGCCAACAATTCGTTGGAATGATATCGTTGAAGATCCTCCACCAAAAAATGTTCTCCCAAGGCCTCAAACTAGTTTTTAAACATGTATAGCTCAGGTCCCCATCCTCATGAAATCTACTTCTATAAACAATCACAGAAATAGTAAAACTGAGAGGACTTTTCAGCAGCTCTAAGGAGTCTTCATTCAATTCATTCCATAGTTTAATCTTCAAAATTCTGTTAGCTAGAGTCCCTCCAAAACAGAAAAGAAGCATTTGAACATTCCATTCACTGTTAGGCGTGATGAGGTCTGCTACCATCAGATCTTCTATAGCTTCTATGTTGCAGAACGTTGGCCAACATGATATAGATCTATCCCAGATCCAAATATGATTTAATATGTCAATATTTCTATCGTTACACACCTTCCATTTCACACATCAGCTAAGGCTATTTGCTCCATTGCAAATTAACTTCGACACAGCCGAATCTCTACGGTTGAATTCAGCAATCCATAGCCAATTTCCATATTTATGTTCCATGCATCTTTGAAATAGATTTTTTGGTTTTCTAATATAACCCCATGCAATCTGAACTCTTAGGGGTCTGACCCAATTAACACTTGCATGAAACCCAAGTCCCCCCAACCTGCTCGGTCTAGCAACACTTTCCTAGGCAACATAATGAATGCTTCTATGATTAGCATCAAAATCCTAAAGAAAGCTTCTACATAACTTCTCAAAATCATTTAAAATATATTTTGGTACTAAATAATGAGATGCCAAGTAAACCGAAGATGTAAGCAATACAATATTAATCAAAGTGACTCTATCATCCATAGAAATATGCCTGATTCCCCATGACAAGGTTTTGGCTCAAGCTTGCTGCAACAATGGAGCAAAGTCCTTCTCCACGAGTCTTCTCAATGTAAATTTGATACCAAGATAATCCATCTCATCCACCTTCATACAGCCAGTCATCTTTGCAAGATGGGACCTTGTAGTCGAGGAGGTCATTTTACTAAAAAGAATAGCAGATTAACTCTTATTGACCCTTTGGTCGGTCCATAAGCAATAGTCATCCAAAATGGATGTAATCTTCCTCACATTTGGAATTGAGGCACATGCAAAAATTAAAATATCATCAGCATAAAGAAGGTGGGAGACAGGAGGTCCCCCCCCCACACACACACACTAATTGGAACACCCAACTCCTTAAAGTTCTGATGGAAATGAGTAGACAACAACTCAGAATAGAGAATGAACAAATAGTACGACTATTGGAACCCACAATCTGCTATAATTCCCTCCATTAGCTATCCATTTATAAGGATTAAGAACTTTGGATTTTGGACACAGCTAAGCACCCAAGAGCTGAACCTTGGAGGGAAACCCATACGTCTGAGAACAAGCTCCAAAGTCTTCTAACTCATATTTTCATATGCTTGCTCCATGTCTACTTCCAAAGCCAATTGACCCATAGTTGATTTGGATACTGTGAATCTATTCATCAACTCCTGACCAAGTAACCAATGGTTTGAAATTGAACGGCCCGGTACAAATGCTGCTTGTTCCTAAGAAATTAGCTTTGGCAACACCACCCCTCTGATCACATTAACTTGCACCTTTGTAACAATCTTATAGATTGTTTGGCAAAGGCTAATAGGCTTAAATTTGGAAGGGTGATCCGGGTTCATGACTTTAGGCACTAACACTACAACTATTTCCTTCCAAATTGGATCCATATTACCACAAGGAATGAATTCCAAACAAGCCCTCATGACTTTCTCCCCAACTATCTTCCAAAAGAGCTTGAAGAAAGAGGTTGTGATCTCCATCCCTTCTAGGTGCTATGTTTCAGCCAAAAGAACAAACAACATTCCATATTTCCTCTTTTGTGAATTCACTTTCAAGGATTTCAACAAACCTTGCCAAACAATTCCTTTGAGATTCAAGGGAAGGCCACCCATTCTTAACAATGCCTTGTCCATGCCATTTCTGCTCAAAGAACTTGTGAATGACATTCAAAATCTCCCTATGTTCGGTAACTTCTATAGTAGCCAGTCAATCCTAGGAATCCCTTCAGTTCCTTGAGATTCTTAGGCAGCGGCCATCTCAAACAGCCTCAATTTTGGCCAGATGCATAGCTACACCCTCCAGAGAGACTACATGTCCAAGTACTCCACTTAGCCTAGGCAAAATAATATTTTTCAGATTGGCCCTTAGCTGATGCTTCCATAACACTTCTAAAACCTTACTCAAGTGCCCCCAATGCTCCCCATCTAACTTGTTGTAAATTAGAATATCATCAAAAAATACTTGCACAAATCACCTTAGGTAGTGTCGGAAACCTTATTCATGAGGGACTGAAAAGTGGATGGGGTATAAGTGAGGCCAAAAGGTATCACTAGGAACTCATAATGCCCCTCATGAGTTTTGAAAGCAGTCTTCAGCATATCCTCCCATTTTATTATGATATAAATAACACTTCAAGATCTTAAGTGAAAACCTATCATTCTTGGAAAAATAGTGGGGAATATCCCCAAAACTTTGAGGAAAAAAAAAACAATTTTATTGCAATAATAAAAAATATCGGAAGGAAAAAACCAATATACAGTTGATTCTCAATTTGAGAGGAGGATCTATCTCTCCCAATCCCTAGATGCTACTAGAGCCCAAGACGCCAACTACAAAGAACAACAAAATCAACCACATTTATCAAATGCCCTACTCCTACTTAAAGCAAATACAAAACTGACATAGGACTAAAAAACCCTCAAATAATTAGCCCTAGGTAGTGGACCCCAGCGCAAGGGGGCTGGATTGGGAGCCTGCGAACAAGCCGGTCTTGTGGGCTAGCTGGACCGGTCCAACCATATCACATTGCGCTCTTGACCATCTAGGAAAACTAAACCATCTAACCAACCTATGCATAAACAATCATGCATGGTCTCGGGTTGTTGTTAGTAGTAGAGATTTATCTCACTTGATGAACAATATGACTTTCTATGGAGATTTCTTTGAAGGACAGTGTTACTACCCACCTTCATGCGTAAACTGAATATAAGAATGTGTTCAGGCTGAGAATGCTTTGTCATGCAAGAACTGAAGCCTAGTTCCAACAAGAAGATGCTGCTAGCCCCGATTAACTGCTTTTTCCTAATAGACATCAACCATAATGCTTCTCAAAACTTACATAAATATCTAGAAGTCCGCTTCAAATTAATCAGTTGAGTCCAATGGCCTGGTCTAAAGTTGATCTATCTGGATCTTAGAACCCAGTATGAATAGTTAGGAGTACCCTAGGTTCTTTTCTTATTAAATGAATTCAATTTTTCTTTAAACTATTTGAACCCTTCATCAAAATGGTTTATTCTTCAATTCTAATATATTTCATCCCTATATAAATGGATTCAAATTCGATTCAACTCATATTAAATTGA
>NW_021320057.1:1004227-1008497 GCF_001605985.2 Dendrobium catenatum
GCAACCGTGTGGATCCCCCACCACACTCCCTTGAGTTCCTCCTCCTCATAGGATCTTATCCCTCTCAAACTCCACCCTTTCCTCTTTTCCTTTTTAGCTCTCTCTTCAAGTTTCCCCCACAAGAAAGAAGCTACATTGACTGCCAAAGATGCTTACAAAGTGCCTTGCCATAGCTTAAATAGAAGCTCTCAAAATGAGCTCATTAATGTAAGTTGCCGACATTATCGTCCAGGAAGATAGGCATATTGTCCTGGCCGATCAGTACAAATTCAGCTCATCAGCCTGGGACAATTTGGGACGATTTAGGATGATCAGAAGAAAATTAGTTACATCATCCTTGCCGATATAACGATCATCCAGCCTGATTACTTTAAAACAGATTTCAATCATCATGATCATCGCCTTGAATTCGAGTTATCCGATGTAGATTGTCCAGGACATCATCCCAGCCGATCAGGCAATCATCCCGGCCGATGTGATAGTATCAATCAACCATTAATGCTTTCCAAAGATACCAGATCAATTTAGGCATAATTGAGTTAGATCGTCCTGGACGATATAAATATTGTCCTGACCGATTTCCTAAAATAAAGAATTCCTAATTGATTATGGCGGTTGATTCTTTCTGAGTTAAGACTATCATTCTAGCCGATACATGTATCGTCCAGGCTGATATCAATGACAGCTGCCTTAATGAGGATGCCCTAATTAGGGTTTCTGATTTTGGACATATCGTCCAGGACGATATAAATATCGTCCCGGCCGATATTACCAAAAATAGAAATCTTATAGGGAACAACAGGAAATCTTCCAAGTTACAAATCAACAGATCCCACACCAAATACAACAGACTCAAGAAAGAAAAAAGATTACAAACTGACACAGACCTAGTCTACCAAATCTTGAGCTGGTTCCAAATTGCAATCTGATCGTGTGGACCTGAAACGTTAGCACAATAGGCAATCGTAGAGAAATAAGGAATGTTTGCTATCATCAAAATCATAAACCATGATCAGCAACATAACAAAGATGCATTACATTCTTCTTTTTATAAGGAGGGACCCAAACCTATTTGGGTTCCTAAATCTGATGGTTGATAATTTTTATAGGAGTACTTTCATCAAAGACCTTGTGAGAGCATATGATACCTTGACAAATGGAGGCTCGCAGCTCATAATTGATTAAACCTGGTGTTTAATAATTTCTGGAATTGTATGTTTTGTTTGTTTTTGTGTTTTTTTTTCTTTTGTGCTTTTCTTTGGATTTATTCTTTTTTCATTATTTTTTCTTTTTTTTTGTTAAAATTTTAGTTCTATCTGATCAACACACATGTTCACTTTTCTAAAAATAAAAAACCTACCTCTAGTATTTTCTTGAATTCTTATGATAGTTAAGGTTGATTTCTTTAAAAATAGTCAAAGGAAGAAAACTCATGATTTTGACTCTCAATCTCTGTTTCCTAAAAAAGGTTATTCTACTTTTGATTTAAAATCTTCATCATATTTTAAATTAGATTATGAAACTAAAATTTATCATCTCCCTACATTTTATATATCGTATAGAAATCTTTTGCAAGTTATTGAATCTACCTCATAATTTTCTTAACCAAGAAATTTATTTTGTCAATAGGATGGGTTTACTTTTATTTTTAATATTTCAGAAAGGTAGCATATACAAAAAAATTGGCCAATGATGCCAAAAATAAAAGATGCGCAATGATGCCAAATTGAAAAAAAAAAATAAAACACAAAGTGTATCAAAATCAAAAGATGCGTAGTGCGCTAAAAAATTGACAAGAGGCATAAAATGAGCCCATAAAATATAATGCTTACCATTCTTGTACTTCTTAAAGCTTAAGAAAACCCTTGATGCTTTTGATATTTGAGTTTGAGAATCATGATTCCTAATTCAACAATTTATGTATTAATCTTCTATTAGATATGTTTTATGGAAGGAGTTTTTGAAAAAAATAGTGTTTCTTTCTCTAATTTTTTCCTTGATTTAGATATTAGATTAAAACATTTTTTAGCCTTTAAAAGAACTTGAGTTTGGATTATCAAATTATGAATTTCTAACCTTTTCTGGGATATACATTGTCAATACAATTCTTCTAAGTTTTTGAATAAAATTAAGGGATAACTTTCTCATTTTAAGAAAATTATGTCTTCACTTGATCAGGGAACATTCATTTTTTGTCTTGTAATCATTTTTTTTCTTTCTTTTATCCTGATTATTTGTGCCCCTTTTCTTTTTGATAATGTCAAAGGAGGAGAACGTAATGTTGTATTTATATATTTTTTCTCTTTGAAAAATTAAAAACAAAAAAAAAATGTTTTTTGATTTCTCCTATTTTTAAAGTTTTATTTTAGTGATGGGGAGATTAAGAGTGTTTTTAATTTTACAAATTCAACCAGTAATATTTGCCATCATCAAAAAGGGGGAGATTGTTCCAACTCGAGCTTATGAGTTTATATTTTTGATGATAAGAAACATTATGGTACACTTTCTGCTGCCTATCTGTTCTTGAATTATATGTTTATTTGTGTGTGTACTAACTTTTTTGGACTACGATGTACCACTCAAGGCTCAAGATTTTAGGAGAATTATTTTGCTTGTATTTCTCACTGATGTGATTATTTATTCCTTGAGTTATGTCCAGTTAGGTTTCTTACTTGCATTGTAAACCTTACACACATGCACTTGGGAATTTTTCTGTCCAAACTAGAGTTGACTATTTTTGGTGACATCGTCCGTGATGATATTTATATTGGCCTAGATGCTCGGTTCAAAAAAAGAAACTCTAATTAGGGCATCCTTGTTAAGTAGCCATCATTATGCAGATCATCCTGGATGATCCTTGTATCAGCCAGGACGATATGCTATAAATAGAAAGAATAAGCTACCGGTTCTATTTAGGCATTATTTATTTTTGGACATCAGCCAGGACTATCAATTATATTGGCCTGGATGATTTAGTACAATTATTTCTAATTAAATATGGTATTTAAGAAAATTATTTAAGGCTGATTGATTTGATCACAGTGGCTGGGTCGATCACAAGATCGGCCGAGATGATAGCCTGGACGATTGGACATCAGACAGTTCTTATTCAAAGCAATAATCTGGATGATATTCCATGATTTGTATTGATCAACCAGGATGATATATTATCATCATGGATAATATGAATAAATTTCTTCTGATCGTCCCAAATCATCCTGATTGATTGAGCTTATTTTGCACTGATCGTCCCGGAAATTATTTATATCGGCTTGGATGAGAAAGTCAGCAAGTTGCATTATTGAGCTCGTTTTGAGATCTTCTATTTAAGCTTTGACAAGACACTTGGTAAGAGTCTTTGGAAGCAATTATAGCTTCGTTCTTTTGGAGGAAACTTGAAGAGAGAGCTTGAAAGGGAAAGAGGAAAGTGTGAGGTTTGAGAAAGGGAGAAGATCCTTGGAGGCGGTTTCAAGGGAGTGTGGAGAGGGATTCCACACGGTTGCTCCAGTGAGCTTACACCTTAGTACCGTTAGATTCAAGGCTTATATTGAGGGAAGTTCATGGAAGATGAAGATCTCTTTGGTGTCAAAGGACACAGCTACTCCGCCGCACCGGGGAAGGCCGCACCGGGGAAGGCGGAAGTGATTTTGTAAGGGCTTCTTTGCCTAATTATGGGGGCTAAAAGAGAGACACTTAGTTTAGTGCAATACTCAGAGGGTGCCTCCGAGGAGTGGACGTAGGTCAAGGTTTGACCGAACCACTATAAATCTGGTGTGTTCTTTCTTTATTATTTCTGCATTTAATTTCCGCATTGTGTTTTCCTTGTGGTGAATTTTGGTATGGTTTGAGTTTTAATTTAAAGAAATCTTTAAATACTAATTCACCTCTCCCTTCATTAGCCTTGGGCCAATTTATATGGGGCGTAACATCCCTAACGAACTTTCAGTGTTGGTGCTTCTCAAGATTTTTTGAGTTTGACATGGTTTATTTTAGTTCTCCTTTGTCTGGTGTATCATTTTCTTGCCTCGTGCCTTCACACTTGTGGGGTTAGGCTTGCTATAAGCATTGATTATACTCTTTGTTTTCTTTATTTACACCTTAGGTGCTGCTCATCTATCCTTTATGTTGAGTGTGTTTGGTCCTTTTTTGGTGCTTTGTGGATTTTTTTGGGTCAGTCAAGACAGCTCTCTTAAGTGTCTTTTGAGAACTAAATATTCTTTCTCTGCTTATTATAAATTTATTTTTTTGAGGATCTTAGTCTTGGTCTATG
>NW_021320057.1:1009695-1015692 GCF_001605985.2 Dendrobium catenatum
TTATATTTAATTAACTAAATTCAGAAATTATTTATTTAATGAATTAAAATTAAATTTTAAATAAAAAAGAATTATTTAAATTGGAATTATATTTCTCTTATTTTTATATTTGTTTTTTTTTATATTTTTAATTTTATTTTTTTAATGAAATTATTTAATTAAAATTTAATTAGGGGTAAGTATAATATAAATTAAAATTTAATCAAATTTATGTTTGGATTTTAATTTTCAATTATTTCACATGTTGATTGGAATTGATTGAAGTTGTTTTTATCTTTGTTTATGAATTTTATTTGATTTAAAAAATTTTACTAAAGTTAATACTTATTAAAGGATTAAATTTGATTAATTATTATTTTGTGGTCAATTAATATCAATTCAAGATAGATTTATTCATAAGTTGTAATGTCACTAAGTTCGTTAAGTTTAATGTTTAATCCAAAATGGAGGTGCATGGTAAATCCTAGAATGGTGCAGGTTAACTAAGAGACTTTTTAATTATTGTCCTTAGGAGAGACTAATGTTTGATAGGATTGAAAATCATTTCACTAACCCTTGCATATACGCATAACAAAACCACATCAATCATTCATGTGAACTCAGCATAAAAGTAATGAATATGTTAAATCCCCAATGGAATAATTTTTGATATAATTCATTGCGTATTTATAAAACTTAAGTAATTTTTATTCAATACTCTTTTTTTGTTCCGGTATTGCTCTGTCAAGGCAATATATCATACAAGTTTTTTAACTATGCACATTGTCATTGTATGCATTAAATTAAGATCGAGACAAATTGAAAATAGCAATTTCACATTCATAACATAAGTGTCTACATTAGTAGAAATATTGGATTCACATCATTAGAACAAAACTATAGAATTAACCAAACATTGAATGCAAAGAAAAAAACCATATTTTAATGTTTATATAAAGAGAAAATATATAAGTAAAAATTATTTTAGGTAAAATGGATTGCATTAATGCAATCTCTATACTTTTTTCTTCTTGCTCTATATTATTACTTACAAATATATACTAACAATTCTTAAATACAATATTCTTCTTTTTACTAGCCTCCCTTAGAATTTACTCTAGAGGGGCACTACAGTCTAGATTGAACTAGACAAAAAATATGAAAAATAATTCTAATAAACACATGATAAAACTATTTATACTAAGTAAAGAAACTGACTAAACACCACAGTTCTTGACATTGTGGTGCCATTATAATGTAGAATGAATTAGCACCTTGACATTATTGCACAATCTCTAATATTGTGTTCCCCTGACTCGGTGCATCTATTAGTTGAACTGGAGAATCAATTAACAAATTTGACATGGATCCATCTTTAGTTAATTTATCCACTATGGTGGTACAAAATTGGAGCTCTATGATGGTTGACTGTGCAATCCAATGCTATTATTTAGAGAATGTTGGTGCTCTAGTGCTAAATTTATTAAGACTTAGGTACTGTGATGCTAAATATTTATTTAGCAGTGCTATAAACCATTACAACACTAAACTTGTCTCACTTAGGGTGCTAATTTACTTGACTATTTTCCTAAGGCTCTCATGTTTCAATTTCAAAATTTGACACCGAGGTGATGTGAACACTACAATGTTGGTAAAAACATTATGGTGCTGGTTCAACCCTTGTAAAATTTTCTTCTTTCTCCAGGGCATTTCCTAAATAGCATCAGCTAAAATTATTTTTTTAGTACTATTTAACATACTAAAATACTATAAAATTTACACTTAACAAATCAATTTTCACTCAATTAAGTGTTAAGAATTTGAGGTAAACAATTAGTCAGTATGTAGTTATATGTAGCTTGTAGTCTTGAACTATAACTTCTCGAAGATCATTTGTACATTATCAGGGTTGACATTGATGCCTTATTGGTGAGAAGAAATCCATAAATTTTATAGAAATAACACAAAATGTGCACATTAGTCAATTAAGCTAGAAATTTCTCAACTTTTAGTTTGGCTAAGGTATCTTTCAGATGTTGCATGTGTTTTATGGAAACTTTTCTTTCAACAAAAGTTCATCCACATGAGCTTAAATGTTTTTACCTTTTTGGTCATTGAAGTCTTTGTCAATAATTTTTTGGAGGAAACCTCAACATTTGTTTAGGTTGAAGGGCATCTCTTTATAATACTTATAAGCTTTCCACAATGTGAAGGTGTTCTTCTAATGATTTTACAAGGTGAATTTTTATTTGTTAGCAATTGAACAAAATAACTAAGATGCTTATTATGTGAAAAATGATTGTTGATTCGACTGGTGAGTTAGTCTTGAGGAGCAATTACTGATCTTTTGGGCACACAAAGTTTATAATTGTAAAGTAAATGCACATTCTCAACCTTTTGCTTATTTATTAAATAATCATTACAATTGAAATTGAATAAGAGTACTGCTCTTCTCTAATGAAGTTGGCATCTAGAATTTTGAAAACTTCTAGCTTCATAAGCATAGAATGGATGGTGGTTGTCCTCCATATCAAGCTTCCATTTTGATATTAAGTCTATAGGAAGTGACATAAATGTATACTCCCTTATTTCTATTGATATCCAAGAAAAAATATTATTTTAATGGACTATACTAATATTTTAACTTATTAATAGTGTCCTCATCAAGTCACCCTCAATTTCTTGGACATCCACCACTTCCTTAGTTATCTTTAATATGCGGCACCTTCATTTTGATTTGTTGTACCTCCTTCTATGAAATCAACACATACCCACCAACATTCTAGTAAGCCTTTGAATGTATGAGGTTGCCACTCATTTAGATTTATTGGCCTCTAATTGAGAACTTGACCACCATGTTCTATGCTAATATGACCATCACATTCTTTACACTTTCAATGATATTGAATCAAGATTTTTTTTTAAATGATTCTCTACCTACAAATAGGTCCTTTGTATGTTTGAGACAAAGAGCTAAGTTTATGAAGTAGGTAAGTATAGAAAGTAAATATAATGATGTAATATATCTATAAGTAATATAAAATCATGAAATATGATATAAGCATGTTTACTCGTATTTATAATATTACAAAAAAGGCTACATCTAGAATAAATAGGAAAAAAAACTTAATATACATAATATATATTTACATAGACATGCAGACTAACTATACAATATATGAAAGTTTGTTACGGATGTTAGGCCCTATGAACTAGTCCCGAAGCTAACCAAGAGGGGGGGGGGTGAATTAGCATTTTAAAAAATTCTTTAAACAGAAGAACAAATAACACAAACCAAAGTCACCATAAAAAAGCAAGTGCGGAAAATTAAAGTGTGGAAGTAGTAAAAAGAACACAAGGGTTTATAGTGGTTTGATCAACTTGACCTACGTCCAGTCCCCGGAGGCGCCCTCTGAGTATTGCACTACCAACGTGACTCTCCTTTAGCCCCCACAGCTAGGCGGAGAAGCCCTTTATAAAAATCTCCTTTTTGCCACCCTTGGTAAGGTAGAGAACCCCACTCCTTTTGCTTCCTCCTGAAGCAGGGAGAGAACCTCGATCAATCGCTGAAGCTTACCTCTCCCAGCCCTTCCAAGGATAAGAGACTCTAGTGGAAGAAGAAGTGGAACAATGATTGGAGAAACCCTTGTGAAGTCCCTCATAAGCTCCCCACCACAAGATCCGCTCTCTCTCTCTCTCTCTCTCTCTCTCTCTCTCTCTCTCTCTCTCCTTTAGGTTTTCTCAGGTCAAGACAGTATACAAGGATGTTAAAAAATGTTGAACAATAGCTCTTAAATAGAAGAGCTTCAAAGGAGCTCAATAAATGCAAGTTGTTGACTTTATCGTCCTGTACGATCAGTTCAAATCACAGACGATCGGCAAGAACATCACTCTAAAAATGAACTGGATGATTAAAAATTGTCTTGATCGTCTCGGCCGATCTCATGATCGTCCTGGACAATCAGTTCAAATCAGAGTAAAATTGTCCAGAGCATCGCCTAGAATTCGAGCTATCTGATCCAAATCAGCCAGAACATCACCCGGAATTTGTGTTGACTGATATTTATCGTCCAGGAGAAACTAAGGGTTTTTGAATAGATCGTCCAGGCCGATTCTGAGTTCGTCCAGGATAATGTGATCGTATCAATCATCCTTAATTACTTCCATGATTGCTGGATCAATTTAGGCATAATTGTGGCCTAAATTGATATCCTGAGATCGTCTGATACAAGATCATCCTGGCCGATTTCCAAAAATACATAATACCTAAATTGATCATGGCAGCTATTTCTTTCTACTTTGAGCATATCGTCCTGGCCGATCTCAAGATCGTCCAGGCCGATATACTAATGACGGTTGCCTTAATTAAAAAAACCTGATTAGAGTTTTTGTTTTGAACTCAATCATCCAGGCCGATATAAATATCGCCTGGGATGATTTGAGTAAAAATAGAAATTCTAAATCTCTCAAGTGTGTGTGTGTGTAGGGTTACTTAATATCGGTCACTTCAAACATTTACAATTAACTCAAGAAAAGGAAAAAGGAAAATTACATACTGACTCAACCCTAATCTACCCAGTCTTGAGATGGTTCCGATTTTCGTCCGATCTTTGAATCCTGAAAATGTCAGTAGTAAAAAGGCAGTCAAAAAGAAGTAAGAGTGTTTGTTAATCATGAAAACATAATCCATGAAACCGAATTTGCAACAATCTCCCCCTTTTTTATGATGGCAAATATTGAAACTCGTTCACTATGAATTAGGTTGTAAAGCCTAAGTTTATGTCCCACGGCTAACCAGAGGGGAGGGTGAATTAGTATTTTAAAAAATTAATCCCTCTTTTGAGTATTTTAAACTAAAATTAAACTTTAATAAATTTTGTAGAAATAGTTTTTCAACCATAGTTTTAAAATAGAAAATCACAAAAAAAAGTAGAGGAAAAATAATGACACCAAATTTATAGTGGTTCGGTCAAAACCAGATCTACATCCACTTCCTGGAGGCACCCTCCGAGTATTACACTAATACCACTAGTGACTCTCCTTTTACACCCACAGTAAGGCATATAAGCCTTTACAAAACTCTTTTCACCACTACCCGGTGCGGCAGAGAACCGTCGTCCTATTATCACTATCCCCAGTGCTGGCAGAGAATAGTCTGTCCTTTCACACTCCTCCGATGTCGGTAGAGAACCGTTCATCCTTTCACACTATCCTAGTGTAGGCAGAGAACCCGTCATCCTTTCACACTCTCCTAGTGTGGGCAGAGAACCCTTCATCCTTTCACACTCTCCTAGTGTGGGCAGAGAACCCATGGCTGTTCACACTCTCCAAGTGTAAAAGGAAGACGGGCAGAAAACCCGTGGCTATTTACTTGAATTCGGCAGAGAATCGGATCTCCTTGACAGATCTTCTTATAAGAATTCTATAAGGAAGAAAGGAAAGAGTGAAGTAATCCCAAATCACAAGTAGAGATTCTTACCTTTGAACACCAAGCGAAGCCTTCACGCTCTAGTGGAAGGAATCCTCTTTTGAATTCACACTCACACTCTCTCCTTGACTCTTCTTTTAATAGGCACAAAGATCAATGACCAAAAAGATTGGGTGGCAGTAAAGATTAGACCTTATATAGGAGAGACAAGAAAAACCATCCAAAAACTAAAAATATTCAAGTAAACACGAAATGGATTGTCCGTGCAATCGTGGATTGTCCTGGATGATTTTACTTAAAGTGTCAGAAATGATCCTAAAGAATATTGGTATGAACTATGTTCGTACGCGATCATCATCCCGTACGAACTAGATTTGTCTGGACGAATAGTTATTCCATAGGTCGGTTCCCAAATTACCACATGATGTAACCAATTTACTTAAGTCAGTTCCCATCGTCCTGGGACGAACAGGACTTCGCCCGGATGAAATTTTTACAGAGGGCAACTCGTCCTGGCACGATTATGAATTTTGTTTGAATAAAATTTTTACAGAGAAGACTTCGTCCAGGGATGATTTGGATTTCTTCTG
>NW_021320057.1:1018761-1024808 GCF_001605985.2 Dendrobium catenatum
GAGTAGGTAGTGCTTTGGACATGTATTTCTTTGGGTGGGCTAGATACTTTGTTGCCTTGGCTCTTGGGATGATTTGGGCTTCTCAGTTTGGGCTTGGTTGTCTTGGGTTAGCTTCCCCTTTTTGGTGAGCTAATGTGTTCCTCTTCTAAAATTCAGCTCATTAATATGTAGTTCAGTTTCCTTTTCAGCTCATAAATGGGTGTCTTGGTTCTTCACCCCCTTTCTGCTGGCCTTTCGGTTTCTCTGCCTGGCTCCTGTCCCGTGCCTGGTTCCTGTCCCATGGCTGGTTATTGCTGTTCCCCGTGGTTGCCCGTTCCTGTCCCTTGTATGGTCCCTTCGGCTGCTATTCCAGGCGTTGCCTATTGGTCTTTTGGCTCCTCTTTTTTTGTTAGTTCGGCTGGAGGTAATTGGGGTTGTTTGGCTTCCTCTTTTCATCTATAAATATGTGATGTTTTGAGGCATTTAGAGGTTGTTGTTTGCTGAGCAATGTTCTCTAAAAACCTGAGGGTTTCTTCTTGGGAAATCTTGCGATTTTGTTCCATTTCTCTTCTCCTCTCTTTGATTTCATCTTGGGCTTCTTACCTACTTTTTCTTTCCACAAGTTTCCACTCCACTTGTATCTTTCTTCTCAAGTTATTGGAGGTGTTGGTTGGCCGGTTTGGTAGTATTTGCCGGAGTTTGGTGGTGGACGTTGGCCCAAGTAGCTGTGGTGGACCCTTGGTTTGCATGTCCTTAAGCACTTCTTTTGTTTTTACCTACTATTTCATTCCATGTGAGGTGACCGCTAGTCGGTTGTTCTGAGGGTAGCTTGTTTTTTTTTTTAATTTAGTTTTCATTTTGTTTAACTTTCGTTTGTTTGGAGGTTTGTTTGATGTTGGCTTTCTAAATTTTGAATCGAGAGAAGTTCTACTAGCCCTTGTGTTCTCCCTTTTGATTTTTCTATCTAGTTGTCTGCATCACTCATACACACCTTTCTCTGGCGTGGTGAGATCATGGTTTAAAATTGCGCAATAGGAGGTGCATTTCAACGTAATTCGACTTGTTCATTCATCAAAGCTTATTCATTGTGCTTGAAAATTGAGGCATATGCCTCAATTAAACTGAGGCATGCTCGTCTCATTTCGACGAGGTGTTCGCCATGTAAAATTAAAAAATAACCTAAACCTAAACCTAAAATTTATTTCTCTGCTTCAACTTTGCTCGTCATACCTAAACCTAAAGCATTTCTAAGTCTCGCCTCTTTGTCTGCGACTCGTCTTCTTCTTCTTTATCTTCATGATCCTTCGACCTCGACTTCGGCTGAGACTCGTCTTCGACCTCGCCTTCTTCTTCTTCTTCATCTGCGACTCGTTTTCTTCTTTTGCGTGTTCTCCTCAACTCGTCAGCTCCGCATTCCTCTTTTTCTTCACGTGCGTTCGGCCTCGACTTTGGCTGGAGTTCGACATAAGCAAATTAAGTGAACTTTGATCATGTATTGAGACTTACTAGATCACTTACAGGGGAAATCTTAATCCTTTTCCCAAGTAAACTTGCTTGACATAACATTGTTTCAGCATCGTAAAATTCAAGTGATTATCAAGTGATCTTCAAGTGTTGCACATAATTATTAGCCAAGTCATATAGGGTGCTTTTTAGCATAATTTACTTTGTAGATTAGAATGATTTTTTTTCATTGACATAATTTATTTTTATTTGGCATAATTCACTTTGTAGATTATGTGCACTATTTATTGCTTGATTATTATCACAATAGAGGTCCATAAGGTCTTCCCACTTTAAGGATATTTTTGAATTACACCAATTCTCATTCACTTAATATATTCATCTCATAAAGGATGGTCAAAAGTAGAGATAAAGCTGCATCGGATCAAGGAAGGATTCAACATGGAAACATGTAGGGAAGGTAATTCTAGTGAGGAAGGAGTTGATTACGAGACATTGGACTCCATAGGAGATGAAGAAGGGGAGAGAACAGTTCATCATAACGTTAATTCAAATGAAGACCTCCTTAGTGATGACAATGTTGATAACTTCTGATTTTTTATGTTATTGCTATTTATTTTTTGAATTATATGTTAATGAACATGATATTGTGATTTGCACAAGATAGAATTTTGAGCTAAACTATATTTTATGTTGTCTTATTATTGTGATGTTTGGATTTCACTTTAATTTCAAACAAATTATTACTTGACACTTCATACCTTGTGCTTTTTTATGTTTTATAATATTAGATTAGTCATTAGTATATAAAACATTTATCATTTTGACTTTACGCAATTTTTTGATTTTAAGGCTTACCGCCTTGAGGCTCCTCATGAAAAAAAGCCTCTATCCAATTGTGCAATTTTAAATCTTGGATGGAATTGAAGATTTATGGCCAGGGTGTCATCCGACACTTACCATACACTCTTTTATCTAGAGTGATGGGAGGCCCAGACTCTTGAAATTTCTCCTAAATGGGAGAGTCGTCGGGAGGCTGCTGAAATTTAATATAACATGGGAGACCTACTTTGAACAGAAAATAAATAACATGGGATTTGAACAAACTGAGCAAAGAACTAAACAACAGATAGCAGCGGACTTGGACTAAGTTGAATACAAAGAACTTGAACAAATCAATAGGGAATTGAACTTTTATTAAATATCTATAGTGAGAAAATACAATCAAGTAATAAATGGCAAACATAAAAACTTAATGGCGGCTCACTAGCAGGTAATCACAAAGGACTTATGCTAAAATCCCCACTTATATGATTTGTTTACAAGCAAATGAACAATGAAGATATTGTCTTGTTCAAGAGAAGTGGCACGAATTCCCTATGAACGTGTCAATTACATTAGTTAATATGCAAACACCAACAAGAAATATAAGCAGATGTACATAGCACAACTTGCGATGATATGCTTAATGCATCCAATGATACATACGACTTACAAACAAATACATCAATTTCTCATGGACACTGAAAATCAAAACATAATGAATGTAGCAAGTTATCAATCGATATGCATGGGGAGATTATTGATGAACACAATCCATCTAGCAGTTGTGTTAACATACAGGTGAATGTGCTAAATATACCTACAAACACGGTAGTAGAGATACTGCATGGATGTTGGACCATTTACGAACAATAGAGATTGATGTACAAGTGGATGCTGTAATTCTTCAATCGGAACTAATGATGGATGTACTAAGCCACTCGTGAATAAGTAATATGGCAATCATGCTATAAACACATTTAAGAAAACGTACATTGAACATGACAACAATTTCCTGCGAGTAATGAAAATTGATATGGAAGAAATGTGATAATTCCTTAACATGAGCACAACAAACCTATGAGTATTAAACATTGATAAATAATGAGTGCTACGACACTCCTACAATCAACAACAATTCAATGTCGACCAAATGCAATAATTTTTCCACAAACAAAGACGGTCAAATTGTAGCTAGTGCAAGCATCCACAGGCGACTATAGGGAGCTCGTCATGCATATAATGGTTGATCCATAAGTTGAAGATGTGAGGGCAAAATTCCTACAGCCTATGCAACAATCCTATTTGCAAGTAATAATAATAAGTACATTATAGAGGTGAAGGTCCTCTGTGAACACAGAGGCACACATAATATATCATTTGCGGGCAAAGGCAACACAATTGCAATACATACAAAATATCTACAAGCTATCGTAGCAAGAGCCAAAGAGTGTTGCAGTGCCCTTGCAGTCAATAATCAATCAATGGTCAGGAAATAGACCGATCCATTGTAAGCGAAGGTAAATGACATGCAATAAGTGCCAGCACCTACGGGCTGCTGTAGGAGACCCGTAACGTACACAACATATTATCTGCAAGCAAATGCAGGAAGAACTGTGGTAAATGTGAACACCTTCTTGCAAACAACGACAAAAGACCTATCATGCATACAAAAACTTGACGATGAACAATAGGCAATGAATGCTAGGACATCTTTGCAGTCAATAATTATTCAATGTCAAGTGGACATAGTAACCCTCAGCAAGAAAAGATAGTCAGTACGTAACAAATGCAAATACTTAATGTACTAAGTGCAACTTGCCTGCATATGACAGTGGAAGATTTGCAATGCATACAAATGTCCACATTTGACGGCTAGTGAACTTTGGATATTTACTGACGATCTATAGACATTCAACAAAGCTTGCGGTGCACAACAATCCATTCGTAAGAGGAAACAAGCGACATTTCATCAATGCTATGATTCACCTGTAAACAAAAAATAAGGAATCTATAGTTAAAAAACAGCGGGCCACTAGTAAACTGAAGCAATGAACTTGTAGTGCCAGGCTGTCACACAAGATAAATCAATTTACTCACCAGCGTTAGAAAACAAAATTGAGCAAAACCATATTGCCGATGGGCGACAAATGAAACCCCATCGCGCTACAATAACTCGTCATCAGATCCGCAATATCCATGCAAGTAGATAGAAGGGTTTATAAATTTCACTGAACCATGACGACATACCACTGGATCCACAACATCCGTGCAAGAGGAAAAGAGACATTTGCAAATTCCCAAATGAGACCCAACGCACCATAATGCCATGCCACCAGATCTGCAACACTCATAAAAGTGGACAGAAGGCATGTATAAGCTCTCAAATGGATTGCTATGCACACTCAAATGACAATTGCTCACTCAACTGAAATATCCCAAAAATGCCCCCACACATGCATTACAATATATATACACAAACACAAAGAAATACATATACAATCATACACCCGAATGGGCCCCAACGAGCATGTTATGGGTACGCATATGACGTCTAAGGATGCTGCGTGAGTCAGATGATAAAAGCAAGTTTGATCCCGATCCTTCTATGCGAGTTAATAGGAGTTGACACGGCTCAAACTATCAAACAAATGTATTATTGTGGTGTCAACTGAGACATTTATTTTTAACATTCATGTTAAGCTTAGAAGGCTTAGAACCAAGAAAATTCATTAATGAACCTGATCCTTTATCAACAATTAGACAATCGACAAGGTTCAACATATAATTATAAAATACACCCTAAATACTCGCATGGGCCCCAAAGAGTGGACTGTATTTACGCGCATGACGTTTGAGGATGCTGCGAAGGTTAAGAAATTAACTTAAGTTCAAGTCTGATCCTTCTATGCGAGTATATAGAAGTCTACACGGCTCGAACTATCAAACAAGTATACGATCGCATCGTCGACCGAAATATTTGTTTTAATATGTTCATATTAGGCCTTTAAGGTCTATAAATAGTGAAAATTCACTTGCAAAGGCATGAAGAAAAATATGAACCCGATTCTCTGTCGATAAGTTAACAGAGTCGACAAGGCTCAATCAACAAAAGTGAAAATGCCCAAAAAGTCTGTTATGATGGCTGTGTTGAACGTAGATCTCAACCGGAGGGATTAATTCCAAATATTCAAAATGCCCATAAAATTCAAAACTCCAAGCATATTATCAATTTCAGATATTTAAATTCAAAATTCAACCATTAAACACTTAAAGCAAAAGCCTATCCACCATCCGCAACAATTTGTCGAGGTGGACAATTTGAAAACTACTTCAGCTCACAAAGATCTAATGTCTGATCGATTATATCGCTAGGATTCTTTCTCAAACTTTCCTTGCTAGCAAGGACGTGGCATGCGTCCTTTAACTGGCGATTTTGTCGCCAAATGACATCGCATGTAAACAATTATTATCGGGGCCCTCTGAACCTTGCGGTTTGCCACTAAATGACATCGTTAAATTACGGTCATGACCATAGCCCATATGCTTCTCAATGACACTAAATCCTTGAGATATGAATCAATAGGATATGATTGGACAAAAAGCCCTCTGTTAGCTTAGATAGATTTAAATATGTACCCTTAAACATATATTCACCCCAAGTCTACGAGGTACCCTTAAACGAAGCAACCTATGGCTGCTGATAAGGATCCTTCTATCAGGTTGGGTTGACTACCTCTTCTGACTAAGTAGACCAGGGACCACGATGGCCCGGGATGACG
>NW_021320057.1:1024908-1051935 GCF_001605985.2 Dendrobium catenatum
AGTGTCATGAGAAGCCATCAATGGGCTATGGTCATCGACCGTAATTTAACGATTCATTTAGTGGCAAAGCCGCAAGGTTCAGAGGGCCCGATAATAATTTGTCTTATCATGGCGATGTCATTGGCAGACACAAATCGCCAAGTTAAAGGCACGATGCCCACGTCCTTGCTAGCAAGGAAAGTTTGAGAAAGAATCCTAGCGATATTAATCGATCAGAACATTAGATCTTGAGCTGAAGTAGTTTTCAAATTGTCCACCTCGACTAAATTGTTGCGAGGATGGTGGATGGCTTTTGCTTTAAGTGTTTAATGGTTGAATTTGAATTTAAATATCTGAAATTGATATAATCTTGGAGGTTTTGAATTTTATGGGCATTTTGAATATTTGGAATAACCCTCCGGTTGAGATCTACGTTCAACACAGCCATCATAACAGACTTTTTGGCATTTTCATTTTGGATTGAGCCTTGTCGGACTCTGTTAACTTATCGACAGAGAATCGTGTCATATTTTTCTTCATGCCTTTGCAAGTGAATTTCACTATTTATAGACCTAAAGGCAATATTAACATAATTAAAAAAATATTTCGGTCGACGATGCGATCGTATACTTGATTGATAGTTCGAGCCGTGTAGACTTCTATACACTCGCATAGAAGGATCAGACTTGAACTTAAGTTAATTTCTTAACCTTCGCAGCATCCTCAAATCGTCATGCGCTGTAAATACAGCCACTCTTTGGGGCCCATGCTGAGTATTTAGGGTGTATTTTTATAATTATATGTTTGAACTTGTCGATTGTCTAATTGTTGATAAAGGATCAGTCAATAATGAATTTTCTTGGTTCTAAGCCTTCTAAGCTTAACATGAATGTTAAAAATAAATGTCTCATTGACACCACAATAATACATGTTTATTAGTTTGAGCCGTGTTCAAACTCCTATTAACTCGCATTAGAAGAGATCGGCGATTCAATACTGATTGCTTTTACATCTGACTCAGCTGCCACGCATCCATAAGACGTCATGATCCGTTGTAGCCGTCATAACATGCCGTTGGGGCCCATTCGGGTGTATGAAATCCTTGAGATATGAATCAATAGGATATGATTGGACACCAAGCCCTCTGTTAGCTTAGATAGATTTAAATTTGTACTTTTAAACATATATTCACCCCAAGTCTACGAGGTACCCTTAGACGAAGCAACCTATGGCTGCTGATAAGGATCCTTCTTTCAGGTTGGGTCGACTACCTCCTCTGACTAAGTAGATCAGGGACCATGATGGCCCGGGATGACGGAACCATGGGATATTGATCGGGTTCATCATCCATTCCCCTACCATCCGCTTTAAGTGCAATGTGGTAAATTTTCAATTTTAAATATCAAATTTCTACATACCTAAATCCACGTTGTTACTATATGCTGAATATCACGTATTCACGGGTACGATGTATTCATTTGACGACTAACCTTAATTGAAAGTTCTCTCTCATTATCGGGAGGGGTATTTAACTATAGGGGCTTGTGCCTATAGGAAACCAGAACTCAGATCTAAAGTCCTTGCAAATTGAGGGCGAAATCTTTGGGTATTGTCTTATCTACAAATACAATATGCCTTTTAAAAATTTACCACGGAACCTAATTCGTTAAAACTTCCCCCGAAAGAGGGTAGGCCGGCGTACAAATTCTCGAAGCCCACAACTATATGATGGTTTTTGTTGCAGCTTTACTATTATCATCAGCACTAAGCTTCACGGAGTATTTGCTTTTACTGGTTTCAAGCTTGTATTTGTTATTTCTATATCATCTGCTAAAATATCCTTTGGTTTTCATCAGCTAAAATATTTTTTGCTCGTCATTTACTTGTTTAAATCTTATAAATGATATATGTAAAATCAGTTATAAATAAAATTCCATATATTTTGTTAGTCTAGCTTGCATATTTATATTGCAAATTGTTTGTGCCCTATTTAGTGGACTGACGTTTTTGGCTTTTATGTGAAAATGCTTGGTTATTAAAATTGTTTGTTAGCTGTCAGTTTTTTTTCATGAAGTGGTTAGGCGCTCTTTTTTTTAGACATCCTTTTATTCCGATTGGGTATTTCTCTTCTCCTCCCCTTTATTAGGTTTCTAGTCTTGGTCTTATCGATACACAACTTCATTGAATGCTTATTTATCGTCAAACATAAAGAAGTCATAACATCACGTTCAAGATGGGTCCTTTAGCTGACCTTTTTTGTGTTTTAAAATATTGAATTCAATATGTGATAGATGTCTATGGTTATAATTGATTATGGATTATCACTCAACATAATTTTTCACCTGTATTATATATTAGACCCGGTTAGGAGAGTAGATGTATTACACCTGACTTATGTTAAGAAAGGTAGAGGTAGATCTTACAAAAAAATGTTAGAAAGTATTAGAATTTGATCCTTTTCTTGCTTGATTTAAATGAGAATTTAATTCTTAATAGGACACATTGGAGAAAAATGATTCATATAACTGATCCCACGTAATGAGATAAAGATTTTATGTTGTTGTTGTGTAGCATACTAATATAATCTTTAATATTATTGGTATGGCAGCTTAATCTATTCTTACTAATAAGTCATTTAGTTAACTCACATTATCAAACTTTAGCTTTTGATAGATAACCAACCCTAAACATCAATCTTTTGGGCTGTTCAAAGGACTTGTTGCTAAGAGGCCCCTGATGATGGTACACATTCATGGACTGCTCGTGGAGTCTATTGTAAAAGTTGATATTATACTTGTTTCAAGTGATTTCCAATCATTAAAAAAACAAGAAATGAAACATCTTTGAGTAGTGAAATATGTTTTTGGTTGGGCTATTTTAATAATTATGGTGAATTAAACTATTATTCTTTGAAAGATTTAACAAAATATTTCTTTTAGGCTAACACTAGCTAAATTAGACTTCATTTTTAGAAGACTTAGGTTTTGTTAGTGACAACTTTATTATTGCTTCTTAAAACATGTTATTATTTGCAAATGGATATATTTAGTGTGATATTCAAGTTATATATATATATATATATACTATGAGAGAGAGAGGAGAGAGCGATTAGAGAGAGAGAGATAGAGGGTGTAGGCTGTAGGAGAAGGTGCTAGTCTGATCTGCTTTTATAATATTCCAAACTATCAAGATATATTATTTGATCGCAATTTGCAAAGTATGAAAATCCTTGTAGTATCAAATTTCATTAATTTTGCTAATAATTTAAATCATTTATTGAGCATGATGACAAAAGAGGTTGATCATATACGATGACATGTGATAGAAGGCAACTTCTAAATTTAAAGATTTAACGTATTCATATATATACACCTATAAAAATTATACGGTTAATATATACTAAATTTTAACGAATAATCCATTTCATTTAATATGACATATTTGAAGAGGTGTCTAACAGTAAAATCAGAGGATATACCTTCTCATTACAATCGGATCCATTCAACTGCCTTTGGAAAATAGTGAGTTGCCTGGGTTAATGAAAAAAATGATCTTAAAAAGTCTTGAAGTTGCTCATCGCATAAGTTTTATTGATATTGAAAAGAATGACTGGTTTAATCTTGCGTTCGAAGATCATAACATGAAAATCTTTTTGAGTGGATAACAGCTATTCTTCTCATAGTATATATATATATATATATATATATATATATAAGATATATATAGTATATATATATATATACTGCATCCTCTGTGCATTTTTGTCAGATCAAAAGTAAAGGTATCCCTTTGTTCAGAATCTTGTAACTTTATTGTTTTGTTCTAGCATCAGTAGGTTGCACTTAAAAAGATTGCCGATATTTCAAAACCAACCGTGAAATTAATCTAGATTAACGATTTAAAACTGATTATTGTTGATTTCTAATTAAAATAATAAAAATTTAACTTTGACCAGGGGTTTTTAGTTTTTTTTCCTGCGTACACCTGTGTCTCCTAGAGTGTTTCTTCTATGAAAACACTAATGGTTGGTATGCTATTAGTCTGACAAAGTTCATAGAAAATTAGGTGAAATATATATCAGGATTTTCTGGGAACATGGTATTACTAATTTTAGCCTTACAGCAGAACAGCATGCAGCAGTTACTTTCTAAAAGAACTTACTAATTCCTTCTCCTGATTTTTTCTAGGTGAGGAGATAATCTCTGGAGCTCAAAGAGTGCACATAGCTGACTTATTAACATCTCGAGCAGAGGCTTGTGAATTGATGTCAATACAATATCGCATATGTGAATTCATTTCGGTATGTTCCCTTCTTGATTCCATGGTTACGTTTCACTTGTTGCTATTTCAAATTATGATAAGCAGAATTTCTTGTGTTAAGACACGGCTGATCAGTTCTAAAATATGCACTCAGCCGCAAATCCACGACCCCAAGCACCGATCTTCCTCTCACATGATCTTTCCCGCAAGCCAGACCTCTCGTCGCCAGTTTCAACATTTGTCCGACTCCAAGGCTGTCAAACACCTCACAACTCTATAGCCTTCGACATCTCTTCCTGATTCCTCTTGCTGCGAGCACTTCTATTCCTAGTCGAACTTGTAGTAGCCGAAGCCTCTTCCTCTTATGAACTAAATCTTTAACCCAAACAACTCGGTCCTACCCGGCCTGGTAAGTATATTTTAACTTTTTTTTATTTATATACTATAACCATAGTTACCTATTAATGTATTATTAGTTGTTATATCATATATATATATATATACACACATAAAAAAATATACAAAAAAAGATGGAAAAGAAAAATAAAATAAAATAAAGAAAAGAAATTTCAAAACAAAAAAGAAAAAAAAGGAAAAGAAAGAAAAATGAGAAAATACAAAAAAAAAGAGAAGAGGGGGAAGAAGTTTCTTATGCATTTCATTGTCACCACCACCTCGTCGATGCAGGTATAACTTTCTCTAAACCCAAACCCCGTCCTCAGCGCTTACAGTGTGTCGAACAACCACCCATGCGCGTTTTTTTAACACGATGGGAGGAAGTTCATTGCGGTGCTTGCGACAAGGCGGGTGAACCTCTAAAGTCTTGCATTTGGTGTTAGCTGTGCGCCAAGGGATTCCTTATGCACACTTTTCTTAGCGTGGTGGGAGAGAACTTGGTGCGGTGCTTTCGGTGAGGCGGGCAAACCTTATGCATTTTTTTAGTATGGTGGGGCAAAACATAAGTACCCGTACGCGGGGAAAAACTGCATTTTTTCAAAACATGTGCTTTTGGAAGACCCATGCACACCTTTCTTAGCGTGGTGAAGGACAAAAATTATGGTCGCGATTTCCCACGACACCAACCGTGCACGTCTTTCTTGACGTGGCGGGCAGGCTAAGACTCCTGTAGTTTCCCCTAAAAGGGGAGACGCCGGGAGGTTGTATAAATTTGGACTGAAGCGCATAAGGACTTGAAAAAATTAATAGGGGACTTATGAACTTAATTTGGACCAAATAATAAGAACTTGGACTTTATTTGGACATTGATTTGATCATCAAAATGAACTGAATTCTAATTTGAATAAACAAGCAAATGACTTAAATCAAACTTGAGCATAAAGAACTTGAACTTGGAAATATTAAAAATGATGACGAGCAAAGACTTGTGAACTCTGGCTCAAATGAACAAGTTATAGAAAATCAAACTCATGATGGCATGGAACTTGAACCTGATCTGAACCACAAGGGGCTTGAGCTTGAACTTGACAAAGAATACAATGAACTTATGAATTTGAATTTAAACATAATAGAGAACCAAGAAGAACTTGATTTGAATAACAACTACAAGGAATCAAATGAACATAAAGAACTTTGACTCAAATTGAATACGAGCTTGAGCTAAATGGAATTGCATAGGACTTTAATTTATGCATTGAAAGACAAGGCATTCATGCCACAAGGGATTTGATTTGAACAAAATGCAAGAGTGTTTATAAGCAATCACTAAGAGTGAAGTGCAATCTAATTACAAGCAAAGACATGACTGGATACTACAAATCATATGAGGGTGATTAATTGTGACATTTGCCAACCATGCAAGCAAGTGCACAAGGACTTATGCTGAAAGCCCTATATACATGATTTGTTTGTAGGCAAATGAACAATGAAGATTTTGACTTGTTCACAGGTAGCAATGGAAATTTCATTTGCAAATCATCTAGCAACATAACAAAAAGGCAAGTAATTTATGCAATAGGTTGCATGCAAGTGACAACTAAGATATACGATGAATGCAATAATCTCCATGCGGTCAACCTCTGCTTACAAACCAATTAACACACAACCCGCAAGCAAAGGGAAACACACTTATAATACATGTGAGGTCTTATGGAGCAATGTGGGAGATCAACCATATATATGAAAGGAATGTATGCATCTCCTGGCCTACAAATAGAAAGGAATGTTGGTAGTGGTTGTCAGGAATATATGCAATGAAAGCAACAAGTTGCAATGCACGTAGCACATCATATAAGGGCAAGGACTTTTTACATTTGTAATGCATACAACATCCCTACAAGCGACTCTAGAAGAGTTGTGATGAATACAAGTGTCCGTAAATAGTATTAGAAGACTTGAATTCCTTGCAACTTGCTTGCAAACATGCAAACGCAACATGTAGTAAACACTAGGATATTCATATAGAGAATACATCGGTATCCTATAAACAGTAGTAGAAGATTTACATCAACACAACTCGACCATGGGTGATACCAGAGAGCTGGAAAGAATAAAAGATTGAAGAAAATACGAATACCCATCAATAATAGTGGAAGATTTGTTATATGCATAACGACACACCTACAAGTGTCTTATTTATGTTAGCCAACAGTAAGTCGTAGTTGTTACAACACTCAACCTCTGTTCAATGGCCAACAAATATACTAATCTTCTACAAGCCAAAGGCAGAATGATATATAGCAAATGCAAATGTCCACATGCTCTTGTAGGAAACCCGCTACATGCTCAAAATATTATCTAGGAATAATATGCCAAATGAATATGGAGAATGTAAGTGCCTACGGGCCGCTGTAGAAGACCCATTGTGTACTCGACATGAAGTCTAATGGCGAACACAAAGATATTATGACAAATACAAGCTTCTACGAGACGTCGTAGAAGGCCCGTCAGATGTTCCAAGAAATGCCCCCGCATATCCACTATAATATGTATGCACATATGTACACAAAAGGGGCAAGGGCAATCACAAAACCTGCATGGGCGGCAAGCATGTTAAGGGTACACACGTAATATCTAGGGATGCTGCGCGGGTCAATAAATGAACTCAAGTTTGAGCTCGATCCTTCTACATGGATATATATGAGTCGACACAGCTCGAATTATTGAACAGATATACGATCAAGGTGTGGACCGGAATATTTGTTTTATGCGTTTATATAAGGCCTTCAGGTCTATGACAAAGGAAATTCATTAAATAAAATCATACAAATGACAAACTCGATCCCCTATCAGCAAGTTGATAGGGTCGATAATGTTTAGTCAATGAAAATGCCCATTCACCCCAATGATGACCATGTTGTCAGAAAATTTCAACCGAAGGGGTTATTTCCAAAACATTCAAAATACCTCCAAACCTCTACAAAGTTCAAACTTCCATTAAGATGTAAACACTTTCAAATGACCCCAAAGTCACCCCGATGATGACCTTATTAACAGAAAATCTCAACAGAAGGGGTTATTATCAAATATTCAAATTGCCATCCCAAATGGCCATGAAATCCAAAATTCCAAAAATTATCCAAGTGTAGAATATTTAAAATTGAAATAATCTATCAAATCACTTAAAACAAAATCCATCCGCCATCCACAATAATTTATCGAGGTGGACAAATTGAAAAACTACTTTAGCTCACAAAGAACTAATGTCCGGTCGAGAATATTACTAGGATTCATTTTCAAAACAGTCTCTTGCCTGTAAGGACGTGGTACATATCCTCTAACAGGCCGTTTTGTCGCCAAATGGCACTGCAGGTAAACGGTTATGACCGAGGCCCTCTGAACCGAGTGTTTCTGCTGCCAAATGGCATCACGAGATAACGGTTATGCCTAGAGCCAATACGTTCCTTAGTGGCATCAAGTCCTTGAAATATGTATCAATAGAATATAATCGATAGGACATAAAGCCCTCTGTTAGCTAAGGTAGATTCAAATTTTTTTCCTTAGACAAATATTCATCCTAGGTCTACAAGGTCCCCTTGGATGAAGCAACCCATGATAGCCGACAAGGATCCTTCTGTCAGGTTGGGTCGACCAAGTCCTCTAAGTAGACCAGGGACCACGATGGTCCGGGACGACGGAACCATGGGATCTTGATCGGGGAGAATGATGAGGTAATCGACAGACATTTTAGGCAGGTTTACCGGCGAAGGAATCATAGATCGACGGCTACGATCGGGAGCTTATATTTCTGATGTTGCCATGTCATTTTATGATATTTTTCTATGTTATTTTATGTATCTTTTATTTCATGCATTAGTGACTATTTTTCCCTTATGAAGGCGTAGTGTTTCTTGTAGCCCGATGGGCATGTGAGTCTTTTATTTTCATGCTTTGAGACCTTTATAAAGGGGTCTCCTCCTATTCTATGAGCTTAATGTTTGATTAA
This sequence comes from Dendrobium catenatum, assembly GCF_001605985.2. Taxonomy (NCBI): domain Eukaryota; kingdom Viridiplantae; phylum Streptophyta; class Magnoliopsida; order Asparagales; family Orchidaceae; genus Dendrobium; species Dendrobium catenatum. Next base: position 1,033,550 of record NW_021320057.1, read on the forward strand.
TAAAATTTCTGAAATTTGTCTTTGTCTTCTTGCTTGGGAGCTTGAGAGAAAGAGAGGAGACCTAGGAGAGGCTCCACCCGAATTACCCAACAGCCCATGCCGGTGAGCTCTTGCTTTTCTTTATTTAGTTCGTTGTTTTCTCCTTCCCCCACCATACCTCCATACCCAAACCCATCCCCACTAATTAATCAAATTCCTTCTCTCCCTCCCTTGCTTGGCCGGCCACCCATCTCACATATTCTCTCTCCTTGCCACCCAGGCATTTACTTATTACACCCTTATTTTCCCCCCTAATTGCCGCCCCCTCTTAATTTAATTTAGGGAAGGTTTAATGATAAAATAACTTCTCCCTCCAAGCCAAGAAAATCTGAAATTTAAATTCAAATTTTCTCTTCTCCCCTCCCTAGCTAACGGCCCAACTCATCCTCCCTTTCTCTTCTTCCCACCCCTCAATGTTGAATGGCGGATCCGGAGCTGAGTGGGGATTAATATTCAACGCCGACGGGAGCATTAATATCCTACGATCTCCGTGCTTTGACGTTGGATTTGAAGACGACGTCACAGTTGAAGAATACTTGGATCGAGTCGTCCCGATTCTTGTGAGCATCATCGACCGACAGTTTCGAGACTACGCTTGGACTATCATCGGACGCCATCCACCACCACTTCCACCGGTGGCTACCTCTCCGGTAACGAAGTCCTTCGTCCCCTTTTCCGTAGTGGTGCTCTCCATCTTCGTGTGGTTCTTTCTTCTCCGCTAAAGCCCAAGAGTGAACAAGTGAGAGGGTGCTCAAAGTGAACTTTTTCATTATTAATTGTGGGATTTTGTTATGAGCATTTAAGTAAGTCTTTTATCTTGAAATATTATGAATTGTTTGGTGAACTCAAAGCAAATCTTCGCCTAAGCAAGTTGATTACTTAGAATAAATTTAATTCTCTATTTTATTGGTAATAAATTTGTATTGGCAAGTTTTAATTAATTCATGTTTTAATTTCCGCACGCAATTCTCTCATTGTTTCACATCAAAAAGAGAATTATAATAAAATTAATGCTTAATTCTTTGAAAGAAAAATTTGAGAAGTCTTTTGGTTGGAGTTTGGTGGTTATACATAGGTTCTCCTCGGTGGTGGAGCTAATAATTCTTTCTGTTTTCTTACGACCCCTCTTAGAATCCCTCTTATATATCCCTACAGTCTAACACCTTTCTAAGTTCATCTCCCATCACCTATTGCAATAAAAAATAATTCTAAAGGCCTTCTTCAAGTTCTTAGCCAAAACTAGGTATCCTCACCTAATATTGATTTCCTTCCTCCTACAATCTCTTTGACCACTTGAAACCTAACCATCTACTCCATAACTCACCTTCACTCCTAACTTAACATTATTCATGGCTTCAATCCCCTTCCATTGCCTGACCTTAAATTATTAAAAGTCACCAACGAACTCTCGAGTTACACTCCCCCTTGCCTAGGTCAACCACCTCCACCTCCATCACCTTACCTATTCAACTACCAACTCTTAAAGGAATCACACATATCAAAGAAGCTCCTAAACAAAGTGGAACTTTGGTAACCTTTCACTGAAGGCCACATCTAATACTTTGGGGTAGATTATTATTGATTGTTTCCTTATTCGACCTTTTCTACTTTAGCCTTGTTCAGATGATGGGTTTCTTCCAATTTTCTGGTTTCTCAATCTCTCAGAAAAGCAGAAATTAACGGCAAATCTGTTAGAATGAGATTCTGAAAGTATAATTTTCTTGTTTTGCTAAAATTGAAGTTGAAAACTTGTTATTGTTGTGAATTCAAGTGTGTTTAATTGAATCATAAAAACAAAGTGTGTTTAATTGAAACATGCAATATTAGACTAAATCCTAGAGGAATTTGAGAAATTAATTGGATATGCATTATTTTAGTATTTTGCAAATTTTGATAACTTTTTGGGGATGATTCTTCTTGTAGTAGTGTGAATCCTGAATCTTTTAATAGCTGATTTCTATCCTTATTCTTTAATCTAAATTATTTAGTGATTGGTTTGTGTGTATGAATAAGATTTTGTCAAGTTTGAGATATCAAATATTTTTATTTTGTGAATCTTATTTGATGCTTGACTTTTATACTTATGCTTAGATTCTTTTGTGGAATTTAATATCTCAGTGTTTTTATATCATCATTTGGAGTGCATAAAAAAGCTTATTCTGATTTTTCATTATAAGAGACAAATCTTTGCATAAATAGAAGTTTGGAAACTATGAATTCTCATATTTCTATTACTTTTTGTTCAGCACATGCTAAGTTTATATTGGTGAACTCCATACCCTGAGATGTCCTACATTAAATTGTTAATAGATATATATATATATTTTTTTTTTTTAAATTGTTAATAGATCTTATGATTACATCACCATGCTCTTTAAATGTGAGACATAAGAAGTGGGTAAAAAAATAAAAAATATCCAATTTACATAAAACTAGATAAATTATGGTTCGAAATGAATGCAGCACAACTATTGTGTTGATAAAAATTACATTGCTATCTTCAATGGGAGATGTAACTTTGGAGAACTTTTAGAATATATTGATAATTTAGAATACTTTAAAGATTACCATTGTTGGATTCTGAATGAGTTGAAATTACTCAAATGAAATTAGTAGGACATGTTCAATTATGTAGGTATAGTTTTGTAAGCAAAATAAAATTGGGCTAACATGAGACATAAATTTAATTAGTAAGATGTATCATTCAAATAATATGAGTTGTAAATAAAATATTTTTAGTGTCTTGAATATAATGATGGGTTTATAGATCTTGTAATTAAATATTGTTCGCCTCAAGACTATTAGTTTTGGTTGAGTGTAGATGCTTTAAAGTATAATTTACTAAGAATCCTAGATGAGGTCTTGACCAGATCTTTGAATATTAAGGCATTCTATGAAAGAATGTTCTTTAAAGCACGCTTTAGGAGCGAAGTGAAGCAACACGCTAGCTCACATATCGCTTGCCTATGAAGCTCAAACTCACAGCAAGATGTGTTTGTTGCATTATTTCCCCGCTTTGCCACGAGCTCAAGGTAAAACATAACAAGTATATTCTTTATTTTTAAGTATTCTTACATTCATTATAGTGCTAAAAAATTATCCATAATGTGGTGTAAGTTTATTAATTAAATAACTAATTTATACATATAATATATGCGCATATGATATAGAAATTATGAATACTCTAATTAGTAAAAATGTAGCTTCACTTTGAGTTTCTCGCATTGAAGCAAAAAAAAAAACCCTTTTCGCATTGTGCTTAATGCTTTCAAAGCAACGCTGCGAGCAATCTCTTAGCACTACCATTCTCGTAATTAAAGTTCAAAATGTGTAATGTTTACCTTCTCATGTTTGTAAAATCTTTATCGACATAAGAATCATGCATAGTCACATCTAATCTTATCAAAGAAATTATTGTTCATAAATGTACTTTTAGAGGTGAAATAGTAGAAGATCTATAGTTACTGATGGATTATTTTAATGTTGTATGTTGTTGAATTTGAATTTGCATTGACATTAGAACCTATCATGAACATGTGCTTATGCTTGAGTAAGATTTATAATTTGAATTTATATTTAATTGACAGATTTTACATTAATAACCCTTTTGAGTTTGAAAGGAAAGAATATATTTTACTTTTAAAACCATACATTTAATTTCAATAACTAAAATTTTTCTGACCATCAATTTAGAATTTTTTATTTTATTGAATATTTTTAATTCTCTATTATTTGAAGATAATTTTAGATCACAAATATTGTGAGTAATTACTTTTTAAAATTTTAGTTTAAGGTTTATAGAAATTTTGAACTAGAATTTCATTTTAATTTTTCTCTAATATAAAATATAACTAAAAAAAATTCTTTTTAATAAGTATATTATATTTAAATTAAAAATAATAATAATTATATGCATTCAATAACGACAAGTTAAATAGAATGGGACACTTATATCCATATGGCTTCACTCCGGTAAATCTAATGATCCTTGATAATTAGTTGGAAACTTGTGTTATAGATATGCGGATTGTTGCACAATTTTCATCTTTAAAAGATATTAGAAGTCTTGCTGAGAAAATAACTCAGAGAAGGAAGGATATTTTATATCCTCTTATTTTCTATCTATTATTAAAATTAGCATTAGTGTTGCCCATTATAATAGGAGTTGAAAGAGTTTATTCTGCAATGACTATTATAAAAAATAAATTACGAAATACAATTGAAGATCAATGGATGAATGATAATTTAGTCCCATATATTGAGAAAAAATATTGAATCTTATTTATGATGAAGTAATCTTTCAACTCTTCTAGAATACAAAAAAGTATGTGTTACACGTAAATTTTTTCTCATCCTCTATTTAGTATTTTATTTTGTTAAAATAATAAATTTAACAAATTATTTTTGTTTTAAATTTGTCAATGTCGGTCCAAAGCTCGGATGAGGAAAGTTGAAGTAATTTTTGAAAAAAATCAAATTGGGCTCTAATTAGAAAAACTTTCTAATTTTGTCACTATAGCTAGCATAAAACTTGTCGAACTAATACACTATATTATTATTTTCTTATAAGCATGCGTATGATGATGATCCTATTAAGAACATGGTATATTCTCTAGTGCTTTGATTACATTGGTGTGTTTGGTTTGCTGCTGCAACTCTTTTTGGTTTAGCCATTGGATTCATTAGTTCAGTTATTTTAGTTTCATGTTCAGCACATGAGTTATCTAGTTTGGCTCAATGGTATGCTCTCTTTAAGTCCCCTTCAATTGTTGGCATATTATTCATTCAGTCGCTGAAAACCAGTTCTCTATGTAGTATTATTTGACCAATTTTTTCATCTTTACGTACCTATACTTTTCTATTAGGAATTTTAATTTGTCAACTGCACTTGTTTATTAGATGGCTGATTTTTGCATATAATCTTATTCCATCATTTTGACCCATATTTTTATAAATTGTAGAAGTGTTTCTTAATAAGAAGTATACAAAATCAGGAACTAAAATTTAATTATACAATTAATTACAATAAATATAGACCAACGGATTGGTGAGATGAAATCCATAAGCACATGGATAAATGAGGTAACATGCATGGAATAAATAGAGCCATGATACTTAGAGGGTAACTGATATGAGCATTAATTGTATATGTTGATACTATTTCGGCTCCTGGATACTGAAGTGGATGACTGTTGGATGTTCTATTATTGAGCTTTTTCTATTGTATTCTTATGCGTTATTGTAGTAGATGACTGCTTGTTGTTTCCTTGTTCAATCTTTCCTCATGAAGCTTTATTTGTCACTGTAGTAAGGGGCATAAATTGGAGGGGAACTTGCCAGAATGAGATTTTGGAAGTGGGAATTTCTTGTTTTGTTAAAATTAAATTTGGAAACTAATTATTCTTGGGATTTAAGTGTGTTGAATTAAAACTTGCAATATTTGGCTAATTCCTGAAAGACTCATAGTAATTACTTATTTTAGGTTATAAAGAGGACCTATTAGGCATGCAAATTATTATTGAATGGTTGACTCTCAATTCTTATGTGTAATGTTGGATGTGATTTCTTCTAGAGCTTTACAAGTCTTGATGATAATTTCTAGGGGATGAGTCTCCTTATAAATGTATGAGCCCTACATTTTCGACTCAATGTATTAGCATCCTTACGTGCATGATCTGATGGATAAACGGTGGATGCATGCATATCAAACTTTGGAAAATAGAACAAATCAAGGAACCCTCTTGATGACATAAATAAATGATCTATTTGTCAACTATTTTAGATTGCTGTTAAGTTTACATATTTCAGATTGTTTTACTCCATGTGATAAGCATGGCTTTATAAATTTATGTCACAAGGGTCAATCCTCATGGAATTAATTCTTGTGGCCTAACTAATACTCAACCAATTGAACCATACTTTGAACAAAAAAAAGAGACATAAAAAAGAACAATATATGCATATGCACACACATGCTTTAATCTAGTCATATCCATATCCCAAGTTCTTAACAATTTTACCATGGTCATGTCTTTATCATATCTATATTGCAGTACATATCCATGCTTCATGAATAATGCCATGTCGCATATGATGAGTTTTACTTATATTTTGCCATGTAACGTAGCGATGCAGCTCTGTATGTATTACCTGGTGTTAGTATTTTGTAATATTCTTGTTAATATATTTCTCTTTGTTACAGATACGGCGCATGTCCTCATGGTGGCTTCGGAGTAGGACTAGAGCGAGTGGTTATGCTCTTCTGCGGTCTTAGCAACATTCGTCAGACCTCGCTCTTCCCTCGTGACCCACAGAGGCTGGTTCCATAACAACAACGTTCTGATCTCTCAATATTTTTCTCTGATCTCCTCGCTTTGCAGGAGATTCAGTTCTAATTTTATGGGCTTGACATAAGATATAATAATTCCATCGTTGAAGGTATTATTTGTGCCATTTTTTGTGAAATAAACTTTCTATATTTTTATTTCTTATATTCTGCTGAATATGTTATTGTGAGGTGATAATTTGATAACTTATATATTCTATTTATAGCAAATTGATTTTCGTTAATCAAAATTATATATATATGTTTATTTATGCTGAAAATATTGGCTTAGATATTGGTGACTTTAATTGTTTAAGAAATTTTGAATTTATATATTCGTCCTTTTTGTTCATTTGAGCTTGCAAATTTTAGCTTTCATCTATTCTTCTTTGAGGTCTTGGTCGTTGTTTATAAAACTTGATATGTGATTATTTGTAACAGGCGTAAAAGTGATTCATCCAGTCATTAGTTTTATGGCAATTCTATCGAAAGAATTGGAATGTTCATATCCTATTTTAGAGAAATTATTATGTGCGGAATCCGATCGGGACAACCGTCCAATGTACTAAGTATACTTAGAAAATACTATATAAATACTCAGCAAAAAAATTTACCAAATATTTGTGTGGTATTTACTAAGTATACTAAGTAAATCGGACGATTGTCCCGATCCAAACTCCGCACAGAATAATTCCTTCCTATTTTAAGGTCTCTTTGAAGGTGGTCTAAACTTCAGTCTGAATTACTCTCAATATGTATTTATGAAGTATTGAGAGAATTGAATTTGAAATATTGGAGAATAAAATGCATGATTCTTTCTTAAATGGCTACTGGATATAACTTGTTTTCATGTTTATATAAAAATGATATAATCTTTCATTAATGCATGTGTGTGTGTGTTTTCTAGTAAAAGTTGGTTCAATTTATTATAAATGATGCGTTCTCTCATAAACCTAGTAATTCAGGTCAACATTCACATTTTTTTATTAGAATTTTGAGGATTCTTTTTTTCTCAGGTGAATATTACTCTTATGGTTTGATTTGGTAAAAGGATAAATACAAAGTAAATTGAAATGCAATATAAATGGAATGTAATGTATTTGAAATATTTTGAATCATTTTGATGGGTTAATAGAGCTGATTCTTTTTTTTTTTTGGTAGTAAAATAAATGTAGTGTAAAGTTTAACAAGGATCATGATTAGTAGTTAGCAGTGATATTCTTTGCGAGTGATCATAGAGGATATTTTTCACATTGTTATTGGTATTCTGATCTTTAAGAGTGATCATAGTGATACTTTTGATAAGAAAATTATTATTTTTTAGTTTTGGTTATCAAGTCAGTCCTGAAATGATGAAATTATTAGTATTGACATTTGAGAACATTTTAGTGATACAATTTCTCTTTGGTTGATATTTGCTGTTAATACGACTATCGTCAAGATTGAAATATTTGAGTTTTATTACATTGGATCTTGTAATCTCTATTTAGTCGTAGAGGATCATTTTAAGTGTTTATATTCTTCATAATGTTTTTTTTTTGGTTGAAGGCATCAATCAATTTGTGCAACTGTGAAATAAAATATTTATTTTGTAAGATTGGCAGATGAGCATTTAGTTTTGGGCTTGCCTCGGTTGGAAATCCTATTTCAATTAGTATTAAATTGACTTATCAAGAAATGGAAGTCTTATCCACTCTATAATCTTGGGGACATTGGGGATTGGACTTCAAAAGATGTGACTTATGATTCTACATCATTGTTAGGATAACTTGCCTGTGAACATGCTCATGTTGATGAATTTAATTTTGAAATAGAGACCTTATAAAAATTTAAAAACGAGTGTCACTTTTTCGAAGTAGATATGTACTTAATGCGAAGTGAAATTTAAGTTGACTTTGTTTCTCATCCATAGAATATTTACAGACAATTAGTTTGAATGTAGAACATATTTGTCATAAATCATGCAGACAAGTTTGGTTTTGGGATTCTTGCATGCTTTTTGATATGCATGTATGATGCACTTGTATGTTTATCGGTGCACTTACATGATATATTTGTATATTTTCAGTGTATTTGTATGATGCACTTGCACATTTTCTTGAGACCCTTAAATGTCATATGGTGTATTTGCATTTTACACCTGCATGCTCTTCAGTGTATTTGTACAAATTTGCATAATTTTTAATGCATTTATATGCTGCATTTGTACGATTATGCTGCATTTACAATATGCACTTACACATTCTTTAGTAATTTGCATGTCGCATTTGTATGCTTCTTGGTGCACTTATATGATGTAAATATTTGAATCTTATAACTTGTATGAATGTTTATTTGTTAGGGTGCATATAGTTTTTTATTTTGAGATTTTAAATACCACATTCTGCCCACTTGTATGTATCTATTGAGAATTTGGTGGTGAATTACATGAGTTGGAACCTTTTCACATGTTTTGTGATGTTATATTTTTTGCCTATCTATGTACATTTTAATGTGGTGGGCCCTACAAGAATTTTAATAAATTAAGAGACGTTGTTGTTCATTTCACTGTCCAAATTTGGGTCATGGATTCTTCAAGGGTTCAAAGTGTTCTTAGAGCGGGGGAGGGTTGTTTACCCCTTGGAGACTAGTTATGGATTTCATTACAAATTCAATGCAAGTTTATTTGTTATTTAATATGCATTTTTTTTTAATTCTCATTTCATAATTTTGGTATTAATTTCATTTTAATTTTAGTCGCATTCATGTCCATAAGTCTCTTATTTGTTGTTCTTTTCATTTTCCAAATTTCAGCAATCTCTTACCGTCTATCATGTGTAGGAGAATCTTTGGAGAGTGATAATATTGCCGCTAAATAATTTAAACTAATATAAGAAAAATAAAGTTCAAAAGAAATATAGAATCTAACAACAAAGTAGGCATAGGCTTTGTTTGAGATAATTTTATTACCGTTTCTTAAAGTAACTATCTAACACAAAAAGTTTAATTTTTAACTAAGAATTTGCTTTAAGAAACAGTGAGAAAGCCATTTCAAACAAAGTCATCATCTATATATAGGGAAGAAGACTTCAAACTAGTTTATTATGTCCACTACCCTTCTATATATAAGAAAGCTTACTCCATGGTAGAATTGGTCCTAATAACAACAAAGCTTGTCCTTCAAGATAATATTCATGAACTCACTCTTCTCGGCAGCACAGTTTTAATATGAACCATAAAAAAGACAATTTAGTCGAATGAAACTCAAATTGGTGAATGAAGTCTTCTAATGGATGTCAGGGTAGAAGGAGGAAGCTTCATTACTCTCATAAAAGCTTGATGGCCCATTTATTCCAACAAATTAATTTGAAGTTGCAAAGAGCTCCAAATCAACTCAGAGGAATAAAAGAATGATGAACATCAGCCGCTCAAGAAAAATTATTCTATCCGGACACCAGAAGTCGTCCGGATTCGAATAAGAGCGCATCACGTCACTCTTTTGTTGTGTACCGTAGTTGTTTATCATTGTGTATCGGGTGATATGGTGCGCTCTGATTCGCCTTCAAGCGATCCGGTGCCCGCACATAATAATCTCTCGCCGCTCAAAGCAATGCTCATAAAATTTGAAAATGGTACAACAGTTCTTAAAAGAAAAAAAAAAAAAATCCATTCCCAAACACCATGTTGTAGGTGTGGGGAAAAGATGGATTCCGTTAGCCAAAAAGTAACGCATGAAGATCAACTAATAGTATCCAGGCTTCCCACGGTTGCTAGTGCAAGAGACTGATGCCGTCCAGAAGGTAGCCCACCAAAGCTAGGGTAAAACAAAAAGGGTAATTTATAAAAAGGAGCAAGTTTTAAAGTTAATTATGTTTAAGAAACAAGTTTATTTATTTATTTTTTTTGTGACGAAGAAGCAGTGTCTTTAGATCATTGAAAACACCGGTGGACCTAATATGCAACTCATATCAATTTACACGGGCCAATACTTAAGGCTTTTATTGCTTGACAAAGAATTTGAATCAGGGATTTGAGCTTTGCCCAACCGGCTCTTCACCACCCGGACAAACAGCGGTGATCAAATATGGAGAAGTAAAGCACACATTCCCTGAATGCAGGAAATTGAATTCCCTAATTAGAATGTGTTGAATGCGGAATTTGGTCTTCCTCATTCAAAAGAATGTAGAAAACTGAATTCCACACTATTGAATGCATATTTTGGTTTTCCACATTCCCCTTTTTTTTTTTTTTTTTTTTTTTTTTTTTTTTATTCATTTGTAAGAAATTTGTATTAATTATGTATTTAAAGTTATTATAACTTGTTATATTTTTAAATAAACTATTGTAATATGATTTAAATTATGCAGTTACAAATAGATGATGATAGTATATATGTAAGTATATTATTTGTAATACTCAACGGTCTATCCATATATGACAGCTCTATAAAAGTAGTTATTATATTGTTGGTGTGGATATTGGATTCTTTTGTTCAAAAATCATTTAGAGCATAAGATCCTTATAATGTTGCCTTATTGTTCATTAATATAATATTATAGGTTGCAACAGTTTATTTTATCAGATGACCTGTAAAGTTGTAAAGTCCGATCAAATCATATTATAATTTTATGCTGCAATTGAAGGTGAGATATGTTTACTCTATGTTATTTAAAATGTGCATAGACATACAAAGTATATTTGTGGAGATTTTACTAGAGTCATTCAAAAGTATATTGGTCGTGTATGGAGAGGCTTCAAGGCATCCCCAACAAGAAATATTTGATGATGTATGCTGAAGAATGCATGCTTATATAACACGGGACGGTGATAGCCTATTGGAGAAAAAGAAGAATACGACTGAGATATTTAGATGTTGCATCTATGAATGGTCAAAAGATGAGAATGATGCCCTCCCAAGTGTGCATACTGAGGTAATGAGGATTAAACTTTATGAGATTAGATATTTTTTAATGCCGCTGGTTGGAAATATCTTCAGATGAGGTTCTTGAAAGATACTTGTTACCTTATTAGTCCTCATTTCTTTCAGATGTGATATCATGAGATTAAACACAAGAAAGATGGCGGACATTCTCCAAATGTTGACTGTAGGAACGTTGATATTAAGGATTGGTAAGACCTTCAGTATGAGTTTGAATTTCATCTCAAATGCTGCCTAACTCAAACACACTCCAAGCACGTCTGCATATGTTTCTTAGGAAATAACAAAGCTATGTAGTTGTACGAATTAGCTTCATTCATGTTTTCTACACTATGCTTATTATATTTAATATAAAGTATATATATGTATTTTATTATGTTATGTAGTTGGTTAAATGTGTTTGTTTATTAAAAAAAAAAAAGATCTACTTGAGATTAATTCTTCTGAAACTTTACTTTAGCTTAGTTGAATAATTATAGCATATGTTATACATTTAAGGAAAAAAAAAAGAGAACTTCATATTAGAGAAATAAGAAATGTTATTCGATTTCAATGACACAACATACATAATGTCAATCTTGTCCCCTACTTCTTCTTCTTCTTATGTTTGGGGATGGTTGTACTCCTTGGTGTGTACCTATCAGGAGGACAGCTTATAATTGGATATAGCTGGGTCTAAACAGCATCTCTATCTTTTCCTTTCAAGTCTGCAGTGCTTTGTGGTGGTTGAGTTTATTGTTGGAGTTCATCATGTTGTGTAGGAGAGTGGCCTCGGAGGCCCCTCTTTGGTAAGGTTGTGGATTCTTTTGATTCTTGCTCGAGCTGGATGATAAAAAATTCTCATGTATGATTCCTTTGGGGGATGGATCTATAAGAATTCACCTATCCAAATAACAAAGAAACATGATTTGAATGCCCAAAGTATTATCATCATCGTCTACCCCATTGCTGGTTGTACTGATTCCAATATTGTATTGATAGTCCTACCACTAATGACCTTTGCCCTCCCCCCCCAATCATAGTAGGATATCCTACAGCAAAGTGTGATGGCATGGAGAACTCTCTAGACCCCCTCATACATTAACTGTCTTGGTGGTTCACATATCTGTCTAGCCTGATTTCTCTCTCCTATCATCCTTGATAGAGCCTCATCATGGCCTCTCTTGGAACTTTGTCTCCCATGCTCCTTAGTGGAATCAAGTAAGTTGTAATCAATAAATAAATAAGCTTCCAGTATGGAATACAACTCATCAACATCATCAAGTGTCTGCGACATCAAACTTACACTTTCCCCATATTAGCCGGTGAATGGGTGTGTGATACACCTACTACATCTGATATAATCAGCCTGTTTATACACAGTGCAATGCTACTTTAAATTATGAATAATCAAATAACTTGAAATGCGGAAGCACACGTATAAGAAAGCTTACTTACCATCAATCGCTCTCCTGGAGACCTAGGGTAGAATGTTTTTGGAGGAACATAAGTAACCTCTTCTTGCTCAGCCTGGTACTGAGTAGCTGTTTGTGCTGCTCGAAGATGATGAGCTCTACCTCCTGATCTGTCATATCTAAAAAAACTTGTTCATATTAAATTTTGCATCATTAAAGTAATAAAAATAGTTATAATACAAAAAAGTAATAGAAATACTATTTCCTTAAAGACCATTTTAACTTATAATGAAACTACAAGTGCTTCAAATGAAATAACAAGTCCCTACAATTTCAATTTTTCTAGAAGTACAACACTAATAGACTTCTTATTCCAATACACACAGTTCAAAAATATAAATCCACTACAATATCACCCTAATACCATTGCCATATGGTGTGCCATCGGTACTAAATCCATGGGCCACCTTGTCTGCAAATTGAAGGTAGGTCCAATTATTTATGTAATTTGAGTCAAAATATATGCATAGTTAAAGACGTACCTTGAAATGCTTGCCCTATTTGGATAGGTCATACTGTTATGGCCAATGACCCCATAAACTTTGCAAGTTCAACCAATATTTCTTATAAGTTCATTCATTATATTCCTAAATCTACTGGATCGTGGTCATCTAGCTTGCCGCCCGAATGCTGTGAGTAATAATGGTATTATGCCCTCTTTAACATCAAACGGTTGCTAGTATAGCTTCTCTGGTATAACATAAAAAGAGTAGCATAACTTTGTTTTTAGAAATCTATGTTATAATAGGGTGTAACAAACAAATTGTAATCCCATCTTTTTGATCCAACAACAACAATAACATGGAGGCACGACATATGGTCTACATGTACAAAGCAACGGGAAACCCGTAGTGCGACACGATAGATGCCACTGAATCTACAACCCTCATACAAACAGGTAGAAGGAGTCAATAAGCTGCAAAGCCACACCATCGAATATGTAATCCTCGTACAAGCATATAGAAGGTGTGTGCAAATTCTTAATTGAATCCCTACTCATTTCTTAACAGCAACCCATTTGTATAAAGCAACAAACAACTTATGATGTAATGTCATGCCACCATACACACGTGACGTTAGAAGATGTTGTTTATGTCAGGAAATGAACTTAAGTTTGAGCCCGATCCTTCAATGTGGGTAAGTAGGGGTTGATACGGCTCAAACTATCAAAGAAATTGACGATCGTGGCATTAATCAAGACATTTATATTAGGCCTTCAAGGCCTATAAAATAAAAATTCATTAAATAAAGGCATAAAGCCTTTGAAGAACCCTATCCTTTGTCAATAACCAGACATAGTCGACTAGGTTCAATCCATAAATGAAATTTTCCATAAATACATTATTGATGGCTGTATTGAAAGAAACTCTAAACTAGAGGGATCCTCAAATACTTAAAAAAGCTCCCCTAAATACCTGTATGGGCCCCAACAAGGGTGTTATGGGTACATACGTGATGTTTGAGGATACTGCGAAAGTCAAATAATAAATCCAAGTTTGAGACTGATCCTTTTATACCAGTAAATAAAAGTCGACATGACTCGAGCTATCAAATAAAAAAGCGGTCACAATGTTGATCGAGATATTTATTTTTATGCATTCATATTAGGCCTTCAAGGTCTTCAACAATGAAGATTCACAGATAAAGATATGAAGTCAATGACAGACTTGATCCTCTGTTGAAAAATGGGAAGGGTCAACAAGGTCCAACCAACAAGATGGAATTTCCCATAAGTCCCCTGATGATGATCATGTTGAATGCTTATCTCAATTAAAGGGGATCAAAAACTCTTTTAAAATGTCACCTAAATACCCATGAAACTCAAACCTCCAAAAATATCAACCTAAATATTAAAAATTAAAAATTAACCATAAAACACTTAAAACAAAACAAATTTACCCTTCTTAACAGTTTACCGAGGTGCATAAATTTGAAAATCACATTAGCTCACAAAGAGTTAATGTCTAGTTGAGAATATCACTTGAAATTATTCTTAAATAATCTCTTATCAATAAAGATGTGTCTCATTTCCTTTAACTGATGGTTTTCTATCAAATGGCACCACATGTAAACAGTTATGGTTGGGGCCCTCTGAACTGGATGGTTTGCTGCCAAATGGCACCACTAAATTATGGTCATGGCCAGAGCCCGTAAGCTCCTCAATGGAACTAAATCCTTTAGATATATATCAATTGATATAATTGATAGGGCATAAATCCCTCTGTCAGTTAAGGTGGATTCAAATTTATCCCTTTTGAAAAATACTCGTCATAGGTCTACAAGGTACCCTTGGACGAAGCAACCCATGATTGCTGATAAGGTTCCTTCTATCAGGTTGGGTTGAATACCTCCTTTGACTAAGTAGACTAGGGACTATGATGACCTAGAAGGACAGAAACATGGGATCTTGATCAAGTTCATCATCACTTCCTCTACCGCCCCCTTTAAGTACAATACGGTGAAATTTTTAATTTTATGTATTAAATATTCAAACACCTAAACTCATGTTGCTACTATATGCTAAATATATATCTCTATATATTTGATCGATGACTAGCCTTAATCAAAAGTTCTCTCTCATTATCTGGAGGGGTAATTAATTATAATGGCTTGTACCTATAGAAAACTAGAATTTAAATATAAAGTCATCACAAAATGAGTGTGAAAATGAAATAGATAATATAAACCACACACAGCGAGCATTGAGGTGTGACAACTGAACCGCATGTTTAGGGATCCACCACCGAGAGGACTCGATGAATAGGAAATCTTGAGGCAAAGGCCTTATAAAGAAGAAGTAACGAGAAGAAGAATAACCCTGGGTGGGACATCTGGTATAACATCCTAGAGATCCACCCTTGTAGCAAGAAGAAATGGTTTCCAAAGAATCTTCCAAGGGATCCCATCATCATCTAGTCACATCATTATGAGAAGAAGCTAGCTTCGATCATAACCCACAGATTTAACGGCTTTTAATGCCAAACAACGAACCAAAAATTTTGTGGCAATGCCGCTCAGAGATTTGAGTATAGAAAAAAGAATATGATGATGAAGAGATCATGGATGTTGAAGTGGCTTATATGGTTGGGCACGATAATGATACTAAGGATAATGATGATGGTCAAGTACCACCACCTAGACTGACATATCGGCGCCACTATATGGCTAGATCCATTGCTAGTAGAGGTGGTGACTCCTCTGAAGAAAGAGAAAAGGAGCCTAAAGAAAACCCCTTCATCACCAACACTATCATACTTATAGATATGCGAAGGTTGATTAAGCAGAAAATAAAAGCAAAAGATAGGGAAATCTCCCTATTAAATGAAAAAAGGACTTATATGATGACTCAGATGGTGGCGATGATATAAATGATGCAAAGAACTACTATCGTGGGTCCTATGCCCACCCCTCATGCTAATCCTTCAAACCTCCAAATACCTCAAGTTTCAGGAGTATGAGGCACCCCTGAAGGTGGAAATGAGGTTAATAACTTAATCCATTAGCCCCTTCTGGGTAGAACGTAGTACGTATCTCTAATCCTGTGATAGTTGCATAACTAAAGGGTATGATTAGTGAAAAAATTAAGGCTATTATAGTTACTGATTAGATGAAGAAGATAATAAATAAGGATCACCCAAATCCAGTAGAATATAACTAAGCATCGTATCCGAGCGAATATTGTATTCTAAAATTCAATACTTTCAATGGTAATAGCAACCTCACCTATAGAAATACATAGGGATCGACGCCTTGCTCTTTCGATAATTTGTTAGCCACTTAAAAGAGATTGCATTTGAATGATACGCTAAACTGCCAAATAATTTCATAAAGATATTCACAGAGTTAGAAACTATATTCGTGAAGAGATTCGCCATAACTACTGAGAAAATAACCATTATTGATTTCACATTAGAAAATTAAAAAAGGGACAAGTTAGTAGTAAAATATATAACTCGAAAGCGCAACTTAAGTATGAAGTATGAGCAGCAGCTGGAAGAAGAGCATTTCAACTACTAATTAGGAAAATTGATGATAAGATGCAACTAATTTTAAGCATGACCTCCATCAGCACTGTGGACCTCAGAAAGAGCACCGCGCGAACGGGTCAATTGGAAGGGACAGATTGGATCGTGCATACGACTAATGATTGAGGATAGAGGCTTTCACCAACACACCTCGATGTGTACCAATATACACGACCTAGTCAAGGGTTTCCCCCATCCGATACAACAGTTTGAATGGGGTTTAGTAGATGTGGGATCTAGTTTCTCACGGGCGCAAGCCCCCGTGGTTAATTACATCCCAGGCCGGAGCCTGAGAAAACTCTCGATTAAAGACCATACATTATCCTCTCTTAAAGTGGGATTGACACATGGGTATAGGCTATAAAATCCTATCCAAAAGGAAGAAAGGTCCAAAGGGCTGAATCAACATGTGTGGTTCATACCAGCATTCAGAGGCTCTAGGGTACTAAATAGAAACTGAAGAAAATAAAAATCAAGGCATCCAATCACATGCGTGAGAGAAGGATGGAGGTACAGTTTAAGGCATACTACAAGTCCGAATGTAGTAGTCTTGAATCCTAGATCTAGGTTGGGCTTAGTATTTTACGAAACACTAAGACCCGTGTCCTAGCTAATGCAGTGCAAAACCTGGACTTATCCCGGCCTGGATTGGGGAGCCAGCTAACCACTTAATCGCTTTAAAGCCATGCTATCAAGTTAGTTATGAAAGATGGGTGGGAGGTACAGTTTCTTGAAGTAGGACCGACATCTAGAGAATTTCCTAAGTGGTCTTGGACTTATGTGGGTCAGATGCTCGTAGATAATGCAATTAAAATTTATTTAGTTGGTTACTAATGCATGCATGCTGTTGAAATGCTAGCTCATGAATGCTATAGAATTTAAAAAAAAGGCTTATAGAAAATAAATTTTTAGAAAACATTGAGTCTCCCTAGGTCCGGCACTTCATCCTCATAGGCCATATTATCCGGACTCTACCCGCAGGCAGGGAGATGTCTTATAGCAAGGAAAAAAGAAGGTAGTAATATGCATGTGACCCCGGACGATTCCGGCAATTCCCTAGGTTCGTTAGATTTCTATGTTATTTAAAACTTAAATATTAAATTTTAGTTATGAGTAGAAAAGATTTTGCAGTCCTTAAAGAGCCTAACGAAATCCAGGCGAAAACAAAAGCGACATGCAAGAAAGAAACCTAGAAAAAGCAGGTATTTCTACTGCGCACATCAGGAAAACACATCAATATAAATCCAGAATAATCAACTAAATGGTCATAGGCAAACTGCCCTTATTACAACCCAGATATGCAGAAAATAAAGTGGCCGGGCACCACTGCCAACAACCCAGATTTCTAAGTCCATGACAGACGCAAATGACTTTGAGTGGGATATTGATCTTCAGTCTTCTGGGTGTCTTCTTCTCCTTGGACTCCTTGGAACTCTCTTCCTTGGACTCCTTGGATCTCTCCTCCTTGGACTCCTTAGAATTATCCTCCTTGGACTCCTTGGATCCGTCGTGGCTTGAATATCCAAACGAAGAGATAATTCTACCTTTTGGGGATGATTGCCTTTTCTCTTTGGATATCTAAAGCCATCCAACTCGATCTTCCAAATGGAAGAAGACTCTCCCCT
>NW_021320057.1:1054439-1114130 GCF_001605985.2 Dendrobium catenatum
GGTCAAGCGGCAGGACACGCGGTGGCCCGGGATTGGATCCTGGGACCCCGGGCAATGATTGAACCGTCAGCGCAATCATTGTCGCGTGATTGCGGTGGCGGTCACGCCTTAACCACGTCAGCAAAGTCGTCCCGGTCGTCCGATCTACAAGGCGCACAATAAACGGCTGAGATCGTGCCACGTCTGCCTTCAGACCGCGGAGGTTAATCCCGCGGTTAGCCTGAACCGCGGGGCGGACTAATCGTGACCGTCGATCGAGAGATCAGCGGCCACGATCTCCCCAGGCGTACACACGAGCAGACCGAACCCAAGGGGTATTTTTCACCACGTTCTCTCCAACGGATTAACCAAATTGCATAAAATTTTAGACACGTGTTCTATGGATGAAGAGAATCTATGGGGGTGTGTTTTTTGTGATTTTATATGGAGCGAATCAAAAGTTATTTAGATCTAGGTGTTCTAGCTAGGGTTTGATATTTTACCTAATCCACACGGTGGATTCGGGGGATCTTGAGCTTATTGGACTCTTGGGATCCTCACGAACAAGTTTCCTCTTGAACTCGAGCTCCAATTCATCCTCGATCTTGCAGAAAATGACTTGGAATGAAAATAGCCTCGGTTCGCCGGAGTTCTCGTCGCCGGCGAGGCTTGGACGGTGGGATTTGGTTAGGAAGGGTGGTGGCAAGGTCTAGGAGCTCTCATAGAGAATCTCAAGGCCTAAGGAGGTCTCTTGAGGAAGCAAGAGCAAAAGTCCTTTTCTTACCCTAATTTTCTCCTATTTAAAGCCCTAGGCTCTAGATGAACGGCTTGGATTCAATCCATGTCTATTTAGGAGGGAAAAATATCACGAATTAGCCGTGGTTTTGAATTTAAAACTAAGGGGAATTGAATTAGCCATTAATGAGCATTAATTTGGCTTTAAATAGGTGATTTTAACCTATTTAAGACTTGGTTTGACCAAGTCAACGACTGACTTGGTAAAATCAGTCAAGAGAGTCAAGGGAGTGAGGGTTTTGATTCTTGGATGAGTTGGAATTGATTTGTATTGAAAATAACCCCTTAAGGCTAATTGGGTCAACCTGGGTTGACCCGGTTAACCAGGTTGACCCAGGGCTTGGACCTGGGCTCAACAGACTCAGTCTAAACCACTGGATCCATTGGGGAGGTTCTTGCGGTCTGGCTTGGTCAATTTGACCAAGTCAACTCTCAAGACTCAAGGATTTGACAAAATCGAGGTCAACAAACGGACCCCCAACAAGAGTGGCGAACAACTAGTGAACCGCTCATGTTGGCGTTGACCGACTATGCCAAAGAGAGTAAAGTGAAAAACACAAATGTAAGAGTATCAAAGAGGTGGAGGAAAAGTAGAGAGCTCTTCTCTTGGCCTTATCCTATAGAGAGGATAAAGTTTAGGATAGAGTGAAAAGACAGCAGTGCACAAGTTAGGTATCACTGAAAGAGTGAACCAGTAGTAGGGTCTTCTCCTAGCCTTACCCTTCGACAAGGGTAGAGCCAAGGATAGAACCAACGGTAAAGATCACCTAAAAAGGTTAAAACAAGGTAAAAGAATTCTCTCATAGCCTTGCCCTATAGCGAGGGTAGAGCACAAAAGAGAACCAAAAGTAACGATCATCTCAAGGGTGAAAAAGGTAGAGATCACCACAAGGGTGAAAATGTAAAGGGGAATTCTCCCCAAGCCTTGCCGTGTAGCAAGAGCAGAGCCAAGGGAAGAACCAAAAGTAAGGTAGCAAAAGCATACTGACTATCTGTCTGACTATATCGAATCAACAGAATAGAAGGTGAAAGGGTCCCATATCCTCCTGCCCATCTAATAGCAGTGGAATGGGGTGACTCAGTATCTGCCTGACCAAATCGAGTCAACAAATAAAGGAATCACGAGACCTAGTGTCTGCCTAATCGGAACGAGACACTCAGGGAAAAGGGTGGCGAGGAGTTCCTGCCAGGTGCTATGTCAGGCCCTCTCTACCAAGTAAGTCAAACCAGTTTTCTGTTTGTTCATTTCAAACAGCAGGATATAAGGTGAAAAAGATCCCGCTCCTCATATTCATCTCAGAATAGTGGATTTGGGTGACTCAGTATTTGCTTGACCAACTCAAGGTGGAAAATAAAGGGAGTCACAAAGTCTTGTGTCTGTTTGATCAGAACAAGACACTCAGAGAAAAAGATGAGGTGTTCCTGCCAGGTGCTCTGTCAGGCCCTCTCTACCAAGTAAGACCAACTACTTTCCCAACCATATATGGACAGTAAGGTAGGAGGTGAAAAGGATCCCGCCCCTCCTGATCCTTTCGGAACAGTGGATTGGGGTGACTCGATACCTCTGCCTGATCTTAACAAAAGTAAAGAAGACACAAAGTGAAAGCCTGCGTAGTCTTTTACAGGACATCCAGAGTAAAAAGTAATTGAGGATGGCCTCCCAGGGACTCTGTCGGGCTCGCTTAACTAGGTAAGATAAGACCGACCACCTGTTTGTCCCTATCTGGGCAGCAGCGTGGAAGGTGAAAAGGATCTCGCCCCTCCTGTTCCTTTCGAAATAATGGATTGGGGTGGCCACTACTTCTGCCTGACCTCAGCAAGAAGCTCATGAACCACGAAATGGAAGCCTGCTTAGTCTTTTACAGGACATCCGAATAAAGGGGTGTTGAAGAATTGCGCCTCCCAGGGACTCTGTCGGGCTCACTCAACGGTAACATAAATCCAACTAGCAGGCTGACCACATCTTGATAGCGGGTACAAGGAGAAAAGGATCCCGCCCCTCCTGCTCCTTTCGGAACAGTGGATTGGGGTGGACACTACTTCTGTCTGACCTCAGCAAGAAGCTCATGAACCATGAAATGGAAGCCTGCTTAGTCTTTTACTGGACATCCGAGTAAAGGGGTGTTGAGGAATTGCGCCTCCCAGGGACTCTATCGGGCTCACTCAACGATAAGGTAAAACTAACTACCAGGTTGACCGTATCTGGATAGCGGGTAGAATGTGAAAAGGATCCCGCCCCTCCTGCTCCTTTTCGGAATAGTGGATTAGGGTGGCCACTACTTCTGCCTAACCTCAGCAAGAAGCTCGTGAAACATGAAATAGAAGCTTGCTTAGTCTTTTACAGGACATCCGGGGTAAAAAGAGTGGTAAGGGCCACCTTCCAGGTGCTCTAGCAAGGCTTCACTTTAACTAAGTAAGCTTCAACATCTGCTCCACCAGCTTAGTCTTGCAAATAAAGAAGGGCTCAATACCCACTCAGTTATTTCAATTGAGTTAATAAGGAGTCAAGCTCTGATGCATCCCTGACCAAAATAGGACAATCAGAAAAGTGGCGAGGAGTACCTGCCAGGTGCTCTGCCAGGTCCTCTCTACCAAGTAAGACCAACTACATATCTTTTCATTTTAAACAGCAGGATAGGAGGTAAAAGTCACCTCAACATCAACCTGACACGTATCTGTGTAGGGATGTGAGGGAGAAAGAAGTAAGTCAATGGGATAATTCTAAGGGTATAGCCACCTAGGGAACTCCTTCTAGCGCTCTGGTAACCACATGGTAGAGGACAAATCATCGTGGCCATGAGTATCCAAATTCCATCAGGATCTCCTAGGGAACCCTAACCCTACACAAAAGGGAAGGAAGACATCAGGATGATGTTTCCCAAACAAAGCTGGAAGAGATACCCCCTCAGTAGAGTGTGCAAAGGGGCAATCTCATTCCAAAGGAGTAAAAAGAACTGAAGTAGCGAGGGAGCACCTCCACTACAAAAGGTAGGACAAAGCCTAGTAACAAAAATAATCCTCAAAGAGGCTACAGTGGTAAACCCATACCAACTGATGGGAACCTTGTAAGAAGTGGAAAGAATATCAAAACATCCAAAGGACATCTCCAGCAGCTAGAAGTCAGATATCAATGGGAAAAGAAGTGGTAAAATAGCTAGAAGAGATGACTCTGTATCAGAGAATCAAAGCTCAAGAAAGAGGTGATGGTTGAATCTAAGGAACGACGCCCCATATCACCAAGTAAGAGAAAAGGAACCAGAGTAGCGAGAGAGCATTCCCACTACTCAGGGCAACAAACTCTGAGTAGGAAAAATCTTACAGTGGTAACACCCACACCAACTAATGGGACCCTGTGGGAAGTGAAGGTGACCTCAACAGATTAATAGGACTAATATGGCGATTGAGCCTAGTGTATGAATGGTAAGATAGGTCACAAAAAGTAATAGAAGAACTGATCTTCTGCTAGAAGATAAAAGTTCTCAAAGTAATAATGTTAGTATCCGGGGCAAGGTATACTACATCATAAGGTTAGCAGCTCTAGGTAGTAAAGGGGACACACTTACTACCTGAGGAAGGTAATTATATATAGAAGTGAAGAATTATCAAAAGGATCACAGTGGTAACACCTAACCTGATCGAGTAGGACCCTGTGGGGGAACAAAAGCAATAAACAACATTCATAGGGCTACTCTAGCAGCTAAGAGTAGGGTACGAATATAGAAAGTAGGTGAGTAAAGAAACTAAGGGCTGATCTTCTACTGGAAGATCAGAGCTCCTGAAGTCGTAGTGCTAACACCTGAGAATAGATGTACTACACCACAACTAAGAAAATAACTCTAAGTAGTAAGAAGACATCCTCGCTACTGAGGATAGTAATCATAAATAAAATCAATGATTATTAGAAGGGTCACACTGGTAATACCTACCCTAACTGGGTAGGACCCTATGATGAACGAAAACAACAAAACAACATTCATAGAGCTACTCTAACAGCTAAGAGTAGGGTATGAATGCTGAAGTAGGTAAGTGAAAGAAAGTAAGGATAATCAGAGCTCCTGAAACTGTGGTGCTAACACCTGAGAACAGATGTACTACATCACAGCTAAGAAGACAACTCTGAGGTGACAAGGGAGCACACCTGACAACTAGTCCGATAATCATGAGTGAGATCTATGATTATCAGCAGGTCACAGTGGTAACACCTACCCTAAATAGGTAGGACCCTGTGCGAAGTGAAAGTAATACTACAACATTCATAGGACTACTATGGCAGCTCAGAGCAGTGTATGAATGGGAAGGTAGGCTGCCAAAAGAGGACAGTAGGGGGTGATCTTTCCTCAGAAAGATCTAAGCCCATAAGATAGTGATGTTGACATCTATAGTATAATATACTACATCACTAGCAAAGAAAAGCATCTTGGAATCATAGAGATTTATGATCAACTAAATGCTGACTCAACCTCGAAGAGCTCATCAAAGAGTTTCAAGGGAGAAGAAAGAAAAAAAAAATTAGGAGAATTTGGGCTCTTAGAGAGTTTTACCGGGTTCCTCCTATGACAAGGGCAACCGATTTTGCTCTACTGAGAGCTTCCCTCTTTTTATCACATGTATATATATATATATATATATATGTCTTTTTTTTATGAGAATTGTGAATGATTTTGGTAACCCAGATCATGTTCGTCAAGTGAACAAAATTAGGAAATTTGTGCTTTTAGAGAGTTTTACCGGGTTCCTCCTATGACAAGGGTAACCGGTTTTGCTTTACTAAGAGCTCCCCTCCTTTATCACACATAAATTTTTAAATGGGGATAGTGGGTGGTTTTGATAACCCAGACCATATTCGTCACATGAACAAAATTGAGGAAAAGATCTAACAGGGTCTAGAAAAGAAGTAAACATTTGGTTTTAATAATCCAGACCACATTCATCTCATGTGAATGAACTGGGGAGCACAATCATTGTGAAATTGATATACAACTGAAATCAACATCAGGATAGAGGATCAACACTATCACATTTGACTAGCATGGGATGGTATGGACCCTATATCTTATCTCAAAAAGAGTCTAAGCCGATGACTCTAGCATCCTTGATCACATTCAACTCCTATGAATGGACTAGGGGCTACATCTATCATATCAGGACTAATAAGAAGAAGAAAATTAAATAGGGATAGTGGATCTCCATCACCATACCTGACTGTCATGGGGTAGTATGGACCTAGTATCACCTCTCAAAAACTAAACTCGAACTATTGGTTTTGATATCCTAGACCACACCTGGGGTGGCAGGTGAAACTGGGGGACTAAGCCCTGAAAAGGGGAGAACAAACTAAAAATTCCATGCGATGGCACCAACGTGATTGGTGCGCACAAACAAAAGTATAAAATATCCCTATGGCATATTAGTGTATCACCTCTAAGGATAGCCTTATACTCTTCTAAGCAACGTCGCGTGGTAGAGGACAAGTCATCGTGGCCACACAGACAGCTGAAAAGTAAGAGTCATCCTTCTATGAGCTACATATGTAGAGGGATGTCTACAGGCGGTAGGGAGGCTCCCTTGCAAAGTATTAGACTCAGGCATTATACTTTTTCAAGTACTTCCCGTTGATAACAAGCATTAGGTGAATGCCATTTGCATCAACAAGTAGGTAGGCACCACCTTCATAAATTTTCTCTACAGTAAAGGGGCCTTTCCAAACGGGCTCAAACTTACCACCTCGCCGACGGTGCGAGATGATAGGCCTACGTAAAATAAGAACTAACTCGCCCCCCAGAAAGCACGGGGTTTAACAAGGCGCTCGTAGTGCCTTGTCATTCGGGCCTGGCATAGCTTAAGGCATTGATAAGCTCATAAGCGAAGCTCATCTAAACCATCAAGCTCTTCCAACCTCAGTCGGGCATTATCTTTATCAGATAGATTGTAACTAACTGCTACACGCAGTGAGGGGAGCTTGACCTCTAGTGGGAGGACAGTTTCGGCCCCAAAAGCTAAAGCATATGGGGTGGACTGAGTAGGAGTACGGTAGGTAGTTCTATATGCCCATAATTCTTCAGGTAACTTATCATGCCATTATCTCTTATTTGCAACAAGGATTTTCCTTATCAGATGTACAAGAGTCTTATTAAATGCCTCTGCCAAGTCATTGGTATTAGGATAGTAAATTGAGGAGTGTCGCCAATTGATGTTATGGCGGCGGGCAAATCTGAAAATTTTGGTGCTTCTAAAGGATGGGCCATTATCCGAGATTATACGGCGCGGAGCACTAAAGCGATAAACAATGTTATCACAAAAAAAATGCATCACATCTTCTGATTTAATTTCCTTAAGTGGGACAGCCTCTGCCCACTTAGAGAAGTAATCAGTGGCAGCTAAAATGAACCTATGACCCTTAGAGGAAGGAAGGTCTATAGGACCCACCACATCCATGCCCCAGCCCTCAAATGGCCAAGAAGAAACAGTAGGGTGCAACGGATTAGGGGTTGGTGAATCACCGTGCCGTGAATCTGGCACTGGTGGCACCTCTTAGCATGCTCCATACAATCGTGGATCATAGTCATCTAGTAGTAGCCAAGGCGTTTAATTCTTCCTTTCATTTTAGATCCCGATTGATGGGCACCACAAAGCCCTTCATGTATCTCACTCATGACTCTACTAGCCTCTTCTTTACTGAGGCATCTCAACCACATTTGGTCAAAAGAGCATCGATACAGAGTTTCATTTACATAGGCGAATGATAAGACTCTCTTTCTAATTTGAACAACGAGAGACTTATCATATGAAAGCCTACCATGTTTTAAATACTCTATGAAGGTCTCTCTCTAATCTGACTCCTCATCCACAACAAACACTACAAGGGTCTGATTAGGAGAAGACAAGTCCGCAGGGCACAGAGCTTGACGATACTGGACAATAAAAGACATTGGGTTTCCAGTAGGGTCAGCTAATTCTTTTGCTAACTTGGTCAATGCGTCTGCTTTCATATTTTCAGATCTAGGGACTTTGGTCAAAGTTACTTCTAGTATTAAGCACAGGAGCTCCATTACTTTATTATGATATGGAATGAGCTTAGGCTTAAGTACTTTGTAGACTCCAGCCACTTGATTGATTATTAGTTGGGAGTCTCCAAAGATCTTCACCCGCGTAAAACTCATCTGAATGGCCAACTCTAGCCCCAAAATCAGAGCTTCGTACTCAGCTTTATTATTAGTATGAGGTTCTGATAAGCTATAGGAGTATCTCAGGAGACACAAAAATCAGGCCTAATCCTACCCTAACTGTAGGAGTTTCATTTGGACTCAAAGCTTTAACGGATGACGCACCGTCAAAGTAAAACTCTGAAGAAGGGGACTCTTGTTCATCCACACTCAAGATTAATTCATAAGGTAGATCATCATTGAGAGGTAAATCAACAGGGATCGGGTGATCGGCCAGAAAGTCAGCTAGAGCCTGTCCTTTGACGATCCACAGGGGAACAAAAGTAATATCGAATTGCAGTAGTATCATAAACCATCGTGCTAGACGACCTGAAAGGGTCGGACGGGTCATCAAGTACTATAATAAGTTGACTCAAGAGATCATATTGATCTTATGTCATAGCATATAATGCCTAAAATTCTATACCGTGAAGATCAAGGCTAAATATTGCTATTCTATCATTGGATACTTAAGCACTACAGGTATCAGTCGCCTGTTGAGATAGTACAAGGCATTCTCCTTACCTTCCTCATTCTCTTGAGCCAACAATACACCTAAGGATTCATCCAGGGCCATAGTGTAGAGAATCAACGGCCTACCTGGAATAGGTGCAGCTAAAATAGATGGGTTCATCAGGTAGCGCTTTATACTCTCAAAGGCCTCCTGAAAATTTTCATCTCAATTGAATCGGGCATCTTTCTTCACTAGTGCAGAGAAAGGATGACACATACCAGGAAGATTGGAGATAAATCTCCACAAGAAAGCGAGTTTACCTTGAAAGGACCTCAACTGGGTAAGACTCTTAGGGGGTTTTAAATCTACTATGGCCTTGATCATAGATGGGTCTATCTCAATTCCACGGT
Organism: Dendrobium catenatum; assembly: GCF_001605985.2. NCBI lineage: Eukaryota > Viridiplantae > Streptophyta > Magnoliopsida > Asparagales > Orchidaceae > Dendrobium > Dendrobium catenatum. The sequence continues at coordinate 1,063,280 of NW_021320057.1, forward strand.
AGTGAACTATAAACCATAGGAACCTTCCTACATTGACTCCAAATACGCATTTTAAAGGATTCATCTTTAAATCAAACTTGCGCAAGTGTTCAAAAATGATTCGCAGATCTCTAAGTTGATCTTCGCGGACTTGCTTTTGACCACCAAATCATCCACATAGCATTCAACTTGCTCATGTATCATCTCATCGAAGATGATAGTCATGGCACATTGATAGGTGGCCCTGGCATTCTTGAGACCAAAGGGCATCACCTTGTAACAAAAGACACCTATAGCTATCCGGAAAGCGGTAAGCTTCTCATCTTCGGGGTCCATCTTTATCTGATTGTAACCAGATGAACCATCCATGATTGAGAAGATGTTATGGGATGATGCTATATCTACCATAAGCTCAGGAATAGGGAGAGGAAAATTATCCTTAGGACATGCCTTGTTCAAATCACGAAAGTCGATACAGACTCGCATCTGTCCGCTCTTCTTCCAGACTGGAACAATGTTGGCAAGCCAAGTGGAGTACTTCTCTTCCCTAATGAAACCAGCTTCTATAAGATTCTTGATTTCAGCGATCACCTGTTATTCAATTTCCAACCTCATCCTACGAGGTACTTGTTTAACAGGGACTGCATCAAGCTTAATGGCTAACTTATGGACTGCTACCTCTGGATTTAAACCAGGCATCTCGGTGTAGTTCCAAGCAAAATAGTCTCTAAACTATGATAGTAACTTGATGTATTCTTGAGCCTCTGACTCAGATAATAGTGCACTATGGAAAATAGGCCTATGATCTGTCTCGGTGCCTAAGTTTACCTCATATAGTTCGTCCATGGTTGAAGTGGCACCATCTTTAAACTCTTATGGAGCATCAAGTATTCTATCATCCTCATTATCCAGGTCTTCTTCGTCGGCAAGAGAAACAACCGGATAAGCGTGAGAAATGGCACGAATGTTGGCATCACTGGACTAATTTAATCTCATGTAACCTACGCCTCCTAGACCTTGGGGGAAATCAGTTCGCTAGACTCGGTCCTGCTGTAGAGGTTGTTCGTCGGGCCAAGTGGAACTGACGAGGCCCCTCTCAACAAAGCTCTCTACAGTAGGTGAAAAGTAACGAGGGGCACTCATGACCTCTATATCCATAGTGATATCCTCTAGATTCTATCTCACATGACCTAGTGGTGTACCTATACTACGGGGTACAAAGGGACATTCCTTAGGTCGGGCTGGCCCAAATGTATCATACAAGTAAGGTATGGGGTTGTGACTACCCCATACTGGGCTACCATCGTCAATTATAGGAGTGTCAGAAGATCTTTGACTGGAATCCCCAACTCCTATCCCGCATATCTGATGGGGGGAAGGTTGTTTGGTAGTAGTCTGACGTCGGAAGTCCTCTTCTTCGTTTGAGCTAATATCAATAACCAATTCACCTTCAGGTATCAAATGGCTACAAAAAGTAGGTAGTGAATCATAGCCCGCGAAATATGAAAGTGGTGAAGTGATTAGATGCTGAAGGATATCGATCATTTCATCATCAGAAGAGTCGGACTCTACAGTCAAAGAAGAAGTGTAAAGGTTAGGGGGAGGAGGTGTGCGAGTGTCATGGTTCCGCGGTTCGCGGATCGCAACTCTACCTCTCCCTCTACCTCTACCTCCCCTACCTCTACTAGGGGGAACATCGTGCCTCACTGCAAACTGAGAGGGATCTCCATCAGAATGGGCAGTGGAAACACCTGGCTCAATACTAACCTGTGATGGACCCTGTACTGACGATTGTATAGGACCCTGTGTAGGTAGCTGCGTAGGATCCTGTACAACAGTGTCAGGTATCACTGGGGACTGAGCAGGTGGAGCTCTACGAGTCTTCCGAGGTACGTAGTACTCGGCGTCGTCGTACATAGAGATCTCATGCACGGAGAAGGGCTGGGTATCTCCAGGAATGGTATACTCAACATCGTTCCTCAGAAACTTCATACATTGGTGCAAGGTAGAGGGCACCATTCCATACTCATGGATCCAAGGCCTTCCTAAGAGAGCCTTGTATGAAGTGTCAGCCTCAATCACATGAAACTTTGCCTCAGTTAGAAAATTTCCAAACTTCAGAAGCAGGGTGATAGACCCTAGAGCTCTCTGGCCTTGGTCGTTGAAGCCTTTTAACATAATCTTGTCGGAAGTGAGCTTCAAATGACCTAGGGAGAGGCTCTTCAGAGTTTCATGTGTTAGTATGTTTACTGAAGCTCCTTGGTATTTAAGGACCCTGTTCAACTCATAATCATTGACTTCAGCAGTGACATATAAGAGACGATTGTGCTCAATAGTCCCTAACAGAAGATTATGACTAGAAAAGGTGATGCATGGCGTGTTGTACAAATGCCATGCCTCATCAGTGGGGTCGTAAGCAAAGAAGCCTTGATAGGACTCTGGTTCAAACAAGGCTTTTACCAGTGTCTCTCTCAAGTTAGGTGACAACATCAAAGCGTCATAGACACTAAGAAGGAAAGGAATTTTCCTTAGATGAGCCAACACATTGTAATCAACCTCCAACTGAGGGCATTTCCATTTCTCCTTAGGCTGCTTTTGGGAGGAAGGGATAGAGTCATCCTGCTGGGTAATGATATTCTTACCTTTTGTATTTTTAGCCAAACTAGGTGGAAGGACCTTTCCTGAACGCAGATGAACTTTCTGTATTGAGTCATCCTCAATAGGAGATTCCTCTAGTTCATTGGTGGTGGCAGGTGTTGGTTCTAAGGAAAGTACTGGGAGTGGGTTCTCAGATTCATCCTCTGAATCCATGTAACATCCACCCTCTGGTATCACAAAGACTGGTTCATCTTCATACTCAGACTTAGACTCTTCACTAGAATTACCCATATCGTAAGAAACATGTAAAACAGTAAAAGAGTGAGTGCTAGAAGAAATAGAAGCAGTAGAAGTAGGAACAGTAGTAAAAATAGTAGGAGAAGAACACCAAAATTAGCCAAAATCCCCTTCTTCTATTATTTCTTCATCAAATGAAGGGAGAACAAAGTCCTTCAGCGTAAGTGCTGGAAGAAACCCTGTCTTTCCCTCAGAGATTATAATATATTTTTCTCTTTCATACATTTTTTAGTACATGTAAGAGCATAAGAAGAAGAAATGTGCTCAGTGGGCACTATAACATAAAGAGAAGAAGAAGAAGGTACAAGTGCTGGCGTAGTAACTGCAGTGGCAACTGCCGACTTGGCCTGTGGTGGCCTCCTCTCAACTGCCTATAAACTCTGAACTGCACAGTCTATCATTCTCCTTGTCTTCTTAGAGAGTGCTAACTTCCACTCTCCCTCAGAACTCTGGGGTAAACTACCACTACTGTCCTGACTGTCACTCTGGCTGGGACTGTGGCTAGGAATGGAAATCATCTAAACTGTCTGAAGGCCCTTGCCATTGGGCTGCACTAGGTCATTGTCCTGGAGGTGTATCTGTCCTGTGGCCATCAACCTCTCCACCTTGTCCTTGAATATAAAATAATCCTCTAACACATGCCCAATGTATCTGTGGTAAGGACAATAGAGTGGGTGCTTAGTCTGACCCTCCTCCTCCACTCTATTATTGCTGGGAAAGGTAAGTATGTTTTTCTTAGTAAGAAATTTAAAGATTTTTTTCACACTCTCCCTTTTAAAGGGGTATTCCTTACTAAGCTTCTCCTGTAGGGACTGCTGACTCTTTGGAGTTCTACGGGAGGTCCTAGGTTGTACTGCTGGCTGACTAGCTTAGTGTGACAGACTAGCTAAGCGTGACTGCTATGGAGGTGCTGAACTGACTAAGGGCCTTTTGCCCTTATCTGCTGGTCCTTGAGTACTGTGTACCTCCCCTCTCCTGGATGGAGGTGCCCCTGAAAACTCCTGCCGTTGAGGTCTGCGCGAAGGCTGACTCTCAGCCTTAGGAGGGACTGCATCGGGTATGCTGTTCTGTAGGCTGGTAACTTTGGACAATAGATTCTGAAAGGTTCGTATGGTGAAACCCTTTAGGTATGGAGCAATGAGATCATCTATGTTCTTCAAAAGGATCTCAACTGTATGCTGCTCCTGTAGTTGTGGCTCACACTGCATTCTGAGGTTCCTCCATCTAACTATGTAATATATGAGTGACTCTCTAGGCTACTGCCTGGTGACTACTAACTCCCCAACTGTAACCCGGTGCTCTGTGCTGACAAACCTCTGTACGAAAAGCTGCTCCTGCTCTGCAAAAGTCCGGACTGAGTCGTTGGGGAGGTCAGCGTACCATGCAAACACCACCCCCGCCAAGCTGCTAACGAAAACCTCAACATCAACGGATTACTCCCTCCTATATTACAACATATGGCCCAGTACTGAGCCACATGCTGCCTTGGGTTCCCAAACCCGTCAAACACTCTGAACCTAGGAGGGATGAAACCAGGGGGGTAGGGCTCCTGCTCGTACTCTATCGGGTAAGGACGCCCTCTGCTAACTAACTCTCCAGTCTTCCTGGAGGAAATGACCTGCTCTACCTTCTGGGCAATTAGATCCTGAAGCTGACCCGCTGACAACTGAGCTGGCTGACTCTGAACAACTGAAGGTACTACAGGCATTGCTCTATGGACCCTGTCCACTCTCAGAGGGTCTAGTGTAACTGGAGGCACAACTAGCTGATCTCTAGAAGTACTGGCAGCGGCTACATCTGCCACTTGGGGCATCGCCCTCAAGGCTTTCAACTGTGTTATCATGGCTGCCATAGCTCTAGCCATCTCTGTCATCTGTGCCTGAAGGTTTAGGACTATAGCATCTGTATCAACTTATCTGGGAGATCCACCCACCTCAGGCTCTCCCTGCTCATCCTGATCGTCGAGCTCTCTCATCCGATTGACCTCTACAGGTAACCAAACAAATCCGGTGTACTGGCACATCCTCATCGGAATCCACTAGTGTATCATCATCGTCTAAAAAGGCTCGTCACATCGCCTCTATGTACGAACTCATAGGAGATGTGATCCTATGAGTGCTAGGGGCTAACTTTATCTCAATCCGTACTGGCGATCTGTCTAGGGTAGGCACTGAACCATCATCGCAAATCATCGTAACCGCCTCGGACCCGGAAGGAGCCACTACCTCTATCTGATCAGCTGCCTCATCTGTCTGCTCTGCCTCTGACAACTGCTCTGTCTCAACTGCCGGAACTGGGTCGACAGGGGTGTCTACCTGTTGTCGCCTCCAAACCCCTCTGGTACGATGGGGTGCTGCACTAACAACTGGCTGCTCTGGGACTATCACTGCAGAACTGACCTGAGGCCAGGCAGGCTTCTGCTGCTGTCTCCATCCTCGACGACGTGGGCATTGTCCTATAATAGGAGCAACTGCTGGCAGCCTAAATACTGGAACTACAGGCTACTGAGGTGTCTGGCCCCTCTGCCAACTGTAAAGTCTCCTCGAAGTTTTCCTCTGTAACTGGAAAGTCGCCTGAGAAATCTATCGGAGTATCTTCTCCTGACTGACAAGCCCCCTACCACAAGCTAGGCGGACGATGTGTTGAATCCTCTGAGTGAGGGCTCGAACACCAGCGTCTATGGGGACCCTAGCCCTGGGTAAGGTAGTGGTAACAGGAAGAGCCACCGTAATGCGGGCAATGTCCTCCTCGTCCCCACTGTGTGTCAACGGAGAGAAGCATCCTCCATGGACTGCCTCTATCTCAGGAGCTACAATAACCTCTGGAGTAGGCACAATTGGAACTGGTCATGGTCTCCGCTGTCTGGGAGCCACCGTCCTCTGAACAAGCTCCTGGTGAGCTATCGCCTCAGCCATCTGCTGCCTCTCTGCCTCGGACGCAGCTAAACGCAACCTCCTTTTCCTATTCCTCCAGGCCCTTCTCCCAATGCCGGAGGTGGAGGTGGAAGGGACATCTAAACCCACTGCTTGGGTGGTAGGGGGAATAGAGATGACCGGAAGTGCTGGGGTCTGCCCGATAGTCTCAGAGTGAGAAAGCTGAGCAAAAATAGAAAACCGGTCAGAAGAGGGCGAAGGCACCTCGGTCTGGGCACCCCTCTTCCTAGTGGAAGCGGGAGGGGAAACCCAAACGAGATGTACTTCCGCCGGAATAGTGGGAGTAACAACAGTAACAGGCTGCCAGCGCTGAGGGGTCGGAGCAACCTGTGCAACAGAAGCAACAGGCGCAGGTCGCCTGGCCGCTGGACGAACTGGTGGAACAACTGCAGCAGGCTGTCGGCACTAAAGGGCCGGAGCAACCTGTGCAACAGGAGCGGTAGGCACTGGACGCCTAGTCGCAGGTCGAACAGGAAGTGGCCTAGGCACTGGTCGCCTAGCCACAGGGCGCACAGGCTACACAAGTACAGGAACAGGATGAGCAGGTGCCCGGGCTGTCCGCCGAGCAGCTGGTCATCTAAAAGGGCGCATGGATGCGCTTCCTCTCCTCTGAGGAGGAGAGAATACATCAACCGTCACCTGGGTCAGCCCGCCAAGAGTGACGAAGGCCGAGTCAGTGAAGGAACCAAAAGTTATCCCTCCAACTGGAGGATTAGCGAGTAGGGACTCAGGGAGAATCACCCATGCGTCCAAACCGAAAGCAAAGGTAACAGAAGGAGCTGAACGAGCCATGGCACTGCTCCTAAGAAAAGAAATTTGAAAAAGTTAAAAATTAGAAATCAAGAAAGATTGAAGAATTTGATAGAGAATTGATAAAGATATATATGAATGAATAAAGGGTAGAATAGCCTGCTAGGCTGCAAAAAAGTAGAGTAGGGAGGAAATCCTAGCTAAGGGGAAGGAACCCTAACTAAGGAAAGACCCTAACTAAGAGTGGTACAGAACTAATTTAAGGAGTACTAATCCTAGAGTACACACAAGAAAAAATAATATATAATTCAAAGATGGAGAGAGAACTGGTCCCACCGTGGTCGCCAGAAACCGGTGGACCTCCGAAAGAGCACCATGCGAACGGGTCAATTGGAAGGGACAGATTGGATCGTGCATACGACTAACCATTGAGGATAGATGCTTTCACCAACACACCTCGATGGGTAGCAATATACACAACCTAGTCATGAGTTTCCCCCATCCGATATAATAGTTTGAATGGGATTTAGTAGATGTGTGATCAAGTTTCCCATGGGCGCAAGCCCCCATGGTTAATTACATACCAGGCCGGAGCCTGAGAAAACTCTTGATTAAGGATCATACATTATCCTCTCCTAAAATGGGATTGGCACATGGGTATAGGCTAGGAAATCCTATCCAAAAGGAAGAAAGGTCCAAAGGGCTGAATCAACATGCGTGGTTCATACCAGCATTCGGAGGCTTTATGGTACTAAATAGAAACTGGAGAAAATAAAAGTCAAGGCATCCAATCACATGCATGAGAGAATGATGGATGTGGCGTCATCCTGTGACGCAGATAAGTAGGATTTATAGTCCCTGAAAGGAAGGGACCTACCTACTATTTAAGGCATACTACGAGTCCGAATGTAGTAGCCTTGAATCCTAGATCTAGGTTGGGCTTCGTGTTCTACGAAACTCTAAGACCCGTGTCCTAGCTAATGCAGTGCAAAACTTAGACTTATCCCAACCTGGATTGGGGAGCCAGCTAACCACCTAATCGCTTTAAAGCCATGCTATCAAGTCAGTTATGAAAGATGGGTGGGAGGTACAGTTTCTGGAAGTAGGACTGACATCTAGAGAGTTTCCTAAGTGGTCCTAAACTTATATGGGTTAGATGCTCCTAGCTAATGCAATTAAATTTTATTTAGTTGGTTACTAATGCAATTCATGCTAGTTGAAATGTCAGCTCATGAATGCTATAGAATTTAAAAAAAAATGCTTATAGAAAATAAATTTTTAAAAAATACTGAGTCCCCTAGGTCCGGCACTTCATCCTCATAGGCCAGATTATCCGAACTCTACCCGCAGGCAAGGAGATGTCTTATAGCAAGGAAAGAAGAATGCAGTAATATGCATGCGACCCTGGACGATTCCGGCAATTCTCTAGGTTCGTTAGATTTCTATGTTATTTAAAACTTAAATATTAAATTTTAGTTATGAGTAGAAAATATTTTGAATTCCTTAAAGAGCATAACAAAATCCAGGCGAAAATAAAAGCGACATGTAGGAAGAAATCTAGAAAAATAAGGTATTTATACTGAACACATCAAGAAAGCACATCAATATAAATCCAGGATAATCAACTAAATGGCTATAGGCAAATTGCCCTTATTACAACCCAGATATACAGAAAATAAAGCGGCCGGGCACCACTGCCAAGAACCCGAATTTCTAAGCCTATGACAGACGCAAATGACTTTGAGTGGGATATTGGTCTTCAGTTTTCTGGGTGTCTTCTTCTCCTTGGACTCCTTAGAACTCTCCTCCTTGGACTCCTTGGATCTCTCCTCCTTGGACTCCTTAGACTCCTTAGATCCGTCATGTCTTGAATATCCACATAAAGAGACAATTCTCCCTTTTGGGGATGATTGCCTTTTCTCTTTGGATATCTAAAGCCATTCAACTCGATCTTCTAAATTGAAGAAGACTCTCCCCTTTAGGGATGCCTTCTTCTTTTGGAATTCGAGTTGGATAAGAATATCTCACTCAGAGTGCATTTTCACAACTCTTAACTATATTACAAATTTTACATCCATTTAAAAAGAAAACTATACTCCCGTATGAGACCTAATAAAAATCAGAAGCAGTTATATATGGAATGTGAAAATTAGATCCAAACATAACCCTGTGGCCTAAAGCCATGCTCTAATTATGAGGGTCTAAGCGATCCACCTTTGCATTATAATTTTAATTTAGCCCCATTTTATTTAAGGGGAGTTTGAGGCAAGCACCTACATAAAAACATTAGATAGTGCTCCCCTTTATTAGCTTGAGCATGGCCACCTGCACGGAACAAAAAGTATTAGTATTATATATTATAAAAGTATATATATGAAACTCATGTTACCTAGGGAGAATCTAGGGGCGCTCAAGTGCAATATCACAGGAGTGCAGAAAAGTAGCAAACACACCAGTAATTCAAATAGCATGCAATGAGAAATCACAGAAAAGCTCTGGCACACAATAGAAAAGTAAAACCAATGGCCTAACCTAGATCTAGAAGTGGTGCCCTAGCAACAATTCTATGTGTTGGTGTAAGACTGGTGTAGTTTGGGGGGATAGGTCCTAAGTTTATGGTAGTTAGTTAAAGTTATCTAGAGTTCAGGTTGTTGGGGGTCTGAAAATGATATTTTAGTTGAAATTCAAAATTATTAGTAAAAATTAGGTCCCCCATTTTTTTAAAAATTATTCAGTTTGTTGTATCAAGTTTAAGAGCTTAGGATTACTTGATATTTAAAGTTAAAGTTATATTAGCCAATTTTGAAGCCCCGGCGTCCTTCTAGGAACATAGACTAGGGTCCAAAAAAGTCACTATGGGAAAGAAAGCTAAGTTTGGGTCTTCTAACACCTTTAGGAAAATATTAGACCTTAACACGAGTAATAAACTAGGTAGTACACTAAATCGGACGTTTTTTTTAGGCCTAAAAATTATGAATTTTCTAAGTTTCGGGGCCCTAAAGAACTACGGTTGACAAAAAAGTTTTGACTTCTAAGCTAGGCCATTTTCTAGAAACCTAAGATGGGTTTTAATTAAAACTGAGACTGGGCGTATGGAAGCGTAGAGTGCAATGATTGTGTAGCGCGTGAGATTTAAGAGAGTGGTGCGTAGCGGAATAGATATGAGTTTTCTAAGTTCAAAGTAGTTAAGGGATTCTAAAATTTTCTAATAATGGCTATTTTTATTATTTTGCTCAAATTCAGCTCCAAAACTGATTGGAACACTCTCAAAGTCAGGGAAGACTGATAACTGATCCCGAAATGTTTGAGAAAGTGACTTTGGGATTTAATAATTTGTTAAAGATTTATTAAGGGCAAAAATGGTAAATTCTACCTATTGACAAATTAGGTCCAACTTGAAGTCAAACTAGGTTCCCTATTTATCTAAGGTCAAGAATTACAGATTCTGGTCAGTTCAGGTCATTATAGAGTTAATTTTTCTGACCTAAAATGTATTTATGTGTTAATTTTTAGAAAGTCTTGGATCTTATTTAGCAGGTTAATTATGTTAGTTAAATTAAGGGGTTATAAGCACTCCTAAAAATTCTAGAAAAATTTTGTGATTTTTTAGATGTCACTAAGCTTAAGTGTTGAAGTTGTTACATGTTCAATCCAGGGTCTATCCTATCCCCTAGAAAATTTCGTAATTTCGCTAACGAGTCCTTAATTTTTGTCCTTAGGTGTCAACTTACGTTATATGGGTATTAAATGGAGTTGTTATACTAACCCAAGGTTAATAATGCATGGGAGACATATAAAAAGAAGTAAACACACCATTGTCCTTACAACGTGCTCGTTGTGCAACCTACACATGCAATCTACGACAAATGAAAAATAAGTACGAACAACGAAAGGATTAGCTGAACGATTGAAAACTTCAATTTTTTTTTTTTTCACACTAAATCCACTCCCCCATGATTGGCTCTTTCATGCATAGTAAGCTATGTATAAAATTTCCTGAAGTGATCTCCAAAATTAGGATTTAAAATAATAGTAGATTTCAAAGTAATTTAAAATACTTTATAGATACATCATGTATTATAGATTTTTAAAATACGGATAATTTTAAAATAAGATCACATTGTAGTTCTACATAGGTACTAAAGAGATTCAAGCTGGCCCACTACGGATCTATGTCTCAAAACGATTTGAAAATAATTTGTATCTTGAAAATATATATTATTATACTAATTAAGGAATAATAATTAAATAGACAACATAATGCTTGAGATAAGAAAATCTGTCATAATAGCAGAATCAGCCAAGTAAAAAATTAATTTTAAAATAAAGTTCATATTTTCTAAAAAAGAATGAAGAGAGTCGCGCGCCGGAAATCTGATTTGGACGAAAAAAGTTATTGAATGTTTTGAAGTTTAAAAAAAAAACCCACGAATAAATAGGTTTAAAAATTAATTTTTAAAATAAATAATATTTAAATATAATTATAAAAAATATCATTAAAATAATACTTTAATAGTTAGAAACTTAAAATATATATAATAATAGTAATATTTTAATATATAATATTTAAGTATTTGAACTAATAAAATAATTAGAATAATATTTAATTATTAAAAATACCATTTTTTTATATCTAAATATAATAATGAATTAGTAAACAAGTGCAAAACAGCTGACAAAAATAAATAATATAAAAAATTTAATATTAGTAATATAATAATGTTAAAAAAATTAAAATAGTATTTTTAAACTAGCTATTTACTATTTTTTAATAATTAAAAATATATATATTTTTTTAATGAAAATTAAATTTAAATATTCAATGGGCCGCGAAGGGATACGAGCAATTTGACGGTATTGCGCGTATTTTTTGGCCCTAAAACTAATTTTTAATAATTTATTTTGATGTTTCTATATGTAAAATAATTTAAAAACAAATTTTATTTAAATGAAAACGCGGTGTTGCGCTGGTTGGTGAAAAAGTTCGTTAGGATGTTAAGCCCTTATGAAACTAGTTCCCAAAGCCTACCAAGAGGGGGGGGGTTGAATTGGTATTTTAAAATTTCTTTTCACAAAAGAATAAAAATTGCATAAACAAAATCACCACCACCCAAATAAATGCTGGAAATTAAAAAGTGCAGAAGCAAAAAATATAAACACAAAAAATTTTATAGTGGTTCGGTCAACTCACCTATGTCCACTCTTTAGAGCCACCCTCCAAGATTGCACTACAAAAAGTGACTTCTCCTTTAGCCCCCACGGCTAGGCGAAAGAAAGCCCTCACAAGAACCGTTGTTTTTGCCACACCGCAAGGCAGCGGAAAACATTATCTCCTTTTGCTTTCCTCCTAAAGCTGGGAGAGAACCACAACCAAAAGCTAACTTCCTTACCTCTCCGACCCTTTCACGGACGAGAAACTTAGACGAAAGAATACAGCAGAGCGTCCTTGAAGCAAACCCTTGTGAATCCCCTCACAAGCCCTCCCCTCACAAAGATCCTCTCTCTCTCCCTCTCTCTCTTTCTCTCCTCAAATGTCTTCTCAGGTCAACGCAGCAGCCAAGGTTCTAAAAAACGTTTAGGAACAAGAGCTATTAAATAGAAGAGCTCAAAGGAGCTCATAATCTGCCAAGTTGCCGACTTTATCGTCCAGCTTCCTTGATATGGACAGTCGGCCTAGCGACAGTTACAAAACTCAGACAGATCGGCCCAGACATTGCCCTGGATGCAAAGCTAGACGATTGAAATTTGGCTGATCGTCCAGGACGATCTCATGATCATCCCGGCCGATCAATTCAAATCAGAGGAAAATCGTCCAGAGCATCGCCCTGAATTTGAGCTGGCCGATATTTATCGTTCTGAAGTAACTTAAGGTTTTTGACTGGATCGTCCTGGCCGATCCTGCGATCGTCCAGGACGATATGATCGTATCAATCATCCTTAATTACTCCCTTGATTTCCTGATCAATTAAGGCATAATTTGTGAATATCGTCCAGGACGATCCATGATCATCCTGGCCGATAATTTAAAAATACAGTATACCTTAATTGTCTATGGCGTCAACTTTTTTCAGTTTTGAGCTTATCGTCCTGGCAGATACACGTATCGTCTAGGCCGATATGTTAATATCAACTGCCTTAATTAAGAATCCTGATTAGAGTCTCTGTTTTGAACTAGATCATCCAGGACGATCCAAGGGATCGGCCTGGCCGATGTGAGCAAAAATAGAGATTCTAAATCTCTCAAGTGTGTGTGTGTAGGGTTACTAAGTATCAGTCTTTTGAACATTACAAACTGACTCAAGAAGAGAAAAAAATAGATTACAGACTGACTCAACCCTATCCTACACACTTCTGCATTTGCATCATTTGTTCGTCCAATCTTCGATTCCTGAAATGTTAGAAAAAATAGGCAGTCCAAGATAATCAGTAGGGTTTTCCAATCATTAAAACATAAGCCATGAAATAAGGTTTGCAACAGTTGGACCACGTGGCGGCGGCGGTCAAGCGGCAGGACTCGCAGTAGCTCGGGATTGGATCCCGGGACCGCGGTCAATGATTGCACCATCAGCGCAATCATTGCCGCGTGATTGCGGAGGCGGTCACGCCTTAACCATGTCAGCAAAGTCGTCCCGGCCGTCCGATCTACGCGGCGCACGATCAACGGCTGAGATCGTGCCACATCTGCCTTCAGACCGCGGAGGCTAATCCCACGGTTAGCCTGAATCGCGGGGTGGACTAATCGTGGCCGTCGATCGAGAGATCAACGGCCACGATCTCCCCAGGCGTACGCACAAGCAGACCAAACCCTAGGGGTGTTTTTCGCCTTGTTCTATCAAACAGATTAGCCAAATCGCATAAAATTTAGGCACGTGTTTTATGGATGAAGAGCATATATGGGGGTGTGTTTTTGCGATTTTATATGCAGCGAATCAAAAGTTATTTAGATCTAGGTGTTCTAGCTAGGGTTTGATATTTTACCTAATCCACACGGTGGATTCGGGAGATCTTGGGCTTGTTGAACTCTTGGGATCCTCACGAACAAGTTTCCTCTTGAACTCGAGCTCTAATTCATCCTTGATCTAGCGGAAAATGAATTGGAACGAAAATAGCCTTGGTTTACCGGAGTTCTCGTCGCCGGCGAGGCTTGGACGGTGGGATTTCGTCAGGAAGGGTGGTGGCAAGGTCTAGGAGCTCTCACAGAGAATCTCAAGGCCTAAGGAGGTCTCTTGAGGAAGCAAGAGCAAAAGTCCTTTTCTTACCCTAATTTTCTCCTATTTAAATCCCTAGGCTCTAGATGAACGGCTTGGATTCAATCCATGGCTATTTAGGAGGGAAAAATATCATGAATTAGCCGTGGGTTTGAATTTAAAACGAAGGGGAATTGAATTAGCCATTAAATGGGCCTTAATTTGACTTTAAATAGGTGATTTTCACCTATTTAAGACTTGGTTTGACCAAGTCAACGACTGACTTAGTCAAATCAGTCAAGAGAGTTAAGGGAGTGAGGTTTTTGAGTCTTGGATGAGTTGGAATTGATTTGGATTGAAAATAACCCCTTAAGTCTAATTGGGTCAGCATGGGTTGACCCGGTCAACCAGGTTGACCCAGGGCATGGACCTGGGCTCAACAGACTCAGTCTAACCCACTCGATCCATTGGGGAGGGTCTTGGGGTCTGGCTTGGTCAATTTGACCAAGTCAACTCTCAAGACTCAAGGATTTGACAAAATCGAGGTCAACAAGCACATTTCAAGATTTTCGGGATAGTGGCAAAATTTGAAAATCTAAATTTATCAAAATTAGAAATCCACTCTGATAAGTCCAAAAAGGGTAAAGCTCCAAAAACACCAGAAGAGGTGAAGCCAACTCTATATTCTTTTAGAGCAGATAAAGGAAAATTGGTAGCGTAGAATGTCAATAAGGGAAAATAACCTATGTATAAAGAATACAAGGGAAAGCAGCCGATGAATCCTAAACCTCAACCAAAGCTTGTACTTGGGGGGAGTGATTAGTCACAGGTTTTTTTTGGTGGTGGAGAATGCCCGAGGCTAATAATTAAAATTGGTGATCAAACATTCTCATCCCTCAAAGATAAAATGAATAAAGAATAAACATTCAAGAGGGAAAGGGTTGCCACACTATTTTGACAAGCACTCAAAGAGGGCCTAGAACTGCTAAAGTGCAAGAGGCCTGAAGAGTCTAATCATGCCGGCGACCCAACTTATTTCTTATATCATCGGTTAATCAGCTATCCTATTTAAGATTGCTATGTCTTCGAGGATTAATTTAAAAAAATATAAAAAGGTAGAATTTACATTGTCAGATAATGTATTAATTCATCCTAGGAGAGAATCGATAGTAGTGGTTATGTCCACTTTCATGCACCCAATTGGAGAAAAAGGGAAAAAGGAACCATTTCAGGATGACCAGCGGGAGACCGCGGTCTTAAAGAAGACATCGAAGATGTTAAAGCAATTCAAAAAAGTTCCTAGTGTCAGGTGAAGGTCTCCTACTGAGCCAATGATAGATTTGAAGGGGGTGCCTATTTTAAATGCATCTACCTTTAAATTGTTAAGAGAGTTGCTATTTTTCATGTTTACATTCTTGCAACTTGTATTATTTTAATGATTTCAATTATTATTGTTTTACATGTATCTCCTAACACTATTCAAAACATTTATTTCTTGCTCTAGTGTGTACTAATATTTCAGGAAAATGAACTCCAAGACATTGAAGACTTGTAATCAAATTCAACATGTTTTTATAATTTTTTAAAATGAGAGGGAGTGATTGTAATCGAGTGAAAAATCACAATATACACACCTTGGGAAATTTTTTTAACTGATCTTACAGGACGAACTTAGTTCGTACGGGACGATCATGTCAATTACCCCCAAGGAGAGCAATGGATCGAACAGGCGGAGAGAAAATTTTTCTAAGCCCTAATCGTCCAGGATGAATTTAATGTTCGTCCCAGGATGAACATCTCTGTATTCTCACCATGGCCTGTTCGTCCAGATGAAAAATAATATTTGTCCCAGGACGATCTTCTCTGTCTTGAAGCTTGCTCTGTTCGTCTAGACGAAAAATAATATTCGTCCCAGGACGATCTTCTCTGTCTTGAAGCTTGCTCTGTTCATCCAGACAAAAAATAATATTCGTCCCAGGATGATTTTCTCTGTCTTAGGGCTCGCTCCATTCGTCCAGACGAAACCTATTCGTCCCAGGACGAACTGAACCGATATACGTCAGTTGGTTACGTCCTAAAAAATTTTCGTGAACCGACTTATGTAATAATCATTTCGTACCGGACGAACTTGGTTCGTATGGGACGAATAGCGAGTACGAAAATATTTCATACCAATATGCATAAGGTTCATTTCTGACCATTTAAGTAAAATCGTCCAGGACGATCCACGATCGTACGGGACGATCCACTGCGTACAGAATTGAAAACTTGCAGTTTTTGGGCGGTTTTTCTTGTCTTTTGTATAAGTAGTCCAAATTTGACTGCCACCCAATCTTTTTGCCATTTGATCTTCATACCTATTGAGATAAAATTTAAGGAGAGAGTGTGAGAGAGCATTCAAAGGAGGATTCCTACCACTAAAGTGTGAAGACTTCACTTGGTGTTTAAAGGTAAGAATCTTTACTTGTGAATTGGGATTACTTCACTCTTTTCTTTCTTCCTTCTAGATTTCTTGTGAGAAGATCTGTCAAGGAGATCTGGTTTGCTGTCGACACTTGGAGAGTGTGAAAGGCCGAAGGGTTCACTGCCGACACTTGGAGAGGTGTGAAAGGCCGAAGGGTTCGCTGCCTACACTTGGAGAGTGTGAACAGCCGAAGGGTTCGCTGCCTACACTTGGAGAGTGTGAACAGCTGAAGGGTTCTCTGCCCACACTAGGAGAGTGTGAAAGGACGGATGGTTCTCTGCCAACACTGTGGATTGTGTAAAAGGATGACGGTTCTCTGCCGCACCGGGTAGTGGTGAAAAGAGTGTTTGTAAAGGCTTCTCTGCCTTGCTGTGGGTCCAAAAGGAGAGACACTATTGGTACTAGTGCAAAACTCAGAGGGTGCCTCTGGGGAGTGGATGTAGGTCTTGTTTAGACCGACCCACTATAAATCTTGTGTCATTTACTTTACTGCTTTTTATTTTCCATATTTTTCTTTTGTTTAAAAACTCTGTGGTTGAAAAACTTTTTCTATAAAAATTTAATAAAAAATTTTCATTTCGGTTCAACACTTTTTCAAACAGGGTTCATTTTTTAAAAATACCAATTCACCCCCCCTCTTGGTAGCCTTGGGACATTAACTTAGGTCTAACAACCTATTCACTAGACTCAACATAAATAACATCCTATTCAGGATTGCTCATCAAAGCCCAATAAGGAAAAATCCTCCAACAAAAAGACCAAACTAAAGAAATAGAAGGATAAGAAGACATCAACCCAAAGGGCTATCAACAGTTTGGATGATTACTATAGAATGTGAGGTGGCCTATTAAGCTCACTGATTTTATATCAAAGATTAAAATAAATGAAGAAGAAAAGGCATATGAAGACTCACTTCTTGTGGAGATGTACCGAGTTATCTCAGTGATATTAAACATGTCGACTAAAGGAGAATATGCTGAGGAAGTAACTCCTGAAGCTTCTCCCATAATGTCATCAGAGTAATATTATACTTTCCAAATGGGAATGAATTAGAACCCAACATAGCATCGCAGTTGGAGCTTATAAAGTTGGATGGTGATTTTGAATCTATAAATTAAACTCCTAAGATGACTAAAGCTAGTTCTAAGGGAGACGTTTCATTAATTGAACATGAGTTAGATGAAGTAGCCCAAGTATAATTGAGAAGTGGCATGATGGGGTCTCCAACAAAGAAGGGGTCTCCAATTAGGAAAAGGGGAAGGATATAATCATAATTGAAGAGATTATTCTTAATGATCCTAAGAATAATTTTTCTTCAAACAAAGGGATAGAAATATTTTATCCCATCTGCAAAAAATCCCAGCGCAACTCAACATATACGACGCTCTTCTAATGTTTGAAGATCTTTAGGAAGCTTTGATCCAGGCTCTCAAAGTTCCCAAAGATATGAGGTGTACTTTACTAAACGTTGCATGTTTGGAGTTTTATATACTTAGAGTAAGGTAATTATCACTTTTACCAAATATAATCTGATGCTCAAAATGATAAATCATAATCATCCTCTATGTGTTACTATAGAGAGAAACAACATCATAATTAGCCAAATCCCGATTAATCATGGATCTTTCATAAATCTCATAAGCTTGAAAGCACTGAGATCATTGTGCCTTGACGTGCAGCATATTGGTAGAGAAAAAATGATGGAACATGGCTTCAATGAGAAGGGACAAAAGATAATGGGGCCATTCATACTTCCTCCATATGTTTTATGCACCTCCTATAAGTAAAAACACCAAGCTGGATAGTTTATTCTATAAATCTAGAGAAAGTCATGAATAAATTTTTGACTAGCTTGTCGGGCTTATTGATTTTCGAAAGATAATTTCTACAATGATGCTTAGATATTATCCCATAAGAATTTAAAGGATGATGAAAAATAAGGGGTTTATGTCAATGTCTCTAAATGATGAACTCGTCTCCTTTTAAAGTAATGGTATATAAAATCCCTCTTATATCACAAAAGAAGGGCACTCTTATAAGAAGAGGCCTCAGATTCATTGTATGAAACTATCCCCAAAAGGAGATTTGTTATGCAAAAACATGTGGGGAAGTTCAATCTGATGAAGACAACGAGGCAGAGCTCTACAAAATTAATCTTTTAGATGATCAGTCTGTAGAAGCTACACTTGCATCAGAAGAGCTCAAAGTTTGTGTAAATGCTACCATGATGGATGAGATGAAAGAAGTTAATTTAGGGACTGAAAAATATCATTGTCCGACCTTCATTAGTGCCCTTCTCCCCATAGATCAAGTGAAGAAATAAAAGAGCTCCTTTGTAAATTTAGGGATTTATTTACTTAGATATATGTTGAAATTCCTAGCTTATCCCTTGATATGATAGTTCATAAATTAGTTGTTAAATAATATTTAGTGTCAATCAAGGAAGCTTCAATGAGAATGAGATTGGAGATTAAAGAAGATGTGATTTCTGAGACGAATAAGCTGATAGATGCAGGCTTCATTCATAAAGAAATCTATGCATATTGGATCACCAACATTGTCCCTGTCAAGAAGAAGAGTGATCAGATTTGTGTTTGTAGGCTTTAGGGACCTTAATGAAGCATGTCCAAAAGACAACTTTTCACTCCTAGTGTCAGAGCTATTAGTTGATAACATATCCAACTATGACATGTTATCCTTTATGGATGGATCTTCAGGATACAACCATATCAAGATGGCGGCTAAAGATAAGAATCACACATCATTCAAAATATCCATTGATATATTTTTGCTATACGATTACACCCTTCGACCTGAAGAATGCTAATGTTACATGTCAGCAGGTGCTGACGTGCATCTTTGATGAGCTAATTCATCAAAAGGTTGAATACTATGTGGATGATCTTATTGTCAAGAGTATAGACCAAAGTGACCACTTAGGTGACTTGAGGAATGTATTCGAGCTCCTAGAAATGTAGGTCAACCCTAAAATGTGCTTTTGGGTCTTTTAGGGAAAATTTTTGGGGTACATTGTTCATTATTTAGAAATGTAGGTCAACCCTGATACAATTAAGGAGATCACAGAAATGCCACTGCTAAAGAACCTTCGATAGCTTCACTTGTTGTAAAGGCAGCCAATTTTCATTCGGTGACTCATATCGAATTTGTCAAATAAGTGTCAGCCATTTTAAAAGCTGATGAAGAAGGATAGTCTCTTCATATGGGATAGAGAATTCTGAAAATATTTTGATAGTATCATGAGATATTTGTTAAGCTCCCTCATTCTCGTAGTACCAATTCTAGGGAAGCCTTTTATCCTGTATATAGAAGCACTTAAAGAGCTCCTCGGAGCACTACTGGCACAACATAATGAGGAAGGCAAGGAGAATACACTCTACTACATCAATCAAAGGTTGATTGGAGTAGAGATATGTTATTCTCCAATTGAGAAGCATTGCATGACATATGTTGTCTCATAAAATTATGTTGATATAAAAATTAATCCATTGAAGTTCTTAATGATAAGACCAATATTAATAGATTATCTAGTCAGATGGGCAGTGATACTTCTGTAGTTTGATATTATTTATATACCACAAAAAGATGTGAAGGGGCAATTCTTGGCAGATTTTTTCACTACACATCTTATCCCTATATATTCATCGCTTAATGATGATCTGCTTGATGAACAGATCATACATGTCAAAGAAATTGAGAAATCATGAGTTTGGGAGATGTATTTTGACGGAGCATCATCGATTAAACATATCCAACCTCCTAATCTAACAAAAGCCTGAGATGACATCGGTCTTATCTTTATAATGCATGAGGGAGTCATAATAAAATATTTGTTTGGTCTAACTAAACCCTAGACCAACAACCAGGCAGAATATAAAGCTTTAATAGCAGGTTTGAAGATTGCTATTTCAATCAAAAGTTGAAACCTTCAAGTTTTCGGTGACTCTCAGCTTGTGATAAATCAGGTGTTGGTATCTTTAAAATTAGCAAGCTTGAGTTGGGCTAATATTACTAGAAAGTCCTTGAGCTTATGAATCAGGTTTAGACTTTTAACTTAGCTTAAGTTCCATGAGCCCATAATAACAAGACTAATTACCTGGCCAAATTGGCCAAAAAATGGCAAGTATGAACTACGAGCCTATGTTGAATAAAGTCCACACTCTTTTTTTTTTTAGAAAAAAGAAAATGCGTTAAATTAATGAAAAAAAGTATACATAAAGTACCCACTAGGAAGAGGCATCACCATGAAGCCCTCAACAAAATAACACAAAGAAGAGAGAACCAAAGACTAAGCAAAACAATTCTAAGTAATGTGAACCTTAATGAAAGTTAGCTCCGCCGCCCTCCTTCTTCCGCTTCCTTAGATGATCATTAATTGGCCCTAAGCATTGAAGTTCTTTAGCAAAACGAGTCAAAGAGACCCTATCTTTACTTGGGCTAGAACGCCTAGGATGCAAGAGGAAAGCCTTAGTGGAGAACTTGAATGGAATGTTAGAGAGATCCCCATCCCTGGAGGAAGCAACTTGATTAGAGTCCACACTCATCATGTCTTAGAGCCAGAAATTCTAAAATTCTAGTAGGAAGAGGGATTACAAAATCTGAGCTAACAGGATATAACTCCAGTTAACCCTCAACATTCCTAACAAATCATCATTAAAATCCAGCTAGGTGAATACTAAGTAGTCAAGAGGTGTAAAGCTAGTGTCGCCTCAGAATCATGGTGTATTACTTGGATGTTGAAAAGAAATATAATTAGAGGAAACCTTTCATAAACTATTTTAAAGAAACCAAAGTCCCCACAGACAAATTGTTGGTAGCATAAATCAAGTAAAGAGTGTTATGATATGTGTTTGTCAAAAATATGCAATATCAAAGAACTTTTGATCATATGTGGCTGAGATGTTTGGAGACCAAAGAAGCCGATAGGGTAATAATAGAAGTATAAGGACTTTATGGTGCACACCAGTTAGGTCTTAAAATGGTGATCAAAATCAAGAGAATGATTTACTACTGGCCAATACTTGTGAAAGATTGGATTAATAATATTAAGAGATGACATTAGTGTCAGATCCATGGTGGCATCCTGACTGTTTGAATGCTGAGGCACCAATATAATCGGGCTAATTTATCCACCATCATTAGCTGGACATCGCTTTATATTGGTAGCAACATATAGTTTTCTAAGTGAGTAGAGGCAGCTCCATTCAAAGAAGTCACATCTGAACATATGATCTACTTCTTCACCCATAATATTGTATATAGATTCGGAGCACCACTCCGCATAATCTCAGACAAGGGCACAACATTCAATAGCACCAAAATTCATAAATTCATTAATCAAAATAAAATCCATTAGTGTTATTCCTCCATATACAACCCAAGGAAAATGGCCTGGCAGAGGCCTTCAACAAAACACTTATGAAGCTGCTCAAGAAGATTTAAACCAAAAATAAAAAAGAATGGCATACTAAGATAATATAAGTGATGTGGATGCATGTGCTACTTACAAGATGTCAATCTAAGCTATTCCTTATACACTGGTGTTTGGGGTCGAAGCAATATTTTCACTAGAAATTGAATTACCATCACTTCTGGTAGTTGTAGAACACGATCTCACTTAGGAGCGAAATTCTTGCCTGAGAATGGAAGAGACAAACACACTAAATGAAATCATACTACAAGCTTGATAAAATTTATAGATTTATCGAGCAAGGATAGCCAGATACTTCGATCGGATGGTGAACAACTATGTATTTCAAAAAGTGAAGTTGGTCATAATACTGAGAATACCAATAATCTCATATAAAAATTGGTGGTAAATTCTTATCTAATTTGGAAGGCCCTTTCATTATCGAGAAGGTGTATCAGGGAGGAGCTTATCAAATTATTGATCTAAATGATCAACAAATAATTCTCCAAGAAATATAATGCATGATGTTCACTGAAAAAATTTGTATTTAATATATTATGTACATCTATACTTATCGACATGCATAGTGAATGTTTTGAAATTCTCTTATAGTACAAGAAAGCATTTTAAATATTTTGTGAAAATCCCCTTGCAAGATAGGGGAATTTTTTATTTTTAGTTTTATAATTAAAACTTATATAAATTCTCCCGTAAGATAGAGGATATTTTAATATTTATTTGGGTTGACATCGCCTCGAGATCTTCAAATAAATATTTCAAATCATAAAACATAAAATTTATTTGACCCTCTCCTACATGGGTATTTTAAATATTTATTTGTATCGACATCGTGCTTCATGCTAAGATCACCAAATAAATATTTAAAATTATACATTTTATCATTTGGGTCAACATTATGCTTCGTGCCGAGATCCTAAATAAATATTTAAAATCATCTAATACAAGAATCTTTTTAAATAAGGGAATATTGCAATTTCTTTTGTGATATGTATACATAGATGATTTTTCAAAAAGTTTAAGACTTCGCCTTCTTCAACATACTAAGACTTTAAAGGTCTGAAAAGAGGATTCTTATGACTACACACTCTAGCATATGGAGCTAAAATGGTACATTTTCTTCTATAGCCTTAAGCCAAGGTCTTAATGCGTGTATGTGGCCAGATTCAACAAGCTCAAACATGACCGAATCACTAGCAACTCCATTTAATATGCAAGCTATACGAAAGGTTCTAGTAAACAAACTCCCATTTTGTCAACCCATCAAGGACTGTTGGAAGCACGAAGGCTTATTTGACTTAACAAGTTCAAGTAGTCATAGTCTAGAAAATTCTCCTAATTGAACAGAGAGTCAAGGTTCTAGTAGGAATGAATGAGTCTAAATCAAGACAGCTTTCAAATGCATGTAAGCTTTAAGATCTATAACCACGAAGGATGACTCCAAATTTGTAAACTTCAACAAATTTTATATGGGGAACACATTTCTCCACAACTCAAGTCAAAATCATAAACAGACATATTAGGTCGGACTCAATAAGCCAAGATGTGGTTGAGTTGCTGGCTTTTTCTATCTACTCAATAAGCCATAAGAAAAGTCGTAGTAGGGGAACCCTTGTTTCAACAGTCGGATGACATGATCTATTAAATCCCACCTCACTCAATCTGATAAGTCCAATAAACTCAGATTAAAGTATTCTAGACTAGTTAAGGGTCAAAGTATTCCTATATTTGGTACTACTAATTAAACCCAAAAATCATAAATCCTTTAACAAATCTAAAAAGTGCAAAGTGATGATCGAAGGAGTTCTTCCTTAATAAGTCTGCTAAAGTACAATGCAAAGCATTAAAAAATTATCCTAGAGTTCACATAAAGCTTAAGGCTGGACCAAAAGGATTTGGTCATCAACAAGTCCGTTATGCATAAAGGATTTAGGTCACCATCATATAGTTCTTCATTCAGCCTTCCAAAGTATGAAGTATATGAACAAATGCTTGCAAATCTCCTGACAAGTAAGTAAGGAAAAATTAGGTAATCCTTCAAAAATATATGTCGCATAAAGCACGGGGTAGAAGGAACCAAACCTTAGAACTCAAGCTAAAGCAATGAAGGGAGTACAACTATTGACTCTAAAAGGTGTCTAATACAGTAAAACCACAACAACAAAAGTTGTAAGGGAAGGAGGGAAGGAAAAGAACACACGAATAGTTGAAATCATAAAATCACTTTGTTTTATTGATTAAGGTTTTACATATAAAAGTTTATAATTTCCATCCTTTTACAAGATTGCATCGGTTAACAAAAAGAAAAAGTACATTATCCTTCGACAACCCTTCTTTGTTCCTTCCAAAAATTGGGTATTCTGCACTTCTGGGATCTACACAAAGCAATAAAATTATCATAGAAGGAAATGAGAAAGATTATGCAAGTGTATGTAAAGCTACAAAAAAAAGTTGTACTTGAACCAAAATCTTCTGTAGTAGCTAACCAACAAGTATCACGCTCCTCCTTAAACCTACATAGAGTGATAAAGTACTGGTAAAGAAAAAAAAATATATATAAGCTACCAAAAAAAGGAAGGGTGCGTACTTGAGTGAAAGCCTCCTAAAATAGTTGATTATCTGCTTTCCCACTCCTCCTAGAACCTGTGTAGAACAACAATGATACTAGTGAATAAATTAAGAAAGAGAGAAAAGCTACGCAGGCTAATAAAGTAAAACTGTACTTGAGCGAAAACCTCCTCTGCTAGCTAACAGACTGATATCATTGAGGCATCAATATATAAAAAGGGATGGTATAAATGTTAGGCAAAAGCTAAAAAACTTGGAAAAAAGGATGTACATGAGCCGGAGACAACTATAGAAAACCTGACGCAAAAAACGTCCTGCTATATAATGATTCTGTAAAGCTCGGGCAAAGTCTAAATGAAACCTATAATTTGTTACAAATTTGCTTTCAGAGAGTAAAATTTTGATGATAGCAAACACTTGTGCTTCTCTACGACTGCCTTTCCTACTAACATTTTAGGTCTACAAGATAAAACTGTAATTTGAACCAGCTTAAGATTGGATAGACTAGTTCTGAGTTAGTTTGTAAACTTTTCCTTTTCTTAAGTCTATTATAAACTATGTGGTTCCTGATGCTAAGTAACCTTGCACACACACACACACATGGGGGAAAATTTCTATCTATTTTTAGAGTTCTCTATTTTTGGTCACATCATCCGGGATGATTTACAAATCGTTCTGAATGATCTATTAAGAATAGAAATCCTAATTAGGGAAAACTGGTTAAGGCGGCCATCATTAAGCACATCGTCTTAGATGATACTTATATCGGCCTGGACGATAGGCTCAAATCATAAAGAATCAGCCGCCAAATTAGTTTAGGTATTATTTATTTTTGGACATCATCCAAGCCATCATCCTAGATGGTTAAACATAATTATGCCTAAATTAATCTGGTTATTAAGGAAAGCAATTAAGGTTTTGATTGCTAGATCAAATCATTTTTGACGATCAGTTCAAAAAACCTTAGTTATTCATGGATGATCTACATCAGCCAGCTGCCTTCAGGGTGATGGTCTGGATGATTTTCATAGAATTGAACTAATCATCCACGATGATCATGAGATCGTCCTGGACGATACTGCTATTTTTCAACGTCCAGACAACCATTCAATGCGATTGTCTAGATGATATTCAATGATTTATACTAATCGTATAGGATGATATTATATCGGCTTGAATGATATGAATAAAAATCTTTTGATCATCCCAAACCATCTGGGCTGATTGAGCAAAATTTACACTGATCGTCCAGTACAATATTTATATTATCCTGAATGATAAAGCCGGTTTGTATAAATTAAGAGCTATTCTAAAACTCTTCTATTTAAGAGCTCTTGTTCTTCCTAAAAATTATCTTTTGATTTTGTCTTGACCTGAGAGAGCTTAGAGGAGAGGGAGAGAATGGGAGAGAGAGAGGATCTTATGAGGGGGAGTTTGTGAGAAGTTTCACAAAGGTTGCTAAGAGCTATTCTAAAACTCTTCTATTTAAGAGCTCTTATTCTACCTAAAAAATTATCTTTTGTTGTTGCCTTGACCTGAGAGAGCTTAGAGGAGAGGGAGAGAATGGGAGAGAGAGAGGATCTTATGAGGGGGAGTTTGTGAGAAGTTTTACAAAGGTTGCTACAAGCAAGGATCCAAGTTATCTTCTCTGATTGTTGTACCTTATTCTTGGAGGTTCGAGAGAGGTCCACTTAAGTAATTGATCATGGTTCTTTTCTTGCTGCTTCAGGAGGAAGCAAAAGGAATTGGGTTCTTTGCCTCATCGATGTAAACGTAAAGGAGGTTTTGTACAGGCTTCTCTGCCTTAATGTAGGAGCAAAAGGAGAGTCTCTGAGTTTAGTGCAATACATGAAGGGCGCCTCCGAGGAGTGGATGTAGGTCGAGTTGAACGAACCATTATAAATTTATGTGTTTCTTTTCTACTACTTTTTTTATATTTAATTTACGCACGTTAAATTTTTTTATGATGAATTTTGGTTTGGTTGAAATTTTGTTTTTGATTAAAAGATTTTTTAAAATATCAATTCACCACCCCCCCCCTCTTGGTTAGCTGGGGCTAGTTCATAAGGGCTTAGCATCCCTAATGAACTTTCAAGTGGTATCAGAGCGGGATTCATAAAATTGAGTTTTTGAAAACTTTTGAATTTTGATCCATGGCTAACTCCAGTAATCGTAATACTACGAAAGGGTATTCCATTACACGACCACCTTTGTTTGATAATATTCCTTTTTATTTTTGGAAACCTCGCATGTCTATTTTTTTATAATCGATTAACTATCACATGTGAATGCTTGTTAAAGAAGGTTTACATCTCCTTCTTGTGAAATTAATTACATTAAAACTGAACTTCCTTTTAGTAAATGAACTTTTGATGAAAGAGATTTAGCACAACTTAATACAAAATATTTGAATTGTTTTTTCTGTACTTTGAAATTTGAAGATTATATGCGTGTTTCAACCGTGCAACTGGTAAAGAAATTTAGGATAGACTGTGTATTACGTATGAAGGAACCAATGAAGTTAAGCAATCTAGGTTGAATATTTTGTTGCATGACTACAAACTTTTTGTATGAAACATTCTGAATCAATTTCTGATATGTATACTAGGTTTACTCAAATTGTCACCTCATTACATGTTTTAGGAAGAAATCTAACTAATTATGAAAAAGTAAATAAAATTTTGAGATGCTTGCCTTCTTTTTTTTTATGCTAAGATCACTGTAATTTTTTAATCTAAAGATTTGAATACTTATTCTATTGATAATTTTCTTGGATCACTCATTGCTTATGAGCAAGGGGTGAATCAAAAAAATCTTGATACAATTGAGAAAAAGAAGGAGAAAATTATGGCACAGAAGACCAATAACACGGATAATGATTCTTTCAAGTCTGAAGGTGATGATGTTGCCTTCATCACGAGGCAATTCAAAAGTTTTCTAAGAAAGAAGCACAAGAGCCATCAGAAGTGGAATAAAGGTAAAGGTAGCAAAAATTTTAACAAATTTAATGATATGATCTACTTTGAATACAGGAAGCTAGTATACATTAAAGTTGATTATCCTATATTTAAAGCCAACTCAAGCAAGGAAAAGAGTGAAGAGAAATCCAAGTTCAAAAAGGATAAGAAGAGGTTCCAAAAGGCATTCTAGACCCATTCAACATTGAACTCCTCTGAGACTGTAGCTGAAGAGGAGACTTCAAACTTGTGCTTGATGGCGGACAATCATCTTAGTTAGTTAGACCAAGAATAGGTATGTGAATTAACCTATGAATAATTACTTGAAGTTTTTGAACAAATTCATGCATCATATAGGAAACTTATAAAATCACATGCTAGTTTGAAATTGTAGTTTTTAAATTTTCAAAAAGAGCATGAAATTTTACTTAAAGATCATTCTACAATCGATAGAAATCACATGTCATTACTTGATGAGTTTGATGTATTAAACAAATAGCATATTGAATTATCTGATACACATGATTCATTGAAGTCATCTCATGCTGAGTTAAAAAAAGAGTTTAAGAAATTAGAAAATCTCAAAGCTTTTGACAAACCAACATTGCATGCATCACATAACTTTAAAAGGAAGCATTACTACCCGAATAGATTAATAAATCCTTTTCCTAGTATTAGATGTTTTTTATGTGGCATGTTAGGACAAATTTCACACACTTGCACTATTCACCATAATACACATTGGGTGTGGAGACTCAAATTGCATGATTCACAAAATAACATACATGCATTTCATTCTTTTTTTCATAAGAAGGGACCCAAACATGTTTGGGTTCCTAAATTTGACATTTGATGATTTTGTAGGCTTGCTCTCACAAAAGGCCTCATGAGAGCATGTGGTACATGGACAACAGATGCTCACAACACATGATTGGAGATGCTAATCAATTCATTTTGCTCGAGACTAGGGATGGAGGCAAGGTTACTATTGGAGACAACACCACTAGGAAGGTAGTGGGAGCAGGTATAATTAGAAATTCCATGAACCTTTTGATTAAAAATGTTATGCTTGTAGATGGACTAAAACAAAACTTGCTCAGCATCAGTCAACTTTGTGATAAAGGCTTCATCATAAAATTCTTAGAAAATACTTGCATTATAAGCTTAAATAACAACATTATCTTGTACGGAATGCGAATCAATAATATTTATATACTTGACTTAAATAATATTGAAAGTACTGCTTCATTTTGCTTAAAAACTATTGTTGATGATTCATGGTTGTGGCATAGGAGATTATGTCATGCCAGTATGAAAACCCTTAAGAGTGATCCAAAAAGACCTAGTTAGAGGTATCCCTGAGCTTAAATTCTCAAAAGACCACCTTTGTGATGCCTGCCAATTAGTGAAGCAAATTCAATCCTCTTTTCACTCCATTAAAAATATTAGCACCTCTAGACCATTAGAAGTCCTTTACATGGATTTGTTTGGATCCAGTAGCATTACTAGCTTAGGGGGAAAAGTCTATGGATTTGTGATTGTCGACGACTACTCGAGGATTGCTTGGATTAGATTTCTATCATATAACAATGATTATTTTGATGAGTTTAAATCCTTCTTCACTTAGATTAAAAAAAAAATAGGTTGTGAGATTTTGACCATCCATAGTGACCATGGGGGAGAGTTTAAAAATGAGAGATTTGGAGACTTCTGTGAGGATAAGGGGATTAGTCACAACTTCTCAGCTCCTAGGACCCCTCAGCAGAATGGGGTAGCTAAAAGAAAGAATCAAACCATAGTTGAAGCCACTAGAGCCATGCTTGCTGAGTATTCACTTCCAAAATGCTTTTGGGCTGAAGTGGTAAACACAGCTTGTTATGTGTTAAATAGGATGAATGTTAGAGACAAACTTGATAAGACACCCTATGAGATCTTTAAGGGTAGGACACCCAACCTTTCCCACCTCCACGTCTTTGGCTGTAAGGTTTTCATTCTTAATAATGGGAAGTCACACTTAGGAAAATTTGACCCAAAATCTAATGGAGTGTTCTTAGGATATTCAAGTGTTGGGAAATCTTTTAGGGCATTTAGTAAGAGGACTTTGGTGGTGGAGGAGACTACTCATGTTGTGTTTGATGAATCTAATCCTAAGAAGTCTAGAGTTGAGGATGAAGATAAAGATGGAGAGATTATCACAAGAAATTTAGAGAAGAGGGTAGAGCCCCAAAACATTGAAGGAGTAGGTGAAATTACCCAAGGAGTAGAAAATGCAAATTTGGAGGAAAGGGTTGAACCTACACACACCTTGCATAGAGATTGGAGATATTCTATGAGTCATCCTAAAGAACTGATCATAGGAGACCCTTCTGAAGGGTGTTAGGACTAGGCTTGGACTTAGAAAGGAAGTGAACCACTCTCCCTTTATCTCAATGACTGAACCCACCAACATCAATCAAGACCTTTATGATGAGTTTTGGATCTTAGCCATGCAAGATGAATTAAACCAATTTATTAGGAATGATATTTGGGAGCTTGTAGAAAGACCAAAGGGACAAAATATAGTAGGAACCAAATGAGTCTTTAAGAATAAAATGAATGATTCTGGTGTGGTGGTTAGTAATAAGGCAAGATTGGTGGCTAAGGGGTACAACCAAATAGAAGTGATTGATTTTGAGGAGACCTTTGCCTCTGTAGCTAGAATGGAAGCTATTAGAGTGCGACTAGCCTTTGCCTGTTATAAATAATTTAAGATTTTTCAAATGGACATTAAGAGTGCCTTTTTAAATGGGATAATAAAAGAGGATGTGTTTGTGGAGAAACCCCCAAATTTTGAGAGTTTCCAATTTTCAAATCATATCTTCAAATTAAAAAAGGCATTATATGGATTAAAGAAGGCACCTAGAGCTTGTATGAGAGGCTTAACACATTCTTACTAAGGGGAGCGTTGACACCACGCTTTTTCTGAGGAAAATAGGAGATGAATTATTCATTGTTCAAATCTATGTTTATGATATACTTTTTGGATCTTCTAATAAAAGGCTATGTAATGATTTTTCTAAAATAATGAATACGGAATTTAAGATGAGTATGATAGGAGAGTTGTCCTACTTTTTGGGCTTTAGCATAAGCCAACTAGATGATAGAACCTTTAATCAATCAAAATATATAAAGGATATCTTGAAGAAATATAAAATGGATAAAGCTAAGCTAATTAATACTTCCATGACATCTAGTGTTCAGTTGGATAAGGACCCAAATGGAAAATCAATTGATCAAAAGAAGTACAGAGGGATGATTGGATCTTTGCTTTACCTGACTGCTAGCCGACCTGATATAATATTTAGTGTTTATCTCTATGTTAGATTTCAAGCTGGTCCTAAAGAATCCCACCTGACTACAATTAAGAGAATTTTTAGATACCTCTTTGGAACCCAAAACTTAAGAATCTGGTATCCTAGGCACAACACTTCTTTTGAGATTATTACATATTATGATTCTGATTTTACAGGATGTAAGTTGGATAGAAAGAGCACTTATGGGACTTTCTAATTTATAGGACATTCTTTAGTCTCCTGGTCTAGTAGGGAGCAAAACTCTATTGCACTTTCCACTGCTGATGCTGAGTACATTGCCTTAGAAAGTTATGTGGCCCAAGTCCTTTGGTTAAAGCAGCAAGTTCTGGATTCAAGATTACTTGTAGGCATAATTTTAATCCTTTGTGACAACACTAGTGCCATCTGCATTTCTAAGAATCATATCCAACATTTAAAGACCAAGCACATAGACATAAGACATCGCTTTATTAGAGACCATGTGAACAAAGGTGACATTGAGTTACACCATATGCAACTAAGAATCAACTGGCTGGCATCTTTATTAAACCACTGGCCTTTTCGACACTTTCAGCACTTTAAGAACTAGATTGGGTGTGATTGACATAAATGCATGAACTTGATTTCTGATCATTTATCTGTTGATTGTTGTTTTCTTTTTGTAGTTTTTTCCTTTTTTTTACTTTTCATCTATTTCATTTTTGTTAATTTGATTTTCTTCATTGTTTTATTTTCTTATTCTTTTAATCACTGCTGAATCGATATCTTATGTCATATTTTTATTTTTTTTGAAAATTTGCAGTCAATAATTGACATCTCCAAAATCAGTTAAAGAGAGAAAACACCGTTGATTGTTTCCTTCTCTCTAACAACTTTTAGTGGTGGAATTTTCTTTTGTTAATAAAAATCTATCTCACATTTACAACTGGATTTTGAAACTGAGATTTTTTTTAAATCTTGCTATAGTAATCTATCTTAGTCTTTATTTTACTTTCAGATTTTTGTAATATTGTTGTTGAATTTATCATATGATTTTTATTCTGTTTTGTGATTCATTCTTCCTTACATTAGAGAGTGAGTTTTTCTTCTCTAATATCTGGAAGATATAATCACAACTGAGAATTTTTATGAATTTTGAAAAAGGGATACAGCTTGTAAAAAAATAATAAATAAAAAAAGTGATCAATGATGCCAAAATCAAAAGATGCGCAATGACGCCAAATTGAAACAAAATAATTTACATAAAGTGTATCAAAAATCAAAAGATGTGCAAAGAGCGCCAATCAAATTGACAAGAGGCATAAAATGAGCTCACCAAAAGCAAGCTTCTTCTCTTTGAAATATTTTAAATCTTAGAAGAATTCATGTGTCATTTGATTTTTTCAAAGACTTGATTTTGAAAATTCATGATTGTAACTAATTACTTTGATATATTATTCTATAAAATATTTTTTTGGAACCAAGTCTTGAACGGGTCTCTTTTTCTTATCCAATTAATTATTATGATTTAGATCCTTATTTTCAAAAGACAGTTTCTCCTTGGAGAAGTTCGAGTTAAGGCTAATAGGATCAGTTGTTCTACCATTTTCTCGAATTTTGATGATGTTAACTCATTGATTCTTACAAAATTTTCAATTCAATCACATGAAAAATTTATCATATTCAAGTTTTGATTAAAAAAAAATTGTTTTACTTTTTTTCTTATCTTTTTCATATTTTATTTTTTCTTTATAGTTGAGTTTTCATGTGTTTTGGCCTTCTCTGATCATCTCCATCCATTCTATGATTTTAAACTTTTTCTCATATCATCCCGAATGATATTTATATCATCCTGGATGATCTGTTCAATTCCCTCTTTGAATTCCATCTAACGGCTATTTTGACTCTTCTACTTCTGATCGTCCTGGATGATCCATTATCGTCCTAGACGATCTGATCATCTTCTGTTTCAATTATTTATGGTCGTCCTAGATGATTCTCCTCAACCTGGACGATCTACATAATCTCTTCTCAATTATTGGTAATCATCCCGGACGATACACATGTTCATCCTAGATGATCCATATGGAAAAATTCATCACTCAACTTTAATTCGACCGGTACGATCCATTAATGTTCATCATCCTGGAATATCCACCTAATTATCCAGGATAATATGCTTTTTCAACAGTCGTCTGGAATGACTCCTCAGGAAGATCGCCTGTGTCTTATCATCCTGGACGATATCTAATCGTCCTGAACAATTTTATCACCTTTTTGACCAATCGTCCCGGACGTAATTATTGCACCATATCATCCTGGACGATCTGGATGATTCTTTAAAAATTGAGGCTTTCTATCATTTTTCTCATATAATCCTTCTCAAATCCTATTTTCTCTTACTCTTCTGCTCTATTTTCCTGAGTATGGCCGGCGGAAAGCAATTTCGTCACCCTTTTGGGAGTTCCTGATAGGAGAATCTTGACCCTCACTTCACTGAGGCAGATGATCAAGCCATCTATCAAAGGTATAAAATAGCCAGGATTACTGTATCCCGGACTATCAATCCACATATTCTTTCCTACCCTGTTGTAGATCTGTTTGTGCACACTTCCTTGACCTTCCTTCTTAATCT
Source organism: Dendrobium catenatum (assembly GCF_001605985.2). Classification (NCBI taxonomy): domain Eukaryota; kingdom Viridiplantae; phylum Streptophyta; class Magnoliopsida; order Asparagales; family Orchidaceae; genus Dendrobium; species Dendrobium catenatum. The sequence goes on from NW_021320057.1 coordinate 1,096,405, forward strand.
CTCTGTCCCCTTCGACTCTGAGCTTCTTTTTTAATTTTTTTATAACCTCCGCATTAATTCTTCTTTCACTGCTCTCAGGTCATATGTAAATCGACGTCCCATCGAAATCACATATCAGGACTGTGTAGAACTTTTGCAACTTCCACCATAGGGGACAAACTCCATATCCTGTGTTCTGATCCTGATTATGACTGGGCTCCAGTTAACCATTTTATTAGAAATAATTATGCTCACTTTTATGTTGGAGAGTCTATCACCTTACCCAAAGATGCTAGGATACTCCAGCATGTCCTTTGCACCTCAATTCTTCCTAAAGTTGGTGATCACATTCATATCACTCCTCTTCTTTTGATCACCACTTTTTACATTTTGGCTGACCGAGAATTCAATGCCACTGATTTGATTTTTTACTATATTGAGCATTTGTCCACTATTCGTGATCCAAGACATAGGAGGAAGCCCAATCATGCTCTAGGACATATCATTGCTTATGTCTTAGAATCAAAATACTACCTCCAATATCTTGCCCCACTAAATTTTCAGCCTGCCTTCTACTCAAACAACTCCTTCCATGTTCTTCACAGTACTCATCTCCACCTGGGGCACGAGGAAGCTGAGGGAGCTGAGGAGGCAGCTCCTGCACCTGTTCCTGTACCTACTCCGCTCCGCCAACACTTTCAGCTGGATCAGTTGGTGGAGCAATCCGACCAGCGGAAGACTCACTTTGAGACCTTCGTTGCTGCACATGAGCAGTAATATGCTGAGGATGGTGCTCGATTCGATGCTTACATAACTCACCAGCAGCTCCAGCACGACCAGGATATGGCCTGGCTTAGGGAGCAATTTATGACTCTTTCTAATTACTTTCAACCACATCAACCACCATTACCTCCTCCTTTAGATGATCAGGGGCCGCCCTTTTTTTAGTTTGCTTATTTTTGTGTGATGTTGTTTTACTTTTGTTTAGTAGTTTGTGTTGTTTTTCTTTTTCCCTCCTTTTTTTGATGTCAAAAGGGGGAGTAGCTATATTAGTTTGTACTGCTCTAGTCTATTCTAGTTTGTTATATTTTTATGATGGATAAATGAACTATTTGAACTATGGTTATTTCTTTACCTGCTTCCATTAAAACTGCTTTGAACTATGTCAATTACTTTGTGTTTGTCATCATAAACAGGGGGAGATTGTTGCAAATCTACTTTCAGGGAGTATAATTTTGATGATAACAAACACTTCTGCTTCTCTACGATTGTCTTGCCTACTAACATTTCAGGTCCACAAGATCAAACTACAATTTGAACCAGCTCAAGATTAGATAGACTAGGTCTAAGTCAGTTTGTAAATATTTTTCTTTCTTGGTTTATTGTAAACTATGTGGTTCTTGATGCTAAGTAACCTTGCACATACACACACATGGGAGAAAATTTCTATATGTTTATAAAATTCTGTATTTTTGGTCACATCATCCGGGATGATCTGTTAAAAATAAAAACCCTAATTAGGGTATCTTGGTTAAGGTAGCCGTTATTAAGTACATCATCCTGGATGATATTTGTATCGGCCAGAATGATATTTGTATCGGCCAGGACGATAGGCTCAAATCAGAAAGAATCAGCCGCCAGATTTGTTTATGTATTATTTATTTTTGGAGATTGTCCAAGATATCATCCTGGATGATGAAACACAATTATACCTAAATTAATCTTATTATTAATGAAAGCAATTAAGGTTTTGATTGCTCAATCAAATCATCCTGGAAAATTGCAGGATCGGCAAGGACGATCAGTTCAAAAAACCTTAGTTATTCCTGGACAATCTACATCAGCCAGCTGCCTTTACGGCGATGGTCCAAACAATTTTCACGGATTTGAACAAATCATCATGGATGATCAAGCTATTTTTTAATCATCCAGACATCTATTCAGTGCGATTGTCTGGACGATATTCAAAGATTTGTACTGATCGTACAGGACGATATCCTATCGGCCTAGACGATATGAACAAAAATCTTTTGATCGTCCCAAACCGTCTAGGCTGATTGAGTGAAATTTATGTTGATCATCGAGGATGATATTTATATCGTCCAGGACAATAAAGTCAGTTTGTATAAATTAAGAGATATTTCAAAACTCTTCTATTTAAGAGCTCTTGTTCTACCCAAGAAATTATCTTTTGCTGTTGTCTTGACCTGAGAGAGACTAGAGGAGAGGGAGAGAAATAGATAGAGAGAGAGGGTCTTGTGAGGGAGAGTTTGTGAGGAGTTTCACAAAGGTTGCTCCAAGAAAGGATCCAAGTCATCTTCTCCTATCGTCATCCCTTGTTCTTGGAGATTCGAAAGAGGTCCACTTCAGCAATCAATCAAGGTTCTCTTCCTGCTTTAAGAGGAAGTAAAAGGAGTTGGGTTCTCTGCCTCACCGGTGTCAGTGGAAAAGAGGTTTTGTACAGGATTCTTCGCCTTACTGTGGGAGCAAAAGGAGAGTCACTGAGTTTAGTGCAATTCTCGGAGGGCGCCTCCGGGGAGTGGACGTAGGTCGAGTTGACCGAACCACTATAAATATTTGTGTTTCTTTTCTACTACTTTTTTCGCAATAATTTTGGCACGTTAAATTTTTTTGTGATGAATTTTGGTTTGGTTGAAATTTTGTTTTTGATTAAAATATTTTTTAAAATACCAATTCATCACCCTCTTTGTTAGCTTGGGCTAGTTTATAAGGGCTTAACATCCCTAACGAACTTTGATAATTATACAACAAAAATATTACATTTATATATGATTGCATAATAGAAAGATGTTGACCAGTTATAAATATGCTAAAACCTAAGGTGACATTGGTGGTAAAAGATGAATAAGAGGAGATGACGTTATCTATCAATATTAGTATTTAGAGTAATGATATAAGAATCTAAGTATAAAGTAGTACATCTTATCCTTAGGGCCTCTACTTGACTGAAGCCAACATTTCAACCATATTATTATCTACGAGTGTATCTAAAGATCTATAAAAATAAAAAAACTATCATAATGCTGCGACATAGACTCCTATAAATCCATAAAATAAAACACTTAGTGTAACATCTAGAATAAATATCTTGGGATCTACAGGGTCAACCAAGTTGTAACAAATGTGGTTCGCTCTAAGAACATACCATATTTTTTGGGGGGTATTTGCTGACCTCCATATATAAACCAAGTTGATGCGAGCGAAGATGATGAAAGTGACAATCGACGAGTACAATCGTCAATAAGCACAACACATAACTTAAATGATCAAATGACCTCTGATTGTCAAATAAATCATATTGATGCAATCAAAATGTCAAATTTACCCAAAAGGGACCACCTCATAGTCAAATTAAGAAAAAATGTTCGAAATCGGTCACTACCGCCTAAAAATAATGTTCGACGTTGCTCAAATGACATTTGATAGCAAAACTGACTGCATTTTTTCATTTAGAATGTAGACAATACCCAAGCTTCATTATAATTTCATCCAATAAAAATTGCGTGAGGAAATCAGTGTGGATCCTAAGGTGATGACACATATTTTGAGGTAGCAGCATGCAAATTAAGATGCACGAGGAATAAGGAAGTGTAATGAGCAATTTATTCAACTTAAATAAATTCTATGATAATAATAAGATATTAATTATAATTATATTATGATATTATTATATTATTATATATTTTAAAATAATATATCTTATTATTATTTATGTATACATATCTTGACTTAACTACAAGTTCTACCACCCCATTCCTTGTATAGTGTTGAACTGTGGCATCTCCTCCCTCGATTCCTACTCAAATCCCATGCTGACTCGACACTCTGCCTTGTTATTAAAATGAAATCAAATGAGATGTTATTCATTTCTTCTTATAGAATTCTTTCTTCCGCTCATAAGCTCCCTCCACTCTCTTCCTCTTCTTCTATTTCGTAAACCAAGTCCCTCGCCCGATCCGACCTCCAGCTCACACCACTTATTTTTATTGCCTCAGGTTACCTGATGTAGCGCTACATCGGGTAGCCAATAAACAGGTGCCATATGCTCTTACTTTTTATTGCGTGACCCGACGACCCGACTCGGACCGAAATCCTGGAGTTTGTGTATTGCTCGGTATTGCATATTGCTCGGTATCTTCAACCTTTGCTGGCGATCTCCACAATTAAAGCTCGGCATTGCGTATTGCTTGCTCGGTATCATCCACTGCACCGGCCTTCAGCATGCAGAGGTTGAAGATCGGCGACGCTGCATCCTTTTTGGCAGCCGGGTTTCCTGTCTGTGCCCAATTCGCCAATCTTCACCTTGTTGGAGTCAAGAGCAGAGAGGGTGAACAGGGCGGCGGTAGCATTACCCTGGGTGTTCATTGTGGCATCCGAATTCACGATTTGATGAGAAGGGAGACGCCATTGCTCTCTCCAATGCATTTTTTTTTTTTTGCATCATGGATGGAGTGGTTGAGCAATGCGGTAACGGCGTCTTCCCTGAGCCCGTGACCAGCACCGGCAACAGACAGAATGGAAAGAAGTTGGGAAATGGCGGTAGGGTCTAAAATTGATGATTTCTATAATGCCAGAAATAAGAAATAAACTCCAAATCTATTTTCTTATATAAATAAAATTCAAAGCTACTAGCTCCACTCGATGTCACTTCCTTCACCATCTACCTAGCCTCTCGCTCTCTTTTATCTCCACTTTTCTTCTCTCTCGTCACTCTAGCCCAATCTCCAGTCCTACAGCACAATCACATTACTACATGCATTCTCTTTGTCATGGCTTCGCACCGGCAGTGGATAGAATGGAAAGAAGTTGGGAAATGGCGGTAGGGTCTTCACCGACGAGAGCGCGGAAGGATCGGCTTTGTTTGGTGAGCTGTCAGAGTGATTTCACCGCCTGTTTGCGGTCGGTCAGCGAAGGGGAAGAACAATACCCAGCAATACCAAATTCTTTTAGGTATTACTCGGTATTGCTCGGTATTGGTCTTCACAAAGTGGTATTTTTCATTAATTCCAAGCAATATCGAGTAATATATAGTAATACCGAGCAAATACCGAGCAATATGCGAACATAATAATCCCGAATTCTGGTCCGAGTGGGGTCGTCAGATCATCGAGTCGTGCGGTAAAGAATAAGAGCACGTGTCGCCTATTTATTAACTACCTGATGTAGCGCTACATCAGGTAGCCAATAAATAGGCGACACGTGCTCTTATTATTTACCGCGAGACCCGACGACCCGACTCAGACCGGAATTCGGGATTACTATGTTCGCGTATTGCTCGGTATTTGCTCGGTATTACTATATATTACTCGGTATTGTTTGGAATTAACGAAAAATACCGCTTTGTGAAGACCAATACCGAGCAATACCGAGTTGTACCGAGTTTTTCCAAGCCAACAATAGCTCCTCTCCTTCATACATATTCCCATACCTCAATCAAACCCTCTACTACCTACACCAAGCAGCTTTTCTCTCCTCCACTAGCACCCGACCTCACATGCCGAGTAGGTCCACATTCCTCTCACACCTAAGCCCCCTCTTATATTTATATTCCTTCTTTTCAGCCATATCCTTCACACCACTTATCACAACAAATAAAACTTCCTTCCTCAACTCAGCAATTCTCCACTCCACCTATTGACCTCACACAAGTTCCATCACAATTACCTCCTCTAATCAGCAAACTTAATCCCCACTTAACTAGCCTAGCTATACTATTAATTATTATTAATTATTTATATAACTAATTTTTTTAGATACTATTATTAATAAATATTGTTAATTATCCTTAGTATTATTATTACTTGATACATCATAAAAAATTATCATGATCGTTCATGAATCTCGAGGTAAAATCATGTTGGAAACTTCTAAAATTAAAATTGGGACCATCTGGACTTTGATTTCAATGAACTGGCAATCAAACTAAACGTCTCAAAAATATGAACCTAGTGACACCAAATTCGACTCAATCCAAGCCCAAATGAATCCAAATCAATGGCCCAAAGTGTTGTTGGAAGGTTTGAACCATAATTTGGATTACCAAATGGTTTCCAAACGTGACATGCTTATAATCAAATCAAGAAGCTCCATGATATGAATCTAAAGAGCCCAAGATCATGAAATTCTGACATCATTAAGTCCTTCAAATGTCTAGTGAATGATCCACAATCAAGCGATTCAACATCAGCCATCCATCAAAACCACTCCCCATTTACCCTTGATCTTTCTCTTATTTACGGGTCATGCTACTCTAGGAAACCTATAAATAGAGCCCCACTTTCTCTTGAAAAGGGACCCCAAAGCCAAAGGATTAGAAGTAAGAGAGAGATCAAAGATCACTCTTTCCTCCTCGCTCCTCCTTGACCACCGCTCGGAGTCCTATCATACCACCACCTGACGTCTGGAGTTCTACTGGACCACCACCTGATGCCCCAATTTTTGTTAGACCACCACCTGACTCTCAGAGATCTATCAGACCACCTTCCAACACCCGTAGTTCCGTTGAACCACCACCTGACTCCAAGAGTTCTACCTGACCACCACCTGATGCCCAGAGTTTTGTTAGACAACTACGTGATGCTTGGAGTTTTGTTGAACCACCACCTGATGCCCGAAGTTCTACCGGACCAAAACTAATGCCCGGAGTTCCATTGGACTTCCGCTAGACCACCAAGAGATGCTAAACTTTCATCACAATTTTTCATTATATTTCAAACATATAATTTATATTTGTAATCTAATCTCCCTCAGGGATGAGTTAGCCCACTATAATATACCCAAACACTAGTAAAATCATTTTAGACTGGGCCAAGCCCCATAGTTTTTCCCCTTTCCAGGGTTTTCCACATAAAAAATCTTGTGTTCTTTATGCTTGAGTTAGATATCCGTACAACACTAAGATGTAATATCATAACTCTATCGCTGCATATATTCTAGCCCATAATAGTTTAGCGCCATTTATGGGAAGCTTCAATCCCACTACTCTAAGCACCATTTTGACGGCCAATAGGCATACCTATCATAATTTGGGACCCTCTTTCTCTAACTTACACCAATTAAGGAAGCAGTCCATGAACTAGGGATGTAAAGCTTCTACCTCTTTTCATCCCAGTGGGTTAAACCCTAACGGGGAAGGGACATCAGGGTCATCTCTAGAGGATCAGATCTAAAAGATGGAAGAATCTCATAATGAGATCCTTCAACTCTTGCGAGAGCGGTAACCAGCGCTAGCACCCCAGGAAGAGTTTCTTGTCCATTGAGATCCACCGTGGGTCTAAGATGTTCAGGCCGAATGTCTTCATGTCAAGATTCCTCTTCCTTCGACAGGTCGACAACCTCGCATTCCTTTAGATGTCCTCGAGGACTTATCCTGACCATACATTGTTGAACTCCCTTGCAATGCCCTATGACATGAATTGCAAAGATTGGTATGAGAAGAGTTCCTTGTAGGAGGAGAAAAACAATCTCCTCGTTAGTGGGACTTCTAGAAGTCATCATCCCTAACTGAAGCCATCCTTCAACACCCTATTCTGGCAAGATTTAAACTACTGAACATCAATTCCAATGATGGGACATCCAACCCATACAAGTAGATTGATCACTATAGAACCATCATGCACATCCAGTGAGCCTCAGATGCACTCCTCAACTAGGTTTTTCCTGCCACCCTCAAAGGGCAAGCTCGAAGATGGTTATATTCACTTCCATCCATAACCATTCCAATGTTCTTCAATTGGCCAAAGTGTTCCCTGAATAATTTATTGCCAATTAGAGAATGGTCAAAGATTCTTCCCATCTCTCAAGAATTTGCTAGAATAAGAATGAGTCCCTTAAAGATGACTTTCAAAGATTTTTTATTGAGGCTCAATAAATTCCATGGGTGGACCCTAAACTACTTAGAGGAGTTTTCCTCATAGAGCTTCTTCCTAGCCTCTTTTACTCAACACTCATGTGAGACACGTTCTATTCATACGCTGACATGATCCATCACGTGGAGGCACAAATCTTCATCGATAAAGCCATTAATGCTTATAAAAAGTAATTTGAGAAAACAAATGGGAATTATAAAAGTGCATCAAGGACGGAGAATCCATCCTCACAGTGGAACAAATAAGGAAACTAATAATTGTCCTCCTCGACCCTTAGAACCATGATGAGAGCCTCAATTAGAAAAGGAGTACATGCTACTTAATGTATCTTGAGAAAACATATTGATGGCCATCCGAGACCAGGAGAATGTGAAGTGGCTGCATCCTTTGAAGCCTAATGTTGGAAATCGGAGCAATATTATCACTTACATTGTACTCGTGGACACACTACGAAAGCTTCTAGGAAATTAAAGGATGAAATTAAGAGACTAATCTGAAAAGGATATCTCTAACAATTTATCTAAAACCCGCCTGCTTGAGATTAATCTGGTTCCACTAGGGGTCAAAATCAACAGCAAAGGAAATCATCAAATGGATAGTAAAATTGAAACCATTGCTGGGGATCCTTCAATTCCTAGTCAAGTCTTTCTTTCAGCCAATAAGGAGCCAACACCGAAGAAGTCTCGCACTTATCACTTCATTGCTTTTAATGATTATGACTTCGAGGGGATAAAAACCTCTAATTAAGACTCACTCATAATTAGTTTTGACATTTGTGACTCGTGCTACAATGTCAAGAGGATCTTAGTCGACAATGGGAGTTATGTAGATGTCCTATTCTATTCCACTTTCTCAATATGGGCATCCTTATAGTGAAACTATAGCCGGCTAAAGGTCCATTGTATGGATTTCATAATCGACCTGTGCGAGTGGAAGGAACGCTCAGTCTTCCAATTATACTTGCTTGTCTCTCTATCAGATGAGAACCCTTTAAGAATGGTGTAGATTAGATAACTTCTATCAGATGAAGAGAAGAAAATATAGGTAGATTTTATATGTACATACCAAGATGTCTTTGTATAAAGTCCAACCGATATGCACGGAATCAGCCCTAAAATAATCATGCACTCCCAAAGGTCAACCTGGCATACAAGCCGGTAATCCAAAAGAAGAGAAACTTTGCATCAGATCATCACCAGGTAATTGAGAAGGAAGTTGATAATCTTTTAGAAGCTAGATTTATAAGGGAAGTATACTACCCCCCTTGTTTGACAAATGTCATCATGGTTCAAAAGGAAAGTGGATCCTGAAGAATGTGCATAGACTATACAGATCTCAACAAAGTCTACCCTAAGGATAATTTTCTACTTCCTCGTATTGACCAGCTGGTCGATGCCACCTCTGGACATTAGGTGTTGAGCTTCATGGATGCCTATTCTGGATATAATTAAATAAAGATGGATAATACTAATGAGGAGGAAATAACTTTTTAAATAAATACAGGATTCTACTGTTATCTGGTGATGCCGTTTGGGCTTAAGAATGTTGGAGTAACATATCAACGCCTTATGAATAAGGTTTTAAAAAACCTTATTGGGTGCACTATAGAAGTTTATGTCAATGATATGTTAGTAAAAAGTCTTAAAAAATCTCAACATATATATAACTTGGAATAGTGCTGCCACCTACTACGATGCTATAATATGCAACTCAATCCTACCAAGTGTGCTTTTGGACTCGCATCTAGAAAATTCTTAGGGTTTAAGGTAAACCACCGAGTGATTAAGGCCTCTTGAGATGATCAAGGCTCTAAGTGACATGGTGCCCCTAAGAAATATCAATGAACTCTAGAGACTAAATGGAAGGATTGCAGCACTCTCTCATTTCCTGGCTTGCTCAAGAGATAAATATCTATCCTTTTTTAAGATCCTTAGAGGTGCTCTTAGATTAGGATTTCAATGGACTGAAGAATGCCAAGAAGCCTTCAAATAGTTATGAAAGTATTTGGCATCCCAACCATTACTTTCTAAACTAATACTTAGAGAAAAGTTATATTTGTACATGACTATTTTTGCTCAGGCCATCAATCCTTATTGGTGCAAGAAGAGAATGCTATAAAACATCCTATATATTATGTCAACAAAATTTTATCCAAGATAGAAGGATGTTATCCACTAGAAGATAAGACAGCTTTGGCATTAGTCTTCTTAGCCAAAAAACTACGCCCTTATTTTTAAGCTCATACGATTGAAGTCTATACGAATCTACCAATGAGAAACATTCTTCAAAAGCCTAATTGCATCTAATAGATTAATTAAGTAGTTTGTGGAGCTAGGAGAATTTGACATTTACTACCTTCCTAGACCTGATATCAAATCTCATGCACTTGTAGATTTTGTAGTTGAATGCACCGTCCCCATGTCTAATAAGCCACTTAGTGCTTCTACTTCTGCCATGTGCTGGATATTATATGTTAATGGGGCTTCTGTAAGTTCTATCACCAGGTCATTAATTCTGTTGATCTCTCCATAACAAGTTACCCTATAGCACAGGCTCTGACTTAAATTCCCTGCAATAAATTGTTAAGATAGTTGCTATTTGCATGCATTACATTTTTGCAACTTATGAAGTTTTGAAGATTCCAAACAATATTGTTCAAATGTGTAGTTATCTCCTAACATTTTTTGGAAGAATTGTATTTGCTCTTTTGTGTACTAACATTTCAGGGAAAAAGAACTCCAGACTACGAAGACTTCAAATTAAAATTAGCATGAGATACCTTGAAATTTTTTAAGCTTGCACTTTGCTTAGAAATCAAATGGAAAGGGAGTGATTGTAACTTGAGTGAATAAAAACATGCACACACAAATAAGGAGATCATATTAAATTTGTATTGATCGTACAGGACGATTTTCGTTCGTACTGGACGATCAGACAGTTATCTCCTATAGAGCATATGGAACGAATAGGAACTTGCTCGAAAAATTTTCTAAGTCCTATTCGTCTAGGACGAAAATAAAATATCGTACAGGACGATCCGTCCTCTGTAAAATTTTCGTCCAGACGAAATAAAATATCGTACAGGACGATCAGTCCTCTGTAAAATTTTCGTCCAAACGAACCCGCCGTGCCGCGCATCTGCGCCTCGTTGCTGCGCGCAGCTGGTCGCGCTCGCCCGTCGCCCGCTGCCTGCGTCGCGCTTGCGAAACCCGAGCTCTCTCTGTCGTTGCGGGTCGGGTCGGTGTTATAAACCCAACACCCTCGCACGGGTCGGGTCCGGGTTCAAATTTTCCGCCCGTTTCCATACCCGGGTTGGGTCCCGGTTCAAAGTTTCTGACCCGTTTGAATCCGGTCAGTTTCGATTTGACTCTAACCCGACCCGTGACTCGAAATTGACACCGTGATACTCTCATTCACTTCACCCTTAACCATCATTCTGTAAGGCTATTTGGACAATTTCTTACTGCTTTCTCTATATTTATTTTCTAAATATAATAATGTTTTTTAAACTAAAAATTTTATATTTGAAAGTTGCTGTTAAAGAATAGTAAAGAGGAATTAAAATCTGTCCCAAACGAAATTTTAGCCAGTGTGGAATGAAGTTTTTTGTTCCCGTATTGATCCACATATGTTTTGGCTCCATACTTCTTTAAGAAGAACAAGCTAATCCTTACAGGTTAAGGTTGGGATATGTTGTACATCAACTCATTCAATAAAATCCATATTGAGTCATGTGTTTTGAATCCTGTCCAATCCAATGGTAATAAGATGCTCACATTAGAGGTTTTTTTTTTTATCTATACAAGTTTATGTGATTATAGAGGAATGGAACTGACTTAGAACGCAATAGGTTATTGTGCACTAATTTTAAGTTAGTGACGATGGGTGTACGCTGATATTTTCTTTGTAATAGCAACAGAAGAGAGATGTGAAGTACAGAGGCGACCATCGAAAAGTCTGAAAAACTTGCCTATTGGACAAGCACTCCAATTTACTTAGTACTAAAAAACTCTTGCAAGCAACAATTGCATGATATACTATGTGTTGAATTAGAGATTGACCAATAAATTATTGAATAGGAAAGAGGAGGGTTGAAATCGTATAATAAAAGAGTATATAGATAATCTTTTGATGAAAATAATAGTTGTCTCTTTGATAGATTATATCACCATCCTTGTTAGGGGTGTCAATTTCAGGGTCACGCGTGGGGTTCGGGTCGAACCGGAACTGCCGGTTCAAACGGGGTCGACCCTAACCGACCCGGGTAGACAAACGGATCGGAATCCGAACTGGAACCCGACCGGCGGTGATTGCGGTTGACGGCGTTGTGACGGCGTGTGGAGCGAGAGGCCTGCGCGGGCAGGGCGGGCAGAAGCGTGTGTGGCGCTCGTGGCCACTATGCGGGCGGACGCGTGCGAGGCATGGCCGTGGCGTGGCGCGTGCGGCTGGCGTCGGCTCTCGTGGGCACACGGGGCAGCTGGATGGGCAGAAGTGCGCCAGGGCGTGGGGCAGTGGTAGCGAGCGGGGCAGTGGGCAGCAAGGCGGGAAATCTGGATTTTTTTTAAATTAAACGATTTTTCGGGTCCGCCCGGACAAACCCACCGCGGTCAACCGAACACCGACCCGGTTTCGGGCTCGGTTGACCCAAACCCGAAATTTTCGGATCGGGTTCGGGTTGGATTTTTCGGGTCGGGTCAAATGTTGACAGCTTCTAAATCTTGGTGGTAGTTGAAAGACACCATGCAAATGTGTTAAATTTTATCTGATTTGTACTTCGATCTAACTCAAAATTGTATAATTTGATTATAATCTTTTATTTTTCTAGTGCTTGTATGACCTAAGAGATCTATCTTTATAATGCTATTTTGGCTGATGAGCATGATAAATTTGAACCACTAAACAAGTACTTAATGCCACCTTGGTGTAGCTTATGTTGAAAGCCTAGCGGCGTATACAGTATAGCATGGTGCATTGCAAGAGTTTTATTTTTTTAATGTCATAGATGTGCGTCGATTAGTTATATTGACGAGGAAATAGTGTTGATCATCGATCGTAAATGTGGTCGGTGTTAACTATGAATGATTTAGTAAAATTCGGGAGGCATAGCACCGGTGCACAAATATGATTCTCATTTAATGAAATTTTGTATGAAAAAAAAGATAAATGGCAAGGTGATTGAAACTGATTCCTCTATTAGGAGTTAGGAACCGCCTCATTTCCATCACCAAAATTTCTCCTTTTTTTTATTTTTGAATGATATTGAAGCAGATTTATGTGAGCTCTTATAAATAGTATTAGTATATAATAGAGTAAATGTAGTTTTATAGTTTGATATTAAAAATAAAGAGAAAATTATTCTCTATTGGAGGTTTGACCATTGACTTAACTATGGAATCTAGTTGAAATTAAAGAATCTTAAGAAGATTCTTAAAGAGAGAATAACATTGCATACACTGTGGCTTATTTTTCAGTTTATTGTCCCTCACTTATGGCATATTCTCTCTTCAAATATCTCCATCATATTCCGCTACATGTTAAACAATCACTTAAGGCAACCATCAATCACCAAAACATCAAAAAATAATTTGAAAGCCGCTTTTAAGGCTATGAATCAAGACTAGTCCATCATAATGGGTGCAAAACGGCAGCCGAGTTGAGCTCGAGTCAGGCCAAAAGGGTGAGCTCGACTTTGTCCGCACTAGCAAAAAGCTTTGTCAGCCTGCTCAATTCCGCAATTTGAGCATGCAGATAGCAGCTAACGCGAACGCGTCTTCGCCCCTTCCACTCATTCGCACTGTCTCGCGAGTTTGCAATGCGCCTTCCCTTTCGATTCACACCCGCTGTCGTGGTCTCACACCAGAGGCCCGCTCTTGTTTGTTCGTACTTCAACCTTCCGGCACGAGTACCGCTAAAAGAAGTAATTGAGTCGAGCATTGCCTGCGTGCTCGACTCAAGCTCGCATAAATCCCAACAGTCAAATATTGCTCGAAGGCTCAGCTGATAACTCAGTAGCTCACTACACGGAGCTCAGTTAAAAGTCGAGCTCGAGTCGCGGTTTGCAAGCTGGCTCAGCTCACTTGCATCCCTAGTCCACCCATCCTCCTCCTTATTCATCTTCCTCTCATAACAACATGCCCAATGTAAAGCCACTGTTTGATTCTCTTTCCAAAAATCTAAAGAAACAGCCCATTTAAAGCCTAACTTTGCCGGCCAATAGAAGCCTGTGGGTGAACCCAAACCAAACTAGGTGTAAAAACTAACCACTGAAATTTCTAATTATATATAAAAATTAATTAATTTAATTAAATTATATTTTAAATATTTATAATTACATATTGATTTTTCAAATAATAGTTAAGATATTTCTTTAGCAATTAGTTCGTTAGAATGTCACTAATTAGTCGAATATGAAAATAAATGCTTAGGCATCTTATCAAACATCAAAACATTAGACTGAATGCATTATTTGATACATCACTAGATTTTTTATTTTTTTTTTAAAACAGAACAATTTAATTAAAAAGAGTCAACGATTTACACAGCCTCCAGATGGCAACCAGAGAACAGAAACAAGGCAAAATCATTGGACTCAGTAATGTTGGAAGAGGCTCCCCAGCGACCCATCCGCCTCGCACGGACCAATCCTAATAAGGTGAAAGAAGCCGCCAGTGATCTGACCAACATAAACGAAAGCACCAAAGGTTGCCCACCAATCAAAGCGGCGAGGACGCGAGCCCCTGCCCATCATATGTCCGCAAATTTCCCACATTCACGACTAACGCTACATCAGAAAGAAACAAAAACCCAGAGCAAAGAAAAGATACAAAAATAGAACAAACTATTCACACGTCTTAACGCCGCCCTCAACCATGGCCCCTCCCACGATGAAACAATCGAACGACCTGGTCTATACCCGAAACCAGAGATAAATCATTTCCAGGAGTCAGACCCCCCCCCCACCCCCCCCCCCCCCGCCAGAAAAAATCCGAACGACAATGAAACCAACATCCGAAGTGCTCGAATCAAATTCAACCATCAAAGAACCCTGCAATACCAATCCACTTGATCCCTCCATATCATTCAAATGGTTAACCGATAATTGATCGTTCCACCATGTGAACCGGAACATTAACCTAAATTTTTGGAGCACACAGAAATCCCTTTAAATTCACTGGCACACACTCAGTATTATTACAGCATCACGTCCGGTAATCAGGGACAACAACCGGGTTCTAATAGACCCATTACAAATGCAACAACTTCCCTAAACTATCAAGTGTTAATCAACGGAGAGCCCAAAAGGAGAAGATCCCCGGCCCTACCATCATCATTAACAGGAACAATATCATCACACAACCCGAATAGCTCATCCAGCACAAAAGGCAGAAGCCACAGCTTACATTATGACGGAACACTCACAGTAAAATTACCATTCACTAAATTACCTTTCAAAAGAAGCCAGGGCTAACCTACAATAGAGACACCGAGAGGATTCGGGACATGGAGTAGAATCCAAGGCTTTTCCCTAAAGGAACAGAATCGGCAACTCAATTCAGAGGAGAGCAGAAATCACTCGGTGGGAAGATTGAGGAAAACAGCTTATGACATTCAGCTTTTTTTGTGACGCCACAACCTTCAGTGCTGGCAAATTTTGAAAACCTTAAAAAGCCACTTTTTGAACATATCCCAAATTTCCCAGACCCAACCACACCTGAATGCCGGGTGAAATTTAGAGATATCAATTTAATACCATGATACGAGCGACTGAGGGACGCGATCCCAAGAGTCGTAGCGTTATTTGTTTGAATCGACGCCCAACATTACCGAACCCAATCCAACAATTTTGGAGAAACCAGGTGAAGGACGCAATCCCTGGAACGAACCCACACAGGGACGATCGGACTCCCTCCGACAGGGTCGATGAGAAAGGCGACCATTTCTTGATTATTTTCATTGAACAGAGCCAGTGCCAGAAGACAAAATAAGATCGGTGTGCAAAAATCCTTCCAAATCTAAAACATTAGAAGCTTTATGCAAAATATTCGATTGATCCAACAAAAGTGACGACAAAATCACCGATAGCTTTAGGTTGAAAAAATCTATCGAATGGAATCCAAACCGGGCGCTTTCAGGAAACTCCCCACCAAAGCAATACTCGAGGTTTAGCAAGATGTCAAATAAATCATCTTCCGAAAACGCAAAGCCGACATACCTCGAATGTAGAGACGCGACAGATCCGGAAAGCCAGCCGAGGCAACTGAACCAGAAAGCACATCTTTGAAGATTTTAGAGTTTCTTAAACCCTCTAAGAAAACCGGATCCAACCGCTTTATTTCGCCATGAAAAATGCAAGCCACCGACAGAGAGAAAAGGCGCGGCTAGGTTTCACGAAGGAACCCAGCAGACTGCATCGGAGGAAGCTTTTCATGCACTCAATCACTAGATAATTCATAATCTACGCACACATTTTTGATGCAATAGACAAAAATAAAAAAGTTTAGAATAACTTTAGGGCCATTCAATACTTTGTTTTAAAAAAACTCAGCACATAAAAACAAAGTTTGGATGAGATGATCATCAACATCAAAATTGAATTAATCTAGCTAAGACTTCATTTGGGCACGACTTTTTACTTGCTTCTTAAAATCTTTTTTAGTACAAAGTTGAGATTTTGTACTTGAAAGCTGCTTTAAGGAAGCAGAAAAAAAGCCATCGCAAACTAAGGCCTAAATGGGCCCAAAATGAAGCACTTTAAGCATATTTTCTAACTCCTTAATAATGTTTAAGAGATTAAACGAATCTCCAAAATTATAGGTGGCTTATAGTTTAAAATGAGCGCCTCAACACTAAAAATGATTATAGCATGGGTCTATAATTTAAAGGAAACTAAATAGGTCATTGATAGAAATGGTTTGAAGATTTTGAAATTAAAATAATAAAATTATCACTTTTTCTGCACAATTAAATAATAACCATCATTTTTCATGTGTGAAAGAGATTTAAAATGGGAGAGGCTTAGATATCTAAAATTGCCGTCCTAAAGTTTTTTGCCTGGCAATAAATATTTTGGATATTCATTCAGCAGCCACCTGTTTCTGAATGTTGGCCCCAAATATGCATTCTTACAGCCCATTCGAACGCTGACCTTTGTCATTATCTAAGCTATGAACGTCATTACCCAATATTTTTCTTTTTTTGACAATTGATCAATTATGTCAACGACGCAATCAATGCGTTTAAATAGGTTTCGACGGTGGTGGTCAAGCGACGAAAGTTCAGGCAGTGGCAGTTAGTCCGATGAAGTTCATAATGGCGATGGTTACCGGAGTGGGGCTCGGAGATTTCGAGCCTTTGAACTCAATTGAGTCTCTAAGCAAGTTTTAAGCTCCAAGTCCCCTCTCCTCTCATCTAGAAGAAGTGGGGGCCAGGGGTGAAAACAACGGTTTGAGTCGAGCGCGAGTCAATGCCTAACTTGAGCTCGATCACGAGCCAAATCTCGAGCTCAACTTAAGCTTGAATCACAATTCGAAAGCTCAAAAAAAAAGGGAGCTCAAGCTAGGCTCATGTTGTGGATATTGTCTTGCGAGCCAGCTCGTGAGGCATATTGATTCTCGTCTGTGACCTGCATTGTTTTATGCTCAGCCTTCTATGATTCATGCTTCCATTTTACACGTCTGGAGCCCAACCATCGCAATTTCCCTTCGCGCGTCCGAGCTTGTCCACAAGCCCGTCCCCGCGAATTCCAATCAGCTGTCCAAGACCCGCCCCAGGCGATTCCATGTCTAAGCCGCGTCGCAAGCCCACCCCTTGGTTCCACCTTCTTCTTACTCCTTCGACTTTTGCGGTTCCTGCTTCTTT